>NC_134013.1:51521666-51832500 GCF_040712315.1 Castanea sativa | reverse complement strand
TTTCCTCATCCACCTCAATTCCTTTCGTGCTAACAACATAACCCAGAAATACAACTTTGTCCATGCAAAAGGAACATTTCTTTAAATTGGCATATAGTTTTTCTTTTCTCAAAACGTCAAGCACACAATGTAAATGATTAATATGCTCATCTAAATTCTTGCTATACACCAAAATATCATCGAAATAAACCACAACAAATCTGCCTATAAACGCACGCAATGCATGGTTCATTAACCTCATGAATGTACTTGGTGCATTAGTTAGACCGAAAGGTATTACCAACCACTCATACAATCCATATTTAGTTTTAAAGGCAGTTTTCCATTCATCGCCATTTTTCATCCTAATTTGATGATATCCACTTTTCAAATCAATTTTTGTGAAAACACATGATCCATGCAATTCATCCAACATGTCATCTAGCCTAGGAATAGGATGTCTATACTTTACCGTAATGTTGTTGATAGCCTTGCAATCAACACACATTCTCCAAGTTCCATCCTTCTTAGGCATAAGCAGCACCAGCACCGCGCATGGACTCATACTCTCTCTCACATGTCCCTTAGTCAACAACTCCTCAACTTGCCTCTGAAGTTCATTTGTCTCCTCCGGATTACTCCTATAGGCTGGTCGGTTAGGAATTGTCGCACCTGGCACAAAATCAATTTGATGCTCTATTCCTCTAATAGGTGTCAATCCACTAGGAACATCATTAGGAAACACGTCCTCATATTCCTGCAACAAAGTGACAACAACATTAGGCAAAGATTCGTCAAGTTCGTTAGTATTAAAACACACATCTTTGTACAAGAGTACAAATATAGGTTGTTTTGTATAAAAAGCACTCTTGAAATCACTCGCCTTAGGATAAAAACTCCCTTGTTTTTTTTGTTTTTCTCACATTTTTTCCACCCTCAATTGTCTTTTCACTCTTTTTTATGTTTTCACTCTCCTTTTTCTGTTCACTCTCTTTTATTCTTTCACTCTCTTTCTCATCATCTTTTTCTGCATTCTCAATCTCAAAATTTTTCAAGTCATTTTCTCTTTTCAGTTTCACTTGATCTTTATACACTTGTCTTGGAGTCAATGATACAAGAGTAATGGTTTTATTATCTTTAACAAAAGAATACCTATTCTTGAACCCATCATGATTGACCTTCCTATCAAACTGCCATGACCTGCCCAATAAAATGTGACCTGCTTGCATTGGAACAACATCATAAAGTACTTCATCCTTGTACCTCCCAATTGAAAAAGAAACCAGTACTTGCTTATTTACCTTAACCTCTCCACAATCATTCAACCACTGCAACTTATATGGTCTAGGGTGTTTCAAGGTAGGTAAATTCAAATTTTCAACTAAAGTAGTGCTAGCCACATTAGTACAGCTCCCCCCCATCTATAATCATACTACATACCTTGTTGTTGACGTGGCATCTAGTATGAAAAATGTTCTCCCTTTGTTGATCCATGTCATCCTCTTTGACTTGGGCACTTAAAACACGCCTAGCCACAAGTGACTCGCCCTCAACTGGATACTCCACTTCCTCATCACAAGCATCCTCAAGTGATCAAATCTGGTCATCATCTTCCTCGCTTTCGGTTTCCACCTCTCCCTCAATACGTGCGATCATGGTCCTCTTATTTGGGCATTGTGAAGCAATATGACCTAGTCCCAAACAATGAAAACACTTAATATCATGATTACGAGTCTGGGATTCATTTTTACCTTTGTTGACACTAGGAGCTTCATCTCTCCTTTTTGGTTGTTCAGCCTTGGACTTGAAAACAGCCCCTTCGTCTTTCCTCCCATTTGACCTCCATGAAGTAAAGGAGCCCAGATTTTGAAATGACCGAGTTCCTTTCCTTTTAAGCTGTCGTTCCACCTTTATTGCCATGTGGACCATGTCCTCCAACTCCACGTAGTGCTGCAACTCCACCACGTTGGCAATGTCCCGATTCAGCCCATTCAGAAACCTTGCCATGGTAGCTTCTCTATCCTTCTCTACATTTGCCCAAATCATGGCAATCTTCATCTCCTTGTGGTAGTCATCCACGCTCTTATAGCCTTGGGTAAGACTCTGTAATTTCTGATACAAGTCCCTATAGTAGTGACTAGGAACAAACCGCCTCCTCATGATGGCCTTCATTTCCTCCCATGTCTCAATAGGTCTCTCATGGTTTCTCCTTCTGTTCATTACAAGTTGATCCCACCAGATAATAGCATAGTTAGTAAATTCAATGACAACAAGTTTTACCTTTTTCTCCTCAGAGTAGTTGTGGCACTTAAAGATTAACTCCACCTTCTTCTCCCACTCCAAGTATGCTTCTGGATCATTTTTCCCTTGGAATGTCGGTATCCTCATTTTTATGTTTCCCAAGTTTCTATCAATCCCTTCTTTCCATCTTGGATCTCTTCAGAAGTCTCTACCACGCCTTTCTCCCCTTGGCACAAACCTACCCTCATTGTTCAATGAAGCTTGATCTTCTTCATCTTCAAACTCATCCTCATGGTAGTTATCAAAATCATCCATGTGCGCATGCCTTTCTTGCCTTCTAGCATTATGGCCTCTTTGGGGATGCTCCTTACGCAAAGTAGCAATAACAATGTCCTACCTATCCATCTGATCCCGAATCTCATTAAACACCACATTCATGCGTTCAAATTGTTGTTACATAGCTTGCAAAATGATGGACGACTCTTCCCCTCCTTCCCTATTTGATGTTTCACACCTGGAAGACATACTTTTAAAACAACAGAGAATTGTTAGAAATAATTCCTCACAACACTCCCTCACGTGTTTGCACTCAAATTATGTCACTCCCACTTGTGTTTCACTCTTCAATTGGCTTTTTCTTGATATTAGTCTCACACTCTCTTGCCTTTTTCCACTCGTAGCTTCCTTCTTTTAGTTCTGCATTAAACTAATAAACTTGATCAAGAAATTCAACTTGTAGTGTTTAAACAAATACCAACGGCAAGAAAATATGACAGAGACACTAAATCAAAGAAAGAGGACAAAAGAAAACGATATTTTGGTCTGAGAGAATTGAAACTACAAACAATTTTTTTTTCTTTTTTTCTAATTCTTTTTTTATGTCTTTTTTTTTTACGTTTTTTTTTTTTTGAAGCTAGGTGCACGATTTTAACCTAGTGCACTTCAACAAAAACAAAAAAATAAGAACGATGAATGAAGAACACAAAAGAAATAGGATAGGATGATAACAGGAAACAAAAGATAAGGGGATAGAAAACTGATTTTAGAACCTGTGCTTTGATACCAAATGATGCGAACCTCAATCGACACGCTTTGAGACCCAACAAAAATATTGAAATATTTACCCAGGAAAGCTAAAATTCAAATTTATGATAGAAACCCTGACCCAACGTTTATAATCGAAACGCGAACCAAAGGTATAAGTTGACCTTGACCCAATGATTATTAAGAATCACGAACCAAATGTATAAAGTTTGAATGCCACAAGGAAGAAATCCTAATAAGTTCACAGTTCTTGAAGAACCAAAAGAAGAGCAAAGCCTCACCTTTTCTGATTTTTATTCAATAATATTCTGAAAAACGTTTACAGACTTCAGGGCCTATTTAAGGTCTCCATAAAACTTGACAGATAAGAAAATATCTTCTAAAATAACTCCTAATTGATACCTTACCATATCAGGAATCAAATTTGACCTAAAAAGCATTAAATGCACCTAAAAACTAGAAAAATACCTAAAAAAAAGTACTAAACAATAAAATCCTAAATAAAAGTTGATTTGGTATGAAATTAGTAGATCCAAAATAGGAAAAAATCTGTCTTAACTGATATAGAGTTAGAAAGTCAATTTGCCATTAATTCATGCCATAAATCACTCTCAATTAAGCCAGATCAGCCTTAAATAGCTTGAATTAAATTTATTATGCTTTCATCTTCCTTTGGGCCAAGCTTGGAATGTCCTGCGTTAGAATCAGCTCAAATCTCTTGAATCAGCCCATTAAGTGCTTCTTTGATCTTCTTGGATCTTACTCTTATAATAGGCCCAACTGAAATATGCAATGGATCCTTGAATACTTGTTGATTCTCATCATCCAAGGTGTGAAAGGAAAAAGGCTCCAAGTGATTTAGACACTTTTCTCTCTCTCTCTCTCTCTCTCTCTCTCTCTCTCTCTCTCTCTCTCTCTCTCTCTTTATTTTTTTTATTATTATTTTTTTTTATGTTTGCATTATTTGTGTGTTTTGCTTTATTGTTTTGAACCAGTCTAGTTTTTATGCATTGATTTGTTTAACTTGTTTTTGTTTTTTTTTTTTCTAAATAAAAAAAATTTTAAAAAAATCAGAAAAATATAAAAACAGTATGTGTTTGTGTTTGTGTTTGTGTACATTGGTACTTGTGTACCTTGAATGACCAATGAAATAAGTTTTCTAAACTTTGTATCTCTTGTAGCTTAGATGAGCATCTCTATGCACAACTAAGTAAGTGAGCTTTGTGACTCGTGTTTATGATGAGTAAGATTAAGTTATCTCTTGTACTTAACACTCGTATCACTCTTTTTGAAGGGAATGACTAGAAAATCTTGAGAAAAAGACAAAAATAACCATCTCACCACTGTTGCTTGCCAATCATGAAATGACATCGACATGCTTCGGTATAGCAAAAGTGTAATGTCAAAAACTTAATATAATTTGGTATTTCTTTTCCCTCTCTTATAAGCTTATGCATGATATGCTTAAAAGAAAATATGCAAATAAAAATTAAAGCAAAAAGAATCAAAATGCTTTAAAATTGATTGCAAGCGTGTATTTTAGGAGATATAGGAGTTATAGGATGTACCTCGAAGGTGATAGTCTCCATCAAGCAGTTATGATCATGTGTGAGTTAAATTGATTTACTCATATCTCAAATTGTAATAACATGTAGACATTTATGCAATCTTGCGATGTTTTTCACACACAACACGCAATATTCTTTGCTACTTTTGATACATATACAGGTATAATGTGATTTGACCATCACAAGGAATACATGTGTTAATGTATGCTCGCTAAACTATCTTAATTTGTTTTTGAAATATAAAATTGGTTAAACTTGTTTAGTTTGTGTGTGTTTTGGATCTAAATCATTGACATTTTTTTTGTGTTGAGAGATGATTTTGAGATATTAAAATGTTAGTGGGATCTTTGGTTAAGTAGCATGCTTGGTTGCATTCATATCTGTGTTTTTCTTTACCTTTAAAAATTATTTTTAAGCAATCTCGACAGCTTCTCGATACCTCTCGACAGCTAGGTTATCTATTGAGCTCTTCAGCTTCTTCTTATCGCAATCTCGATAGCTCCTCAATCCATCGAGAAAGTTTATGTCTCTTCGATAGATGCTCGATAGCTTCTTGATCCATCGAGCCCATTTGCTGTGGAAACCTCTGGATAGCTCCTCAATAGCAAGCTCGATAGCTATTTCTTGCCTTTTAATTCTCGACAGCTCTAGATTCATCGAGAATTATGAACTTCTATTTAAATGGTTAGCACGGTTTCAGTTCATTTTTCCTCAATCTCTCTAGATACTTTCTGACATCTCACATTTCTAAACACCTCTCTTTCACTCTAAACCTCTTCCCCAAGTGTTCTTCGGTCTCAAGATCATTTCTTCTCTCTAGTAAGACTCCTTCTCATCATTTCTTCATGCATTTCATCTTTTGTGACCTAACTTTTGGGGTTTGTTGAAAATTTTGGGGTTTTTCAAAATTAAAGAGGTATTTGCAAAATTTTTGGGATGGGTTTTGCTTATTTGATCCTAAATGATCATGCATTACATCACATTTGCATTATAACAATGTTTCATGCATTTTAGATATGTTTTTACTTTGTTGCAAACTTGTGTGCTGGTAGGTTTGGATTGGGCTGAGCCCATGATGCTTTTAAGTTTGCATATCACATGTTCATGCATTCGTACCTTAATTTCTTTATATCTATATATTGAATTGTTTTGGTGCTTTTCTGCTTGTCTCTCTCTCTCTCTCTCTCTCTCTCTCTCTCTCTCTCTCTCCTTCTTTCAGTCTGTATCATGGCTCCCAAGTTGAAATCCACTCAGTCTCGGAACCCTCTTCATTCTAGGGCATCTTCATCTGATCCTACTCCTTCTCATCTTCGGTTCCATGATGAGAAAGCCCATAAGGACTTCTTAGAGAAATTTTCTTGACGAAGCATTCATTCGGAACGCCAAGTCATTCTATTAGACTTCTCCAATACTGACCTACCCACTGTCATTCATAGTAGAGGTTGGGAGTCATTGTGTGGCGTCCTTGTCACTTGTCCCTCTGTGATCATACAAGAGTTTTACTCTAATATGCACGGATTCAATTATTTAGTATCTCATTTTTCTACTCGCGTTCAAGGTACGTGCATTACGGTCGCTTCAGATATTGTATCTGAAGTGCTTCATGTCCCGAGGATGTTGCATCCCAACTACCCTGGTTGTGAGCATCTTAAGACTGTGTCTAATGACGAGCTTATGACTATGTTCTGTGAGGCTCCTTCTTCTTGGAGTGATAGTCAGAAAACCCGTTGCTCGGCCTTTGCTAAAGGTCCGAGGTTTCTTAATATGGTGACGACTTTTTTTTTTACATCATTTGTCTCACTATAACTCTATCATAGAGCCTCGTGCTCGATTTTTACTATCCCTCCTAGAGCATATCTCTATAGACTTCCTTTCTCACTTCATCCTCTCCCTCATAGATGTATATAGGGATACGACGACCCGTGATAAGCTCATCTTTCCTTCAGCTATCACGAGGATTCTTTGCCATTTTTTTGTCTCCTTTCTCGTTTTCGATCATTTCTCTGTCATGTGTGCCATTGATGCGGCAACTATCAGACGGAGTGAGGCCCAACTTCGACTGAAGCGACCACGGACTAAGATGGCAACACCTCTAGCTTCTTCAGCTCCATCCACATCTGCTCCTTCAGCTCTATCCACATCCGCTCCTTCTTCTTCTAAAGGTAATGTTACTCTTAATGCGATCATGGCGCAGCTTCAACGCATGGATGCTCACCTTGACACTCTCAGCGATGAGTTGTGTCAGGTGAACACCCGTGTCGGTTGTATTGCACGACAATAGGCTTGCCTTAGTGGCTTCATTGAGTCTTCTACTCCTTCTCCAGAGGCTTTTAAGGATGAGGACGATGATGGTCATTCTGATGGTGGTGATGAGGATGATGGTGCTAGCTCCTCCAACGATGATGAGATGACTGCTTGAGTTACGTGCCCTTTGTCATTTGTGACAAAAAGGGGGAGTAGTTTTGGATATGAGAGTTGTCATGTATTTAGGGGGAGAGTTAGTACATAGGTGATTTTTGTTAGGGGGGTGTCTATACTTTGAGGGATGTAGTGAGGACTTATATATATATATATTTTCTTTTCTTTATCTTACTTAGTTCATGTACCTTAGGTCTTGTGACTACTTTGTGATAGCAAACCTTGTATTCATTGTTGATATATATATGATGAGATTGTTATTACAGTTCTTTCATATATCTCTTCATGTGTTGTTTCTTTTATCTCTTTATGCACATGCTTCTTATATATTGTATGCAATCTTTTATTTCTGTTTCACACTAATATGCTTTGATGTGTTTTGTTTAAAGTGTTTCATAAATACAGGTTGTCAAAGTCTTCCTTGCCATGAACTCTCTTCTTGCAAAGTTTTTCAAGAGTTTGTGTTAGGATAGATTTATTGTGTTCAACAAGTGAGTATGAGTTAAGTGATTTATGACTTCTCTCATATGTTCATTTGTTTGTTGTGGTTTTGTCACAGATTGCCAAATAGGGAGATTGTTAGGACATATGTGATTCATGTTAGGAACATATGTCATCATGTATTGGCTAATCCTTTGACAAAATACACTTTACTTGTAATTGGGTAGATTTAAGATGTGTTTAATGTTTCAAGAAATAAGGTTTCAAGTTCAAGTGTTAAAGCCATGCAAACTTATCGAAGAATCAAGTGATGAAGTACTGGTTCTTAAAGCTTAACAGCTAGTATCTATTAAGATTTAAAAAACCTTCTAAGCCCGAAGCTCGATAGCTGCTCGAAAGATAGGGTATCTATTGAGAATTATGAAAATCAAAATTTCAGGTATGATTTCATTCCAATCTGTGAGTATGTGTTTTGGCTTTCTTTTCTCATAATCCTAAACATATATAAGGATTATTTTAAGGACCATCACAGAGAGCACAATTGCACAAATGTGAAGCAAAGTGTTGTTCATGCAAATTGTGATCGGAAACCTAATTTGCCCTAGTTCTTCTTGAAGAAGCTGTTGTGTTTGTACACCGTAGGATTTTGTGACTAAGTAATTTTGTGATCTTCATTGTGTGATGAATTGAAGAACTTTGTAGCCAACATCCTTCTCAAGTTGGTGATCAAGTCGTGTACTGGGATCCACGCATCTATTGGTTAGTCACGTACTGAGAGCCATGTATTAAAAGGAGAGATTGTCACTACAGAATAAATCCAATTGAGTATTGGAGTAAGGGTTCAACTATAGATTGGTATAAGGTACTGAGATTCCTTTACTAGTAACCGTTTGTTATGATAATAGTGGATTCTCGAAAGTGGTGACCTTAAATCACCCGGTGGGGTTTTTGCCTAGGAGGTTTTCCCAATTCGAAAACAAATCACATTGTCAAATTTATTTTCCGCTACATTTTATTTTAGTTGATGATTTGTTTTTGCTGCCACGTACATTGCATGTTAATTTGATTAATTAATAAACTTAGCTAATTAATCAATTAATTCATCACAATAGGTCAATACCTTCTTGGCCTGTCACATTTTTATAAGGGCAATATACGTATAACTAGCATGTAGTTGAATTGAATCAATCAATATTAATTAGTCGATTTATTTCTTTTGTTAAATAATGTCCCTACAAGGACCACAAATTAGTTACAATTATTTCGTGTGATTGGTTTGAGTAATGGAGAAAAAGAGTAATGCTACTTGTACGTATTATTTTATAATATTTTTACGAATTCTTAATGTGGTAAATTCTTACTGGTTTTCATCTAAGTTCACTACTGATATCACTTTTTTATTTACCAATAATCATCAACCGCATTAGAAATTAAAAAATTTGTAAAATAGTTTGTGATTATAACATTTTTTTTTTTTTGGAGAAAAAATGATAACTGTGAGTATATATATATATATATATATATAAAAGAGATAACCATCGGTAGTTTTTTTAAATTTTGTTTTTTTTTTTTGTTTTTTTGTGAAAGAGATTTTTTGAAATCTAAAAGTGTTTCAACGGTGCAAAAAGGCTAAAAATGTGTGATCTATAATTTTGAACACAAGTTAGTTTGTTCATATTATTTTTGTGGTCCACTAAAGACTAAAGTGCTGTATACAGCAAATCATTGACAATGAGAATTGAAAGGCTTTGGACTTTTGGTGCAACTTCTGGACCGTTTACGTACGGTCCAATTCTTGTGGTGAAGATTTTTATATTGAGAAACTTGCGGTGAAGATTGAAACAGTACAACTGTGCAAGTTATTATTATTTAAATATTTGTCTGTTTTTGAATAGCAATTCGACAGTTTCATTTACTATAACATGATTTGTGCCCACACAAGTTGTAATAAAGTTAGCATCGATTGTGATTGATCGCTTATTAGCTAGTGAGGTCTTTTTAGGCGATATCCACTTGTGAAGCGAAATTAAAGATTCAGATGGTGGGAGGACGAGGATCCGAGAACGTGAATAGGTGGGACAAGGACATTGTTATGAGTGCAGACCTCAGAAGATACTAGCAGTAAATTTTTGGGTAGCTATGAGCAACCTTTTGCAGGTATAGGAAGATTACACTGCCCGAGGACCTGAGAAACACAGCATATTCTTGGGAGCCGGGAACAAGTAGGCTGAGGTTAAGCGGGAAAGTTTGTCACCAAGCTAAGAAGGGAGGAAACAGTTTAAGTATCTATCACATCTGTAGTTAATATTTTGAATTTACCTAGTTGGTCGTATTTTTTTTTAAAAAAATGACTCTGATGGGTGCCAGTACAGCTCATATTATAACATATAAACATTCTAGTATAGTCTTGATGAGAAAATTCTTAGGTAGTTTCGAAGTATAGTAAAATGATGTTTTTTTTTTTCATATTTATGGTGGACTCCATCATGAATTTAATGAGCAGACCCCACCATAAATGAAAGAGGAGGAAGTACCATTTTTCGTGCTCAGGAAGTATCTAAGAATTACTCGTCTTGATAGGACAAGTATCAAGGAATTTGAACATTAGCCCTCTAGATGTAGGGTCAAGATATAACTTAAATGACTATATAAGGCAAAGGGAGCCCTAGAGAAGGAGATTCACTTCAACAACATTGAAAACAAATTGTAATCATTATCTCGGAGCAAGCTGAGGAGCTTAATACAAATCTCTTAAGACTATACTTATCCATCAATCTATATTTGCATTTTAAACTAATTCTACCAATTTCAAATTAGTTTTTTTTATCAAATTAAGGGTACTTAAGGTTGATTAAGCATCTCACCTCTACAAATTAATTGTGTGAGAAAAAGTATTAGGTTTTGACATAGAATCAACCTGTCTTATTATCTGTCTACCACACAGTCAATCTGTGCTCCAAAAATAGAAGTGGTAGTCCCACATTGAGAATTCTATAACCTTCTTCTATCATGGGTTGGACTCCACATCTCCTTAATTCTCTTTTCAATGTGGGATTACCACTTTTAACATAGTTAGTACACTTCCTTATTCTTCTAGCTGATGTGAGATTCCAAAACAAATGAGGAATTCTATAATCTTCTTCTATCATGGGTTGGACTCAACAAAACTCCACCTTAGCATATGGTTTGTCTTTATTATATATAAATTAGAAATTATATATATATATATATATATGTAATTTTCCTGAAATTTTACAACCTAAATTGATCTTTGTTGAGTTTTTTGGTATGTTGTACTCCCATTCATAGTTATCAAACTCGAACATGAGGTTAACCCGACTAAAGAACTGGTTCATTGGTTTATTGGTTCAACCAATGATTCATTAGTTGAACCATACATTAATTAATTGATTAATATATTTTATAATTATAAAAATATGAAAATAAGGTAAATTATAACCAATAAATAAATAATTTTATCATATGAAATAAAATTTAGAAAATATCAAATACAAAACACATCATTAGTGTAAATTATCTAATATCCAAATTATTTAGTGAAAAACCTCAACACAAAAACTAGGAGAAATTACACTTTACCATTCTAAACTATGCAACAAATTACACTTTGCACCCTAAACTATTACACTTATCACATTTTGCACCCCGGTGTTACTTTTGCTATTATGTTTAACGGAATCTTGCTGCATGTGACAAGCACATGCTTCTTACTTAGGTGGAACAAACTTAAAAGACTGAAATGCCCTTCTTCAAAATTAATTAAAACAGCAAGATTCCGTTAAACATAACAGCAAAAGTAATACCGGGGTGCAAAGTGTGATAAGTGTAATAGTTTAGGGTGCAAAGTGTAATCTGGTGCATAGTTTAAGGTGGTAAAGTGTAATTTTTCCCAAAAACTAATCAATTTAATAGTATAAAAAAGTAAATTATAGAAGAATATGAAATCATATCATAATTTATAAATAAAATAAATTATGAACTTATAATATTCTAAGGCAGATCTCTTAAGGTTCATTTGGTTGGAGGGATGGAAAGTGGCTAAGAGGATAAAAAATGGGAATAGAATAAAAAAAGTAGAGGAATATAAGAGATTTTAATTAGATTTCTCTCATATTGTTTGGTTGGAGAGTGAAAAAGTGGAAGAATAAAAAACTCATTTGTTTAATTGAGAAGAAAAATGAGAAAATAAAAAATGTAGTTTATATAAATTTTTTCTCAAGCTCTTAGTACATAAAATAAGAAATAATTTCTTTTATTTTACTATGTAATGTGAAAGCCACTGTTTTTTTAACGACAATTAAAGGTGAAAGCCAGCCACCATTTGGTTTTTTTTTTATTTTTAATCTCACTATTTGATTAAAAGAAAGAAAACACGTTGGAACCAAAAAAAAAAAAAAAATTCATTGCTTCATTTAATAAAACACACATTGAAAAAAAGATGAAGAACAATGTTAATCAAGCACATAGACACATTGGAGGCAGATTTGGTAAGTTCTCATCTACTCATCTCCTTTTCTTTTTCTTTCCTACAATTACTCCAAATTAGGAAGACAAGAATTTGGTGAGTCTAGGAAGAAAATACCTAAGCCCCCCACCAAGATCTCTCCAATTTTCCAACCCAATTAAATAACCTAAAAAACCATTTTCTCTCTTTTCTTTTTTATCCTCCTTATTTTTACCCTAACTAAGTGTACCCAGCACTAGAATAATACACCTTTGCACTAGTACTTAAATAAATAGTAGTATAAGTGCATTAGTATTGGGGTGAGTAAAACTCTAAAAGATTAAATTCAATAAGAATGTAGTGTAAAACCCAAGTTTTACACCTCCAGTCCTAACATGCCACATTATTATATTACATATTAAAGAATAGGCACAACCTCACTCAATCAATTCTAACACCCATTTGAAAATTCAACTTAATTGTAAATTTATTGAGATGTTATTATGTGCGGTAGGATTTATTGAATTTTAAGTAAAAAAACTGATATGTCAATCTCTTATTGAATGGTGTAAAATATAAACTTTACATTACATCCTTACTAAATTAAGACTCAAACTCTAAATATGTCACTTTACACCCACAAACACCAAAATCCAACCAACACCTGAGTTGGTATTCTTAAACATTTTTACAACCTAATTACAGTAATATCTTAAATTTAGAAGTTATTGTAGCAGTTCTTACTTTTTAATTAATTTTCTCTCTCTCCTCACACACTTTCTCTTAGGCTTCATTTGGTAGTCTATAAGGGAATGGAATGGAATGCTATATATTTTAGCAATGGAAAAGAATAGAAAAAGAAAGGAATGGAGTGGAGTGGAATTAAGTAACTTTGTATGGATGTTTTAAAATAAAGAAATGAAAATGAATGGAATGTAAGTAATTTTTTTAAAGAATAATATAGAAGGTAAGGAATGTAATCATTTTATGATAATATTACTATTAAACTCCTTTTTTTTTTAAAATGTTGAATATATATGGATGTTTTGGGAGTTTTAGTAAAAAATTTATTAAATCTAATTCCATTCCTTCCAATTCCTATCAATTTCAGGAGGGGGGTTGGGGAATGAAATTTGAGATTTTAAGAGATATAGAAAAGAAGAAGTGTTCACTCCTATTCATTCTATTCTCTCCCACTTAAACTCCAAAATAAGAAAATGAACTTTTCATTCCCTCCATTAAAACTTCCAAAGAAGAGAATGGAAGAATATTCTAAAATGATTTTTTTTATTCATTTTCATTTCATTCCATTCCCTCCTCCCAAACGAGAGCTTAGTCTCTCAAGTCTTTACTTCTCTCTCATCTCTTTGCCTCTCTATTTGCCAAAATCTGTTGGGAGTGGATTTCATTTTAAATCTATATAAGCAAAATCTATATAAGATTCTAAACCTTCTTTTAGAATATTAGTAAATCAATTTTGTTTATAAAAAGAAAAATATATAATTCTATATATAATCATAATAATAAATTTACATTAACAACTATTATAATTATCACATTTTATATTTGAAAAAAAAACATAATATTAAATTTGTTCGAACGTTGCAAGAATTATTGAATAATACTCTTATAATTGTCAAAGTGATAAGTTGTGTATACTAGATGATAAAGTGATATCGGTGATTGATTTAAATAATAACCCATAAAAGTATTTTAATTTTTTAACTTTTGTGTTGTATTTATATATACACTTTAGTCGGTTAGACATTAGACTATTATGTGTCAGTATCCTTTAACTTTTACTAAAATGAGATTTTTTTTTTTAGTTCATAAAAAAATGATACTTTAGTCGGTTAGACATTAAACTATTATGTGTCAGTATCCTTTAACTTTTGCTAAAATGAGTTTTTTTTTTTTTTAGTTCATCCAAAAAAAAAATGAGATTTTTTTTCCTAAAGTATGAAATGGGACTGCTAATTTCTAAGAGCATTCTTATAAAAGTTCTTAAAAATTTTAGCATTTAACATCTAAAAAACCAACTTTATAATATATAACACATCATTTTACAATATACCTTACATCAAAATTTCTATTTTTCTAACACTTCATTTAAATATTCTTTTTTTATTATATTTTTATTCATGTTTAATTCTTCCTCTATCTCCCTGTCTCTCTCTCCTCTGTCTCTCTCTTTCTTAACCCAACTATTTTCAGCACCACTAGCCACCACCATACCAACAGTCACCGAACCCACCACCCAACCACCCACCAAAAACCCACTACCCATACCACAACCACCACAAACCTACCACCCATGCCACAACTAACAAAAAAAAAAAAAAACCCTCCACCATCGCCACCACTAGCTAGATCCACCCGCAACCATAAACCACAACAAGAAAAAAAAAAAAAAAAAAAACTCCACCATTGCCGCAACCAGCCAGATCCACCCGCAACCACAAACAACAACAGAAAAAAGAAAAAGAAAAAAAAATCAAGACCATTAAAAAAACTGCATCGTGACCCAAGAACCAAAACCACAACCATTGGACCGTCAAACCCACAACTGATGACCATTGGACCACAATCGCCGACCATTGGACCGTGACCCACTTCCATCGGACCGCGACCCACTTCCATTGGACCATCAGATCACGACCCACAACCATCGGACCATAACCCACAACCCAAAATCAAAACCACGACCATCAAACCCACGACCCATGACCATCGGACCACAACCCATGACGGACTACAATCATTGGACCACAACCATTGGCGGACCACAATTGCAGGACCACAACCATCGGTGGATTACAATCACCGGACCACAACCATCGCCAAACCACCAAGAACAAACAAAGGCACGGGAGAGAGAAGAGAGAAGTGAGAGAGGAAAGAGAAGAGAGAAGTGAGAAAAAAGAGACGTTGGTGTGAATAAAAAGAATATTTTTTTTGCTTACAATCTAGCTACGTAGCTGAATGCTAAAAAATTCAGCATTTAGTATTATAGGTATCTTTTTATGATTCGAGGTGTTAAAAATGCTAAAGGTGTTAAAAATGCTATAAAATAGCATTTAGCATTTTTAACACCTTTGATGAGAATGCTCTAATGGGCCATATATCACTATAGACATGTCTGTATTCTAACGGACCAATGTCACCAAACATAAATTTTTATGTTATGTTTTGTCCTCTCTCCTTTTTTATTTTATTTATTTATTTTTGATGATGTTCAAATCAGTAGGTCTATTACCCAAGTTTGTAGTCTTCTACAACAAGGTGAAAAGTAATGAACTTGCAAAAAAATAAAAACACCTTCAAAGAGCACCGATGTGATGCCAGCCTATGACCCTCCAAAGGTCAAGTCAGAAACTAGTAATAAACTTTTTAGAGAGGAGTTTATAAATAATATTTTTTTGTGTACCTCGAAATTGGAATGTCATGGTGTTTATATAGAGGTTTGCGGATGATCACCGTAGCTAAATTGTAGGGACATGGGGTTATCCCTTAGCTAACGTGTAGGAGTTGGGAACTATCCCATAGTTGTTCCATATGGAGTGAGAAGTTATCCCTTAACTAATTTGTAGGAGATGGGAGTTATAGGAGAGCCTCAGGTGACGCTGGCGTCATAACACGAGTTTGATATGCTCAGTCTTACTCGTTAGCTTTTGGTCATGATATATGCCTGTGCCAATTGTTTCTAGTCTTCTGCTTTCTGATAGGTGGGTATTTTTTTGGAATACCAGCTCATTTGGGAAGGGTAGTGCATTTCAAAAGAGTAGCTATGGAGTTGGTCAAAAGATTCCTCATCAATTTGAATATAGTTATTTCTTTTTGTGATGTTTTATCATCTATACAAATACTACCCCTGAATTCAAGTGATTTATAAGTGAAAAATAACAAGTGATTTATTTCAAATTTTGTCTTATAAGAGAAAGCAATATAGAATCACATCTTCCTCTTCTTTTTCACTCTTTTAGAATGGGAATCACAGCTGATGAAATAGGTAATACACACACACACACGAAAGTTTAGACAGTATTATACTATTTAGTATTTTTAATTGGATATAAATTTTGAAAAATAAATATTAGATCATATTGGGATGAAATGTGTTTTTTTTACCAAAAACAATAAGTGTCGAGTTGGTGTTCAAGAATATGCATGTCCAAACAAAATTTGTGATATGGCTAACTTTCAAAACCTTACAAAATTAGGATTTTTGTGTATCGGGTGCGATGTTTTTTTTTTAAAATAAAAATTTACATGGTTGAATTATATTTTTTTCTTATGAGAGAGAGAGAGCGAGAGAGAGAGAGAGAGAGAGAGTATCATGAACATATGGTCTCGAATCTCCACAACAAAGTCACCGCAGTCCTCTGCAGTACATGGTTGTGGTTGCAACTGGCAATATAGGCAGCCGATGGTCCTTGGTTGTCTAAGTTTTCTTGTAGACGTCTATCAGTTTTATGTCTGGAAGGATTTGACTGTTAGATAATGCTAGTCATTTTCCAATGCCGTATGTTAATAGTGACATAAAATCTTACCAATAATTTCACATGTTGAAGAGGCTGGATGTGTTATTCCGTGTCTACAGTAACACCCTAAATGGCAACAAAATTGATTTGTTTTTTTGGCATTTTTAACCTAGGCATTCACCGTTCAAATCCCATATATCTCTTAACTATTGAAATTTATATATATATATATATATATATATATATATATATATATATATATATATATATAAAAGAATAAAATTTAACTACAAAATTGGTTATAGTTTAAGGCTATAGCCTTACTCAATATCAATTATATTACTACATATTTTGAAATTTTAACCGTTGAATTACATGTTCTTTATACTTTTAATATACCTGTCAAATTTTATATCAATTGGATATTATTTACTATATGATTTATAAGATTATATTTTATGCATAATTTTAAACTATAAAAACTTGCAATTTTAACAATTTATCGTTGACATAACTAATGATCTTTAATTTTTTAGAAATTTTACAAATATGAAAGATATAAGAAGAAAATGTAATCTAATGGTGAATTTGTTAAAAATTCACATCCAATAAAAAAAATATTGAATAAGGTTGTAGCCTTTGATGGGACTGACGAAGTTAAACATAGACGAGGTGGTCTTACGGACGAACCTGACCAGTTATCGGCGTCATCAGAGGAAGAGTTAATGTCATTAAATGTTGCCAATAAAGCCTCAACCGTTACAAGACCAGCTGGACGAACCAATGGAAAGGCATTAACGCCCATTACTCCCCTAAAGACGTTATTAGAAGAATCATTAATACCCCAACGAGTATAATCCCCAAGGGTATATAAAGCCCTCACAACACCAAAACAAGGTACGGAGACAACATCACAACTTGAACTAATTTTATTCTTGATATTTCAACTATTGCCTTCTTTCGTACTGACTTTGCCATCGGAGGCATTGTGGCAGGCACCACACCGGTGACCACTCAAATAAGTTCTTGCTCCCTCAAGGTTATCAGAGTACTGCCGGGAACCATCTGGACGAATCCTAGAGGAACCGACGATATACTGCTTCATCAGCCTTATACTGCAATCAATTTTGTAACTAAATTTTGTCCTATAAATAACAAGACTTTAAATATTAAGTTGATAGATCTTCTCAAAAAAAAATAAAAAAAAGTTGATAGATTAACAAACAAGAACTAATTATAATATGTGCTTAACAAAAAGAAGTTAAAATAACAATTTCAGGCTTACAGCAAGCTTTAAGAGTATAAATTACACGAATTCCATATTTGAGAGTACACCATAAATAACAAGTTTTAATAGTTGAGGTACAGACTTAATAGTAACCTTAAATTAAGAAGATATAGATAAGAAATTAAAACTAAACATTAGGAACTGACGCAATAAATTGAAATTATGAGGGCGTTTGGATTGCACTTATTCCTGCGTCTGCGTTTTCAGTTTTTTTTTTTTTTTTCCTCCAGCCGCAAGTGTTGACCCAATCTTCTGTGAACAGTGCATTCGTGCACTGTTCATGGACTCACAAATTTCATTTTTTAGTAACTTTTTCATTAAAAATGGATCCCGCAGTACCATTCACACATTTTAAAATTATTTTGTTACAGTGTTTTCAGTTTTCAATTTTCAGCAATAAAATTATCTAATGTTTAACGTGAGTTTCAAACCCCCATCGCATGTGGCACCACAACTCGTGGCGAAGCCTGGAACACATATGAAAGTTGTGAATATCGGGGACGCACGTCAACCTCAATAGATTTTTAAATATAGGAGCTCTGCTAACTGTGATATAAAGGAATACATAACTGACCAGAGTAAAGCGCATACCAGAAAAAGAAAAGTGTAGCGCATACCAGAAAAAGAAAAGTGTAACCCACGTGAACTTAATTTCTTCGCTTTTTACTAAAAGAAGAGTGCCACTTTACAACGTGCCTTTTATACCTCCATTTGGGAGGAAACGTTAAACATGGATGGCTCTTTTACTGTGAGAAAAGGTGCATGGACTGGGGAGGAAGATATTCGACTTAAGCAATGCATTGAGAAGTACGGTGAAGGAAAATGGTACCTGGTTCCTGTCAGTGCAGGTATTATTCTAGAATATAGAGTGAGTGAGATTGATTTCTCTTTTTTCTTTGGTAAACCAAGTTCTTTTTGTTTATGTCTCTTCTGTCTTTTTTTTTTCTTTTTCTAGTTCGTGAGAAAGTCCGTGAACACAATTTTTGTTACCATCTTGATGTGGTTTATTGCGGTGGTCTATGTAAAAATGATAAAAGCAGCAACTCACAATATGCGACATTAGAGTTGTTGCGAAGCTTCTTATTTTTTTAGTATGTTTCATGCATTTTGCAGGCTTAAATAGATGTAGGAAAAGCTGCAGACTGAGGTGGTTGAACTACCTGAAGCCAAATATTAAGAGAGGAAAATTCGCTGCAGACGAAGTTGATCTCATGCTCAGGCTCCATAAGCTGCTAGGTAACAGGCAAGTCCCGCGAGCAAATAATAATAACTTCAAACACAGAATGTCATTAGTTAAGACTACTGCAGCTTACTGAAGATACAAAAACCATTAAAGAACCAAAGATTAATTAATTTAAAATTTGGGTGAAAACTAGGACAAGTAATTCCAAGCTCTCTCTGTCTTTAAAGTTTTCTTTAGATCTTTTTGTTGGAGGAGAAGGAAGTGAAAAGATGTCATCATAACCATGCGGACAACAACTATAATTATTAATGGTGATGCTTTAAAAAAAAAGTTACACTAGAAGAGGGGGATTTAAATTTTGGATTTCTCTAGTTGGTGATGATGTCTGTTACATTTAACGGTAATGTTTTTTCTTATCTTAGAGATGGGGGACAGAGCCAAGTATTCGTCCAAGGGGGCCGTGGACCTCCTATGGTTTAGGGAATATATATTTATTTATTTATTTAAGGTTGATTTAGAATTTGAGCCTTAGAAAATTAAACTTGTCCCCTTGAAGTATAAAATAGTCCAAATAACAACAAAAGTTAAACTCAAACAATAACAAAATAGGCCAAAGAACAACAAAACTACCGTAGGGAGTCATGTTATTTTGCCATTTGATCTTGACGAATTCCCTTGCTATGAAATAAATAAATAAATTTCTCTCGCCATACATGAAATTTTTTTTTTTAATTAATAGTCCTATGAGCTCCTTGACATTTATCATTATATAGCTAAAACGGTTAATATAAGAAAGATGCCTCCCTTAATGGCCTCGAACAATCTGGTTTCCTTCCTAATCCTCATGTCCTAAAACATTAGGACAGAATAGTCAAGTCAAAAACACATTTTAGATATCGTTACAACTCTCATCGTTTCAACATCACTTCCTACAATTTTTTGAATGCGGGTTGATACACATTGATGTTCACACAATGAACAAATTATGTTAAGTTTTAGACCCCTTAACACAATATGTTTAACTTGATATTAAGCCAAGTTGATTAACAAGTTTGTTATTCAAGTTTAGGTTAAACAATTGTGAACAAAACAAATATAATGTGGAAAGTAAAGAACACAAAGATCTAATGTCTCAGGAAAACCAAACTGGTAAAAAACTTAAGAAGGATTTAACCTAGCTATCCTCAAGGTAAAAACAGATTCACTATGAAAGAATTGAAATTTGTACAATAGGACTTAGACTACTAACATCCTAATACTACCTCGTGTAGAAAACTTACTACCATAACCACGTGACAGCTCCGAGTCCACGAACTACTTCTTTCCTTGAATCTGCACCAAACACAAGTTCTCTTACTTGTGACTTTGAGACTCCACTCAAAGGTTTTGTACTTTGAAGGATCTTTGTGCAGCAACAGAATCAACACCAAATCTTGATTGGAAATCTTGATCTTGGTAAAGCTTTTCTTGTGTTTTAAGGTAAACACCTCTCAAATCTCACACTAGAGAAAACACAAAGCTATTTAGAGACTTATAAAATGTGGTGATAGGCCAAAACTGTATTAACCCCTTGTGATGGATTAATTGATTAATTAGCCAAGTTTATTAATTAATCAAATTAATATGCAATCTACGTGGCAACACAAACAAATCACCAACTAAAATAAAATGCAGCGAAAAATAAATTTGACAAAGTGATTTGTTTCCGAATGGGGAAAACCTCCAAGGCAAAAACCTCATCGTGTGATTTTAAGGCCATCACTCCCGAGAATTCACTTTTATCACAACAAGCAGTTACAAGTAAAGGAATCCCAATACCTTATACCAATCTACAGTTGAACCCTTACCCCAATACCCAATTGCACTTGTTCTGTAGTACAATCTCTCCTTTTAATGCACGGCTCCCAGTACGTGACTAATCAATAGATGCGCGGATCCCAGTATGTGACTTGATCACCAACTTGAGAAGGATGTTGGCTGCAAAGTTCTTCAGTTCATCACACGATGAAGATCACGAAGTTGCTTGGTCACAAAACCCTACGGTGTACAAACACAGCAACTTTGTCAAGAGAAGGAAGAACTAGGGTAAACTAGGTTTATGGTCACAATTAGCATGAACAACACTTTGCTCAACACTTGTGCAATTGTGCTCTTTGTGACGGCTTTTAAAATAATCCTTATATATGTTTAGGGTTGTAAAAAAAGAAAGCCCAAACATATACTCACGGATTGGAATGAAATCAGAATTGAAAATCTGATTTTCATAATTCTCAATAGATACCTTATCTATCGAGCAACTGTCGAGATTCGGGCTTAGACAGCTTTCTAAATCTCGATAAATACTAGCTGTCGAGTTTTAAAAACCAGCACTTCATTACTTGATTCTTAGACATACTTGCATGGCTTTAACACTTGAACTTGAAACCTTATTCCTTGAAGCATTAAACATATCCTAAATCTACCAAATTACAAGTAAAGTGCGTTTTGTCAAATGATTAGCCAATACATGATGACATATGTTCCTAACATGAATCACATATGTCCTAACACGTGGCTAGGGTTTTTCCTTTTATACTTAAAGTAAAACACTTAACCCTACATGCCATATGGGCTTGGGCTGCGTTTGAACTTTCTGCAAAATTTACTGATCCACGATTCTCAATCGATCGAGCCTAATTTTCGATTGATCGAGCCTTGTAGTTTTACACTATAAATTCATGCAAA
The DNA here is from genome assembly GCF_040712315.1 of Castanea sativa. Taxonomy (NCBI): domain Eukaryota; kingdom Viridiplantae; phylum Streptophyta; class Magnoliopsida; order Fagales; family Fagaceae; genus Castanea; species Castanea sativa. Next base: position 51,810,668 of record NC_134013.1, on the reverse strand, counting down.
ACACTCGATTTAAACTTACACTTAAACACACTTTGAGCAAGCCTAAATCTAGACTCATTGTTTTGATCATGGTTTTCCAACATATATAAAATGACATTCTAATACATTTAGTTCCTAAAGTCTTAGAACCTAACAATCTCCCCCTTTGGTAATCCGTAACAAAACACAATTCATAAAAAAATAAATTGCTCAAAGTGTAAAAAGCCCAAATACACAATATTGCCCAACCTATACAATTCAAACTAACTACTACCTATCAGTTGCAAGTGTAGACAGTAGCTTCAAAAGAATCAACTTGTAAATTCCTGAAACACTAAACAAACCATAAACTCATGTGTGGAAAATACAACTAAACCAAAATAGAATTCTTGCTTTCACAAAACATAAAATAAAACATATTATAATGAATAAACCATCATATAATGAATAAACCATAAACAGTGTATCAAAGTTTGTGAAAAAAGAAGAAAAAAAATATACATCTCATAAAGAAAACTACATCCAAAAACTAAAATACTCCCCTATCTCATAAAAAAAACTACTCCCCCTATCTCATATCTCATCTATCACACTCCACCTATCTCTATGCACTCCCCCTTTTTGTGACGTATTGCCAAAGGGCAATCATGGCTGATCTAGGGGTGAAGAGGCATCTCTAGAAGCAGCATGATCGGCTCGTAAGGCAGCAACTTCATGAATCAAGTCTAAAAGCAGCTGTCCATGTGCAGACTGGACTGTAAGCACGGTCTCCAACATAGATCTAGTAGAAGCGGTAGATGTGAGTGGCTCAGGATCCACAGTAGTAGTGGGATCCACATACTCCTTAGCTGGAGGATAACCAGAAGGAGGACCTTTAGAACTAGCTTTTAACTAAGCTGCTCTTTGCCTAAGAAAGTTGGCACCTATGGGAGCTATGATACGGACAGGCCCAGAAGCAGGAAAGTCCTCTAAACCTAAATCAAGGAGAATCCTATGAATGAAAATAGGAAAGAACAAACCATGAGATTTAGCACTACTCCTATAGACCTCTACAAGAGAATGAATAAAAAGAGTAGGAAAACTCCTAGGAGCATTAGTGATGAGAGCATACAAAAGCACACATCTCTCAATAGGAATAGTATGGATATGAGAGATAGGATAGATAATGACAATAAATCCTAGAGAACAAATAATTGAGCTCAGTAAGCTCATAAGTATTAATCCAATGATCAGTACCCCAACTAATGGTAGTACCGGTGAGAAGTGACATGATGTCATCAATGGGAGGAAACTTTGTGTAAAGATACATAGGCTACTATACCAAAGGTGCATTGAAAGCTGAAGCCATTACCTCAGGAGTAATGATAAAATCTTCACCCTTATCCAAGTCTTCACAAAGTAAATATTGGAGTCATTGGTGTGAATAGAGAGCTTTGAGTAAAACTCTCTAATCAATGCAGTAAGAGGAGGATGTTCAACATCCAGAAGAGGTAGACATCGTCGACTCTCAAAGTTCCTACGAATTTCAAGATTAGCCTCATCTAGTATAACTTTTCTCTTAGCCCAAATAGACCTAAAAATGTTTACCTTTTCATAGGCATCCTAACAAGAATTAGACTAAAACCTAGTGCCATTTATCTTTGCTCTAGTTTTCCTAACCATGATTCTAAGAATAGGAAGGAAAAATAAAAACAAAAACAAAACACAACACAAAAACCAAGGGCAGATTGCATTATAAAGGGTTAGAGCACAAAAAAATATCAAGAAATTGACAAAATATATGATGCATGTAATGAATGCACATATGATGAATGCTCTAATGCACAAAAACTTGTTCAATTTTACCAAAATTAACACTAACTGACTTGAACAAAAGAGTTTTAAAAAAAAACCCCAAATTTTGAAAAACCCACTTTTCAAAACCACAACAAATTGATCAATTAAACATTATATTAGTGAGAAAACATGCTATAATGTACTAATTAACCAAAATCACAAGTCAATTTTAACCAATCAAGTCCAATTGAACAAAAACCCCAATTTTGGAAAATTTCGAGCCCTAGAATTTCCAATTCTTCTCAAAACACAATATTAATCAAATTAATGCATGAGAAACATGTACATATCATCTAAAAACAAAAAGCCAATGATTAACTTTGAACAAAAACAACCCAAAAATCCACAATTTCAAAAACCTCTTTGTTCGACATTTTTGAAAAATCTCATGAAAAATGTGAATAAATTGAAAAAGGAAGGGTATTTAGGTCTTACCTACACTTGAGGACAAAAACCCTTGAAGATTTGAGGAGGAAAATGACAAAAAAAAACTTGGATTGGATCGATCAAGAGAGAAAGGGACAACAAGAGAAGAAAAAGTTTTGCACATATAAAGAACACGTGAGACAAAAGCTTTTTATTTTTCTTCGCTTTTGGAATTCGATCGATCGAGTACCAATCGGGTACCGATCGAGCCAAGCAGAAAGGTCCCTTTAGAAAATCTTAAGTTTTCAATCGGTCGAAAAACATAGTCAATCGATTGAAACTCTGGAAAGTTGAATTTTTTGAAAAAGCGGTAGAAGATTATGCAGAAACAACACAACCTAAGTGATTTCATGAATGAAATGCATGAGAATGAGTTTAGAAGCTTTTCAAAAACATGACTTTTCAACCCAGAATTTCAAAACAAGATTTTTCAAACTCTTTACACCAAAATCTTCAACATTTGAACATATTTTGTATCAAAATCATAGAATATATAATCTTGGAAGGCCAAACCAAATTCACACACAATTTCATGTACTAAGTTTAGCAAAGAATAACTTGTGAAATTTGTGTAACTAGTTACAGCATGAGATACACGTGAGGTGATATGTAGATAGTAATCAATCACAATTTCTACATTATTCATCACATAAATTTGAAAGTGACTATCACATAAAGAGTTACATCGTATAACTCTCACATCTCCTAGAAAACAAGCTTGCAATCATGCAATTTTTTTTTATTTGTAATTTTGCCTTGTCATATATATTATTATTATTATTATTATTATTTGCATATTTTCTTTTTCCATTTTTTTAAAGGCAACACCTTATGATTTTTTATATGGAAGTGCTATACTTTCTCGAGCACAAAAACTTTTTAGATGCACTAAAGTGTTCATGATTGACTAGTAGACAGTGGTGAGATGGTTATTTATGTCTTTCACTTAGGATTTTTTAGTCCTTACAAAAGCATGTGTCTTTAAAATCAAGAGCATGTGATCAAAAACTATAAACAACTCACACAAAGCATGCACTACATAGCTAAAACTAGCAAAGTGCAAAAAAATAAGCTTATCTAAGCTAAATAAGGTACACAGGCATGTTATGCAAAGATAATAGGCCAACCTCAAATACATATCCATGATGTTTAATACAAAACACATCCTTCTACTTTCCTCTTTTCCTTTTTATTTTATTTTATTTTTTATTTATATATAATGAAAGCAGGAACAACCTAATATGAAATGCATGAATATAATGCAATGCAAATCCTAGAAACAAAAGAAAACAAGAAAACAAAAAAATGGTCACAAATGATTTTGAGATGAAGCGCAAGGACCATGTCAGAAAGACTCAATTAGATTTAGCTTTTTCCATCCAAAACTTCTTAGATGCAACTTTGGCTTTGGAGTTATTATTTAGATTAGAATGATAAGCAACTTCAGCATTGAAATAAAGTTTTAAAGCCTTTACCAATTCACCAATAAGTATAATAGGATCTTGTGCTTGAGGCACAAATACTTTTTGCTTAGTTGCTTGCTTGACAGCTTGCAATTTGAAACAGTTTGGGTGAATATGCCCAACTTTTCCACAAAAATGACAAACTCACAAAGGTCTATCATGCTTCTTACCCTTAGGTAAGTTAGGATTCTTAGGCTTAGAATTTTTAAGATCTACCCTGATCTTCTTAGGAGCAGAAACTTCTTTTGGCTTAACAACTTCTATCTTAGATGGTTCAAAAGAATGAACAAATTTTGTGGAACGAGTTTCAAAGTTAGAGATGCTATAAACAAAACCTAAACCTGATTTGTCTAAGGGAGACTTCTGAATATTCAACATGTGATCAAGTTTAAAACTAGCAAACCTATTTGACTGTTCTTTAGCCACAGACAATTCTAGTTCTAGGTTCTTAATTTTTTCAACCAACTTGATATTTTCAGCCTTCACCTTATTTACCAGTTCATTAGCATCAAACAAATTCAATAACAAGTTTTTCTTTTCTTGTTCAAGAATTGCTACCTTCTTTAACCCTAAATCCACACTTATTCCATCCTTTACAGCAACCTTGCATAGCTTGTTATAAGCTTCTTGCAAGTCAACACTCTTAGAGAGTTCTCCATCAGAAGGGTTTTCTTCAACCAAATCACTTTCATTAACTACAATAGTAGTTGTGAAAGCAAAGAAGTGGCCATCTTCATCATTTCCAGACTCGTGATCAGAAACTTCACTATCACTAAGGGTTACAACCATAGCTTTACCCTTTGTTCTTAAGAATGTTGGGCATTCTGATTTCACATGACCATACCCTTGACAACCAAAACATTGTTGACCTAGAGAATTACTATAAGATTGACCAAATTTTTCTTTTCATTGTTCAGAATTATTGGTTTTAGTTGGTTCATTTTTCTTAGAGTTTTAGGGTTCAACATTGTTTTTACTTCATGCCCTTCTATTGTTATTCCTAAGAAAATTTCTAAGTTCTTGGCAAGATAGGCAATCTCTGTAGAAGAGAGATCATCATCAAATCTATTATCATCAACATCATCAACTGACTTAAAAGCCATTGATTTGGATTTGTTAGTTTTGGGCAAGTCTAACTCATAGGATTGTAGAGATCCTACAAGTTCATCAACTGGGATGGAGTCCACATCCTTGCTTTCCGTAACGGAAGTTACTTTGGGTCTAAAGTCCTCAATTAAGGATCTAAGAATCATACTAACAATCTTAGGTTGATCATAAATTTCACCCAAATTAAATGTAGAATTAATAATCTCATTAAGTTTAGCATAGAATTCATCAAAACTTTCATCTTCAGACATCCTAATACTTTCAAATCTAGTTGTTAATTGCTGCAACTTGTTAATTTTAACTGCATTTGCACCTTCATGCACAGTTTGGAGAGTTTTCCAAGTAGTATGAGCAATCTCAACATTTGAGATTCTCTTAAACTCTTCCATAGAAACAGCATTAAAAATAGCATTCGTGACTTTGCTATTGAAAGCAACTGCTTCTTTTGGGAAGTAGACCACTCGCTAACAAGAGTAGTTGGTTTCTCTCATCCATATTCAACAGAGTTTGTTAATTAAGTCTAGGTTAAACAAATATGTGTAGAACAAAAATAAAGTGGAAAGTAAAGAATACAAAGATCTGATGACCCAGGAAAACTTAACCGGTAAAAAACTTGGAGAAGATTTAACTTAGCTATCCTCAAGGTAAAAACAGATCTACTATGAAAGAATTGAAATTTGTACAATAATACTTAGACCACTAACATCCTATTGCTATCTTGTGTAGAAAACTTACCACCACGATCACGTGACAACTCCAAGTCCATAGACGACTTCTTTCATTGATTTGTATCAACCACAAGTTCACCTACTTGTGATTTTGAGACTCCACTCAAAGGTTTAAGATCTTCTTTAAAGATCTTTATGCAACAACTAAAACAACAATCAAGTTCTTGATGTGAATCTTGATCTTGATAGTTCAAAGTGTGTGTATGAAGGTAAACACCTCTAGATCTTACAAAAGATTCAACACACAACTCATTAAAGACCTCTAAAACGTAGCTAGGGCTTTTCCTTTTATACTTGAAGTAAAACACTTAACCCTACACATCATATGGGCTTGGGCTGGTTTGATAATATTGCAGAATTCTCTTGTTCTGCGAGATTCGATTGATCAAGTCTAATTTTCGATCAATCGAGCCTTGCAGAATTTGACCATTAAATTCCTGCAATTACTCGATTCAAACCTTACATAAAACCAACCTTTGAGCAAGTCTAAACCTAGACTAAATGTTTTGATCATGGTTTGCTAACATATACAAATTTAAATTCTAATACATTAGTTTCTAAAATCTTAGAACCTAACAATCTCCCCCTTTGGAAATCTATGACAAAACACACATCACAAAATAAAATGCTCAAAGTAAAACAACCCAATTACACAATAAAGCCCAATATACAATTTAACCTAACTCATATATATCGGTTGCAAAAGTGGACAGTAGTTTCGAATGAATTAACTTGTAAATTCCTAAAACACTGAACAAACCATAAATGCATGTGGGGAAATTACAAGTAAACCAAAATAAATTTCTTGATTTCACAAAAACTAAAATAAAAGAAAAATACCACGAATAACCTCATAATATAAATTATAACCAAAGTAGCATAGTTTGTGAAACAAGAACATAAATATAAAAACATAAAAACACAAAAATATGTCTCCCCCTAACATATGCAACCACATCATATGCCCCTAAATACAATCTACATCCAAAAATATATATCATCTCATATAAGAATCAGATCTCCCCCTATCTATATACTCCCCCTTTTTGTGACATATTGCCAAAGGGCAATCAAGACTGATCAGAGGGTGGAGCTGGTGAAGAATCATCTCTAAGGCTATAACCTCATTAAGCAAATCCAATAAAAGCTAACCATGCACCGCCTGAATGGTGAGACACATCTCTAGCATAGTATGCATAAAAGAAGACGATGATGTAGACGGTGGAGGATCCATGGTAGCAGTGGGATCAACAAATTCCTCAGCTAGAGGATCGCCAGTTGGAGGGTCTCTAGATGCAGCACCTGTAGACGACTCGACTCGAGGGCGTTTAGAGCTAGTCTTTAACTAAGCAGCCCTTTGCCTTAGAAATGTGGCACCTATGGGAGCGATGATATGAACAAGCTCAGAAGAGGGAAATACCTCTAAACCTAAATCCAAAAGAATCCTATGGATAAAAATAGGGAAAAACAAACCATGAGATTTTGCACGACTCCTATGAAAAGAGTAGGAAAACTGATAGGAGCATTAGTGATGAGAGTGTACAAAAACGCACATCTCTCAATGGGAGTGGTATGTATGTGAGAAATAGGCCAGATGCTATGACAAGAAATCCTAAAGAACATGTAATTGAAAGCTCATGTGTGGTAATCCTAGGATTAGTACCCCAACTAATGATAGTACCAATAAGAAGAGACATAATGTTATCAAGAGGAGGAAACTCCGTGTAAGGATACACAGGCTGCTATACCAAAGGTACACCAAGAGCAGAAGCCACTACCTCATGGGTAATGACAAACTCTTTACCCCTTATCCAAGTCTTCACATAGTAAATGTTGGAATCATCGGAGTGAATAGAGAGGTTTGAATAAAACTCTCTAATCAAAGCAACCGAAGGAGGATGCTCAACATTTAGAAGAGGTAACCAACCTCGACTCTCAAAATTCCTACGTATCTCAGGATTAACCTCATCTAGGATAACTTTCCTCTTAGCCCAAACTGACCTAAAGATATTCAACTTCTCATAGGTTTCTTGATTTGATTTAGACTGAAACCTAGTGTCCTTAAAGTCAGAAGAGGAAGAGGGGGTAGAGTTTTTCTTAGCTCTAGTTTTCCTAACCATAACTCTAAGAATAAGAAGGAAAAACAAGACAAAAAACACAAAATCAATGGCAGACTGCATCATAAAGGGTTAAAGCACAAAATATAACAAATAACAATCTATATGATGCATGTAATGAATGCACATATGATGCATGCTCTAAGGCAGAAAAAAACTTGTTCAATTTTTCAACATTTATCCACAATTGATTGTACAAAGAGTTTTAACCCAAAAACCCCAATTTTTGAAAAAAACCTGTACAATTTTTAGACCCCTTAAAACACAATATGATTAACCTAGTTATTTAGCCAAGTTATTAGCTTAAGTAAATTAAGCAGATCTAGGTTAACACAAAACAATCATATCATGCAAAGAAGCGACATGCAAAGAAGCGAAAATATAAAGAACACAATGATATGATGACCCAAGAAAACCAAACCGGTAAAAACCTGGGGAGGATTTAACCTAGCTATCCTCAAGGTAAACTGAATCCACTATGAAATAATCGAAATTTGTACAATAGCGACTTAGACCACTAATATCGTATTGCTACCCACCGGTAGAAAACTTACTGACATGACCACGTGCAAGCTCTGAGACCACGGACTCCTTCTTTCTTGGATTCTCCAGCAAGTACAAGCACTCCCGCTTGTGTATCTTTAAGCTGTTATGGCAGAAACTGAATGATCATCAAGCTCTTGAAGCAATCTCGTTCTTAATAATCCTAAACTTGTGTGAAGGCAAGCACCTCTTAGATCTCACAAGAGATTTACACAAATAGCAACATAAGCAACCTAAAAAACGTGACTAGGATTTGCCTTTTATACCTAGGGCAAAACATAAAACCCTACACGTCATATGGGCTTAGGGCTGAGTTGGAAATTCTGCAAAAAAAACAATCTACACGACTTTCAAACAATCGAGTCTAATTCTCGATCAATCGAGTCAGACAAATTTACACAGTAACTTCTGCAGTTACCTCGATTCCAACTTTACATGAATGACATACTTTGAGCAAGTCTAAAACAAGACTAAACACCTGTTTTGATCATGGTTTCCCAATAATACACATTAGAATTTTAATACATTAGTTACTAAGTACTTAGAACCTAACAAACTCTCCATTTGACAATTCGTGACAAAACACAACTAAAAGCTCAAAGATTACAAAGAAACGCCCTTTACAAAAATCCATTATAACAAATCCAATCCTAACTACTATCCATTAGTTGCAAGTGTAGACAGCAGCTCAATTGAATCAACCTGTATATTTCCTGAAACCCTAAACAAAACGCATAAACGTATGTGTGAAAAATACAAGTAAATACAATAAAAATCTTGATTTCACAAAACACAAAATATAGACAAATATCAATGAATAACTCATAAACATAAGTCAATAAGGAGTGAAACAAGAAACATATATAAAAATAAATGTATCTCCCCCTAACATGAATTCATCAAGAGCCAAAAATGTAAATACAAAGTGAAACACCTAGATACAATCTAATCTCCACAGGCTTATAAAAACAAACTGTCCCCCTAACTACAAAAAATGTACTCAAAGGTACTCAACTGTACTCCCCCTTTTTGTGACGGAATGCCAAAGGACAATCAAAATCCATCATCAAAAGGAGGTGGCAAAGTCGAACGTCTAAGATGCGCCAAATCTGCTCGCAAAGCACGGAGCTCATCAAGCATGTCTACCAAAATTTGACCATGAGCCTCCTGAACGGTCATGACAGTCTCTAATGTACGACAAATGTCAAAGACATTCAAAGTAGATGGTGGAGGAACAACAGTAGTAGCAGCAACTACAGGATCAACAAAATCCTCACCAGAAGTAAAACCTGTAGAAGAAGAAGGGGTACGGTACTAGAAGGCTTAACTCGAGGACGTTTAGAGCGCTCTCTCATCTGAGCAGCCCTCTGCCTAAGAAAAGTGGCACCTATGGGAGCAATAATGTGTACGGGCTCAGAAGCGGGGAAGTCATCTAATCCTAAAAACAAAAAAATCCTATGAATGAAAATAGGATGAAAAAGAACATGAGCAGTAGAGGAACTCCTATAAACTTCGTTCAAAGAATGAAGAAATAGATGAGGAAAACTAATAGGAGCATCCGTAACAAGAGCATACAAAAATGCACATGCACCAAATGAATGGTGTGCAGATGAGAAATAGGCCACAAGGAATGACACGCTATCCTAAAGATAAGATAGGTAGACTCAGTGAGCTCAGCAGAATTGATCTGAGGATCAGAACCCCATCGGATAGAAGTACTAGTGATGTATGACATGATGTCGTCTAAGGAAGGAGACACATCATACAAGTAAACAGGATGCTGAACAAGAGGCACCCCAAGAGCATCAGCCACTACCGAAGGGGTAATGGTGTACTCAACACCACGAATTGAACTCCTAAGGATAGTGTTGGATTCAAAGACATGAATAGAGAGGTTAGAATAGAACTCTCTAATCAAGATGGCTGGAGGGGGGTGAGAAATATCTAACAAAGGCAACCAACCCCGACGCTCAAAGTTAGCCCTAATGGCAGGATCAAGCTCATCTAACAAAACCTTACGCTTAGCCCAAATTTTTCTGTTAAGGTTAAGTGTCTCAAAGGCCTCTTGGTGCTTCGTACTCAAGAATCTTTCGCTCTCAAAGGAAGGGGCAGAAGAAGAGGATGACCCATTGACTCTAGTCTTCCTAGGCATGGTGCTAGAATAAGAACAGAGACACATGAGAAAGAACAAAACAAAACATAGGGGCAAACTGCAAGTTGGCACAACAAAAAATATAAAAAAATCTATATGATGCATGAACAGATAAATGTCATGATGCATGCTCTAATGCAGTGATAATAAGTTCAATTTTTAAGTTTAGAATCACAAAATTGGCTTGAGCAAAGATTTTATAACAAAAACTCCAAAATTTTGAAAAACCACTTGTAGAAGTTTTACTAAATTAACCAATTGATCATCACACAAGTTAGATCATAGTTTATAATGATCAAATGCATCAAACCAACAAGCCAATTTTATCAATCAAACTCAATTTGAACAAAATCCCCAATTCGGATAAATACAAGCCCTAGAATTTTCAATTCTTCACAAACACCAATTTGATCAAATTAAACACCATAGATCATGATTATGCCATTGTATGACAAAAACCCATTGATCAATTTCATAAAATATGGCTTGAATCATCAAAAACCCCAAAATATGCATAGGTCCGAAAAACACCCTTCAATGTATGAATTTATGCATGAAACATGAAAATAAAATGCAAAAGAAAGGGTAAAAAGGTCTTACCGGCCTTGGGAGAGGAAAACCTTGCAAAAAGATAAGAGGAAAATGAAAAAAATCTTGATTAGAGCCTAGATTGAATCGTATGGAGAGAGAAAAAGTTGAAAAACTTTTGAAAAGTGAGTTGAACACGTGAAAATCAGTCTTTTTAAAAAATTCTCTACACGATTTTCAATCGATCGAAAAACATATTTGATTGGTTGAAAATGCTTTGATTGATCCAACACCAATCGAGCACCGATCGAAATAGACAGAGGCTGACCAAAATTTTTAATCGCAATTTCGATCGATCAAAAAATAGGTTCGACCGGTTGAAATTCTGGAAAAATCAGTTTTTGAAAAAAAAGAGCAATTTGATGCAGAAACTCTTCAAAGCATTGAATTTTATGAATAAAATGCATGAGTATGAGATGAAATGCTTTTCAAAAACACATGTTTTGAACTCAGATTTCCCAAAATTAAGATTTTCAAACATTCTCCTTGAATTCTCAAGCATCAAATCTATTTTGCATAAAACTCAAGGCATTTTCAAACTTGGTTGGTTAGACCAAAAACACACAAAATAAACATGTACAAAGTTTAGCAAAAAATAACTTGTGTAGTGTGTGCAACTAGCAAAAAGCTTGAGATACATGTAAGGTGATATGTGAATAGAAATCAACCACAAAGTCTACAAAATTCATCACAAAGAATTTGAAAGAGACTATCACCTAAAGAGTTACATCATATAACTCCCACATCTCCTAGATCATAAGCTTGCAAGCATGTAAGTTTCTTGATTTTGCCTCATATTGTACACACAAATTTTAATTGTTCATAAACTTATTAAAAAAGTCGGGATAATGTACAGACCAATTTTATTTATTTGATTTAGCATTAAATCCAATAATGTACACACCAATTTTAAGCATATAAACCGAGACTACACCTTATGTTCTTGTTGTGCATGTTCTACACTTTCTCGAGCACAAAATCTTACGATATGCACTAAGGTGTTCATGATTGGCTAGTGAACAGTGGTGAGATGGTTATTTATGCATTTCTCAAAAGGTTCAAGTCCGACAGTCAAAGACATGTGACTTCAAGATCAAGACAAAGTAATCAAAAACTACAAACATCTTCCCACACAACATGCACTACAAAATTTTAATTAGTAAAGTGCAAGAAATAAGCTCATCCAAGCTAAACAAGGTAAATAGACATGTTGTGTGAAAATAAATTGACCAACCTTATTTTCCAAACCAAGAAAATATATGCAAAACACAATTTTCTTCCCCTTTAAAAAAAAAAAACCTAGAATGAAATGCATGAATGTAATGCAATGCAAATCTTAGAGACGAAGAAAAAAATATGGTCACAATGAGTAGAGCAACGAAGGACAAGGACCATGTCAGAAAGACTCAATTAGATTGAGCCTTTTGCATCCAAAACTTTTTATATGCACCTCGAGCATTTGAGTTCTTATTCAAATGGGAATGATTTCCAACTCCAGCATTGGAATAAAGGTTTAGAGCTTTTACCAATTCACCAATGAGTACCATAGAATCTTGTGCTTGAGGCACATGTACTTTTGGTTTGTTTGCTCTCTTAGCAGCTTGTAACTTGTAACAGTTTGGACGAATGTGCCTAGACTTTCCACAAAAATGACAAACCCATGCAGGCTTATCATGTGACTTGTTCTTAGAAAGGGTAGACTTCTTAGGTTTAGACTCTTTCAGATCAACCCTAATCTTCTTGGGAGGTGAAACTTCTATGGGTTTGACAACCTCACTCACAAGGGGTTCAGAAGAAGATGAAGGAACAAAAATTGTGGAATTTGGTGTAGACACATTGATACTTTCTACAAAACCTAAACTAGTTTTGTCGGAAGGAGACTTTTGAACACTCAACATCTGATCAAGTTTGGAACTAGTACCTATTAGTTTGTTCTCCAGCAACAGATTGTTCATGTTTCAAAGATTTAACTTTATCAAGCAAAAGCATGTTCTCAGTCTTGACATTATTCAAAAGTTTAATAGCATCAAACAAATTCACAAGCAAATTTTTCTTATGAAGTTCAAGAGATGCAATTTTCTTTAAGCCTAATTCAACACTCATGGTATCCTTTGCAGCAACTTTGCAAAGTTTATTGTAGGCTTCTTGAAGATCTGCATCCTTAAAGAGTTCCCCATCAGAAGGGTTCTCTTCAACAGTCACACTTTCATTGACTACAGCAGTAGCAGTGAAAGCAATGAAGTTTTCATCCTCGTCACAACCATACTCATCATCAGAAACTTCATCATCACTAAAGGTTATAGCCATAGCCTTACCCTTAGACCTCAAGAATGTTAGACATTCAGATTTCATGTGACCATACCCTTGACATCCAAAACATCGAGGACCTATAGAATTATTAGAAGATTGGCCTACTTTTTCTCTAGGTTTGTCAATTTTGTTAACCTTAGTGGGATCATTCTTCCTAAAGTTTCTAGGTTCATCAGTGTTTTTATCTCTTGCCATTTTGTTGCTATTTCTAAGAAAATTCCTAAAGTTCTTGGCAAGGTAAGCAATCTCTGTAGTAGAGAGATCATCATCAAATCCACCAACATCAACGTCATCAATAGACTTAAGCACCATTGATTTGGATTTGCTAGTTTTGGGTAGGTCCAACTCATAGGACTAAAGAGATCCTACAAGTTTATCAATAGGGATGGAGTCCACATCCTTGCTTTCAGTGATGGCAATCACTTTGGGTGTAAAATTTTCAGTTAAAGATCTAAGAATTTTCCTAACAATTTTAGGTTGATCATAGATTTCACCCAAGTTGTATGCAGAATTAACAATGTCATTAAGTTTAGCATAGAATTCATCAAAAGATTCTTCATCAGACATCCTAATGCTTTCAAATCTAGTTGTTAATTGTTGTAACTTATTGATCTTAATTGCCTTTGTGCTTTCATGCATAATCTGGAGGATATTCTAAGCAGTGTGAGCAATCTCAACATTAGAGATTCTCTTAAATTCCTCCATAGAAACAGCATTAAAGATAGCATTCATAGCTTTGCTATTGAAGGCGGCTGCTTCTTTCTGAGAAGTTTGCCACTCACTCACAGGAGTAGTGGGCTTCTCCCATCCGTATTCAACGGAGTTCCAGACTCTCTCATCAACGGATTTTAGGAATGCTTTCATCCTGACTTTTCAATAAGCATAATTATTCCCATCAAAGTGAGGAGGAATAACAAGAGAGTGTCCGTGTTCCATGATAACTGGGGTCAAGTATCAGCTCAGAGATCAAAAGATGTTCACACAAGAGCTATCCGCTCTGATACCACTTGTACAGTTTTTAGACCCCTTAAAACACAATAGGATTGACCTAGTTATTTAGCCAAGTTATTAACTTAGGTAAATTAAGCAGATCTAGGTTAACACAAAACAATCATATCATGTAAAGTAGTGAAAATATAAAGAACACAATGATATGATGATCCAAGAAAACCAAACCGGTAAGAAACCTAGGGAGGATTGAACCTAGCTATTTTCAAGGTAAAACTGAATCCACTATAAAAGAATCGAAGTTTGTACAATAGCGACTTAAACTACTAACATCCTATTGCTACCTATCAGTAGAAAACTTATTGACACGACCACGTGCATGCTCCGAGATCATAAACTCCTTCTTTCTTGGATTCTCTAGAAAGTACAAGCACTCCCGCTTGTGTATCTTTAAGCTCTTATGGCAGCAACTGAATGATCATCAAGCTCTTGAATCAATCTCCTTCTTGATAATCCTAAGCTTGTGTGAAGGCAAGCACCTCTTAGATCTCACAAGAGATTCACACAAACAGCAATATGAGCAACCTCAAAAACGTGACTAGGGTTTGCTTTTTATACCTATGGCAAAACATAAAACCTACACGTCATATGGGCTTAGGGCTGAGTTGGAAATTCTACAGAAAAAACAATCTGCACGACTTTCGATTGGTCGAGTCTAATTCTCGATCGATTGAGCCAGGCAGATTTACACAATAACTTCTACAGTTAACTCGATTCCAACTTTACATGAATAACATACTTTGAGCAAGTCTAAAACAAGACTAAACACCTGTTTTGATCATGGTTTGCCAATAATACACATTAGAGTTCTAATACATTAGTTCCTAAGTACTTAAAACCTAATAAAACCATATTTCAAAACCATAACAAATTGATCAATTAATCACTACACTAGTTAGGAAACATCATATAATGATATAATTCATCAATTTCACAAGTCAATTTCATCAATTTTAGCCCAATTGAACAAAAACCCCAATTTCTCAAAGTTTCAAGCCTTAGAATTTCAAAATTTTCTCAAAACACAAAATTGATCAAATTAATGCATGAGAATCATATGTATATGAACCAGGAACAAAGACCCATTGATCAAAAAAGAATAAAAACAACCCAAAAATCTCTTTGTTCGAAAATAATGAGAAAATGCATAAAAAATGCATGTAAAATGTAATTAAAATGAAAAGGAGAGGGTATTTAGGTCTTACCAATGCTTGAGGACAAAAACCATTGAAAAATTTGAGGAAGAAAACTACAAGGGTGCTTGGATTGGATCGATTGAGAAAGAGAAAGGAGAAAAAGGTAGAAAAACTTTTTGAATAGAGATGAACACGTGAGGGAAAAAACCTTTTTGTTCTTTTCTTTCAAAACTCGATCGGTCGAGCACCGATCGTGTACCAATCAAGCTAGACAGAAGGTAAGCTTTAAAAACTTTAAAATTTTCGATTGGTCGAAATTAGTATTCGATCAATCAAAAAAAAGTTTCGACTGATCGAGCACCAATCGAGGAGCAACCGAACCAGGCAAAACCAAGCTTAAAAACTCAAGGGATTTTAGATCGATCGAGAAATACATTCGATTGATCAAAATTCTGGAAAAACTAAAATTTTGATAAACTGAAATTTTGATAAACAACAAAAGTTTTATGTAGAAAACGCTCAAACCAATTGATTTCATGAATGAAATGCATGAATATGAGATTAAAAGTTTTTCAAAAACATTTGTTTTCAACCCAGAACTTCAAAAACAAGGTTTTCAATCCTTTTTACCCCCAATTTTCAACTATTGAACATATTTTGTATCAAACACATAGAATATATAATCTTGGATGGTCAAAGCAAATTCACACACAATTTCATGTACTAAGTTTAGGAAAGAATAACTTGTGAAGTGTGTGCAACTAGTAATAGCATGAGATACATGTAAGGTGATACGTAAATAATAATCAATCACAATTTTTACATTATTCATCATATAAATTTGAAAGTGATTATCACCTAAAGAGTTACATCATATAACTCTCACATCTCTTGGAAAACAAGCTTGCAACCATGCATTTTTTTTTTTGCCTTATCATATTTTGTTTTATTTTTCTTTTAAGCGTATTTTTTTTTCAACTTTTTCTTTTCTTTTAAAGGCAACACCTTATGATTTTTTATGTGCAAGTGCTACACTTTCTCGAGCATAAACACTTTTTAGATGTATTAAGGTGCTCATGATTGGCTAGTAAACAGTGGTGAAATGGTTATTTATGTCTTTCTCTTAGGATTTTTTAGTCCTTACAATCAAAGACATGTGACTTTAAAATCAAGATCATGTAATCAAAAACTTTAAACAACTCACACACAACATGCACTACATAGCTAATACTAGCAAAGTGCAGAAAAATAAGCTCATCCAAGCTAACCTAGGTACATAGGCATGTTATGCAAAGCTAAAATGGCCAACCTCAAGTACATATCCATGATATGTAGTACAAAACACATTCTTCCACTTTCCTCCTTTTATTTTTTATTTAAAAAAACAAAAACAAAAACAACCTAATATGAAATGCATGAATGTAATGTAATGTAAATCCTAGGAACAAAAGAAAACAAGAATCAAGAAAGTGGTCACAAAGGATTTTGAAAAGAAGCACAAGGACCATGTCAAAAAGACTCAATTAGATTGAGCCTTTTGCATCCAAAACTTTTTAGATGTAACTTTGGCTTTGGAGTTATTATTCTGATTAGAATGATGAGCAACTCAAGCATTGGAATAAAGGTTTAAACCCTTTACCAATTCACCAATAAGTACCATAGGATCTTGTGCTTGAGGCACAAGTACTTTTTTGCTTATTTGCTTGCTTAACAGCTTGCAACTTGAAACAGTTTGGGCGAGTATGCCAAGCTTTTCCACAAAAATGACAAACCCACAAAGGTCTATCATGCTTCTTACCCTTAGGTAAATTAGGATTCTTAGGTTTAGACTCTTTAAGATCTACCCAAATCTTCCTAGGAGCAGAAACTTCTTCTTTTGACTTAACAGTTTCTAATTTAAATGGTTCAGAAGAAGGAACAAAATTTGTGTAATGAGTTTCATACATAGAGATGCTATCAACAAAACCTAAGCCTGATTTATCTAAGGGAGACTTTTGAATACTCAGCATGTGATCAAGTTTAGAACTAGTAGACCTATTTGTTTGTTCTCTAGCAACAGATAATTCTAGTTCAAGATTCTTAATCTTATCAAGCAACATACAATTTTTAGTCTTCACCTTATTATTCAATTCATTAGCATCAAGCAAATTTAGCAACAAGTTTTCTTTTCTTTTTCCAGAGTGGCTATCTTCTTTAGCCCTAAATCAACACTCATCGCATCCTTTTGCAGCAACCTTGCACAACTTTTTATAAGCTTCTTGTAAGTCAGCACTGTCAGAAAGTTCTCCATCAGAAGGGTTCTCTTCAAGCAGATTGCTTTCAAGCAGTTTCCATCTTCATCACTTCCAGTCTCGTGATTAGAAACTTCATCATCACTAAGGGTTCCAGCTATAACTTTACCATATGATTTCAAGAATGTTGGACATTCAAATTTCATATGACCATACCCTTGACAACCAAAACATTGTTGACCTAGTGAATTACCAGAAGATTGACCAACTTTTTCTTTTAATTTTTCAGAATTATTGAATTTAGTTGGTTCGGTTTTCTTAAACTTCTTAGGTTCAACATTATTTTTACCTCTTGCCCTTCTATTGTTATTCCTAAGAAAATTTCTAAAGTTCTTGACACGGTATGCAATCTCTGTAAAAGAGAGTTCATCATCAAATCCAATATCATCAACATCATCAACTGACTTAAGAGCCATTGATTTGGATTTGTTGGTTTTGGGTAGGTCCAACTCATAGGACTAAAGAGATCCTACAAGTTCATCAACAGGGATAGAGTCCACATCCTTGCTTTCACTAATGGCAGTTACCTTGGGTCTAAAGTCCTCAGTTAAGGATTTAAGAATCTTCCTAACAATCTTAGGTTGATCATAAATTCCACCCAAATTAAATGTAGAATTAACCATATCATTAAGTTTAGCATAGAATTCATCAAAACTTTCATCTTTTTTTTTTGTTTAAAGGAAAACTAGCCAAACTTCATTCAATTAATAAAACTAGAATCCAAGCACAAAGCCTCCCGGGCTGGTGGTGGCGACTCTTCCAACCACACAACTTCATCTACTAGCAGACTAGCATAACATGCCAAAGAATGTGTTGCAGAATTAGCACTACGACGAACACAATTAGAGGACGCGTATCGAAGACAAGAGACCAAGCAGTGAATGTCCTCATAGATCACGCCCAGCCTAGACAAATTTGGACTTGAGGAGGAAACCGTCTGCATGACTGTCACATTATCACCCTCCATAATGAGGTCTGAAAAACCAGCATCAACAGCGAACTCCAAAGCTTTTCGCAAAGCTAGAACTTCCACTTCCTCACTACCTTCCACTGCATCCCCCTTCGCTGATAATGTTTCCATCACCTCCCCTATTGCATTATGGGTCACCACCCTCACACCTAATGCCTTCTTGCTTGCAAAAATTGCCGCGTCGAAATTCAGCTTATAGAGTAAACCTAACGGAGGCTCCCAATTCTGCAAAATCCCAGTTGAGGCCATAGTTGCTGCCAAGGACACTTGAGCCTCTCTATACTCCTGCACGTAATCCATTGCCCTCTTATTTAGTTGCCTAGGTTCCTGTATTCCCCCCATGAAGTAGCAAATTCCGTTGGTGCCAAATATGCCAGCATTGTACTAAGAAAAGTTCAAGCTCCTCTTCAAATAGTTTAGTCGCCATACATTGAAAAAGCTTCATAAAATCATCCCTTACACCCCCACATTTTTGGATACGAGCAATGGACCCATGCCAGAAATCTTATACTGCAGTGCATTCCCAAAGTGCATGAATCACACTTTCAGGGAAACATTAACACAAGCCACATTTGTCCTCCCCTAGAATTTGCAGATGAAATAAATTCAACTTCGATGGCAAAATATCAAGGTATGCCCTCCAACCAAATACTTTAATTTTACTAGGGACATGGAGGTTCTAAAGTTTCTTCCACACCCGATGGTCTACCCTCTGCTTAGAACACTGCACCCGTCCAATGGACTTTCTTTCCAACGTTTTAGCAACATGGTATCCTGATTTCACAGTCTATCTTCCATTGCGATAGTGAAGCCACACCATTTTCTCTTGAACTTGCCTCTTACTCAGGGGAATTTTATAATTGCCTCAGCATCAACCTGATGAAAAACCATATTAATCCGTTCTCTTTCCCATTGGTTCATCCTCCAATCAATTAAGTTCGATACCCTCCATTCCCACTCATTAAGTTTAGGTTTAAAAAGTACCTTATTTGTTGGATGATTCGGTATCCACTTGTCCTCCAAAACCTGAATAGAAGACCTTGTTCCCACCCTCCAATAACAGCCCTTCTTCAAAATCCCCTGGGCTGCCAGCATACTCTTCCAAACATAGGAGCTATTTGGGCAATCAGACGCCTCTAAGAAACTACGCCATGGGTAGTACTTAGACTTGAAACACCGGGATAGAAGTGAACTTTGATCTTGTAGCATTCGCGATCCTTGCTTCGCCAACATGGCCAAATAAAACTTCTAATATCTCGGAATCCTATACCACCATCCTTCTTAGGCTGTGTTAGAAAACTCCAACTCTTTCAATGAATTTTCCTTTCCTCACCATTCTGTTCCCACCAAAATTTTGCACACAAGGCATCAAGCTCATTACAAAGCTTCACTGGTAGCAACAAAACTGCCATAGTATACGTTGGGATTGATTGGGCCACTGCTTTAATAAGCACTTCTTTTCCCGCTCTAGACAATAGTCTCCCCTTCCATCCTTGTAATCAAACCCTTTCCTTAAGAAAAGAAAAATTATGGTACTTAGCTCTACCAACCAAAGTCGGCAAACCCAGATAAGAGTCAAATCTATCCACCTCTCTCACCCCCAGAGTTTGTTTGATCCACTACCTTTGCCCATCTGATGTGTTGCTACAAAAATAGATTGACGACTTATCAAAATTGATGCATTGTCCAGAAGCTTCTGCATATAACTGTAAAGTATCAGAAATCACCTGCACTTCCTCCTGATTTTCTTGGCAGAAAATTAAAGAGTCATTTGCAAAAAGCAGATTTGAGATACTAGGCGCCCTTCTACAAATTTTGACACTATGAAGCCTCCCATCAATTTCATCTTTGGAAAGCAAGGAAGTGAAACCTTCTGCACACAAGAGAAAGAGATAAAGTGATAAAGGGTCCCCTTGACGGAATCCCCTAAAAGGAGTAATATTGCCATATGCTTTACCATTAATCCGAACAGAAAATGAAGGAGTAGTAACACAACTCATCACCTTATTGATTCATGCTTCAGGAAAACCCAGTCTAACCATCATGCCTCTCAAGAAGGGTCATTCTACCTGGTCATGCGCTTTACTGATATCAAGCTTCAAAGCTAAAGCTCCTTTTTTCCCATTTTTTCTCCAGTGCATGGCATGTAAAGTTTCATAAGCTATCAATACATTCTCTGTAATAAGGCGCCCTGGCACAAAAGCACTTTGTGTGGGAGAAATCAACTGAGGTAAAATTAACTTCAGCCTATTAGCCAACACCTTAGATATTGTTTTATAAATAACATTACATAAGCTAATAGGTCTAAAGTCTGACATCTTCTCAAGAAACTTAACTTTTGGTATGAGAACAATGTGAGTATAGTTAATTTTAGGGATCATGTTACCAAAATTCAAAAAATCCAACACAGCAGTACTAACATCCCCACCCACAATATGCCAAAACTTCTAATAAAACAAAGGGTTCATACCGTCGAGTCTAGGAGCCTTTGTTGGTCCCATTTGGAACAAAGCTATTTTAACTTCCTCCACACTGTATGGCTTGGATAACACTTCTATCAAATCTGAAGTCATTCTTTGGGGGGACTGTGTCTAGGCATTCTTCCATCCGGTCACATGTACCTGAGCGAAAAATATTCTCAAAATAATTAGTAGCCACCTCCCCAATGGCCTCCACCCAATGCCTATCTTGGTCTTTAAGACCTTGGATGAAATTCCTTTTACACCTTTGAGAAGCTGTAGAATGAAAAAACTTGGTGTTCCTATCACCATGCCTTAACTAAGATACCTGTGAACGTTGTGCCCAAAAATTTCCTGTTTGAGAAGAAGATCATCCAATTGTTTGCTTGCTGCCAGGATTTCCTTTCTGCTATCCTCTGTAAGTTCACTTGCATTAAGTCTCTCAACCATGCTAGATAGGCACTTAATTTCTTCTTCTGTATTGGGTGTTGTTTTGGATGAGCCACATGCCAACAAATTAGCCCCACACCTTCTAATTTTATCTATTGTATTTTGTAAACCAGTTGGATCTCCATTCGGCACAGCCTAAGAATCCATGACCACACCTTCGCAATCTTCCCATAACAGCCAATATTCTTCAAACCTGAAACCACGAGTACCTCTACCTCTAAAATCCCGATCTGACTTGGTCTGAAGCAGTAATGGTGCATGGTTTGATGCATGGCTGAACCTGTGTGTGAGAGTACTTGCAAAGAATTTTTCTTTCCACTCTTGGTTGGCAACTGCACGGTTTAACTTCTCTCTAGTATTTGCTGCACTCGGGTGTTTGTTGTCCCATGTAAACTTGTAACCCCTAAATCCCAACTCAACTAACTTACACGACTCCAAAGCAGCCTGGAATTCCTCCATTTGTTTATACGAAGGAGGGTGTGAGCTTTGCTTCTCAGACGAATGGAGAATTGCATTAAAATCCTTGATACAACACCATGGTCCATTCACAAAGGAGGATATGTGTGATAAAAGCGCCCAAGACTTCTTCTTTTCACTTGCTTCTGGCCATCCATAGAAACCCATTAAAAACCAAAACAAACCTGTCTTCTTCCACTACCTTTGCCAAGATATGGTTCTCCATGAAGTTAATAACATCCAATTGAACATCAGCTTTCCAAAGTAAAGCTATACCACCCCCAGAATAAGGCTTCTTCACAATGAATTAATTCGGAAAAGGTAACTCTCTACCATGTTTGTCAAAACTATCTTTATCCAGCTGTGTCTCCATTAAGAAACAGACTATGGGAACTTGATCCCTCACTAGCTTATGAAGGCTTCAAACTGTCCAAGAGTTCCTAAGCATTTGGCAGTTCCAACTTAGGAGCCTCATTGTGCTCAGCGAGGATGCACAGGCACCCCCACCATTTCATTTTGATCAAGAGCAATACTGGTTTTCCCCCTCTTCAATATTACGTTTTGTTCATCTGAATCCAGGCTACACTTCTCCGTTCCTTTCGTCCTCTTGCCCAACACAGATCTGGCCCCTTCCTTAATTAACTCCACAGGCCTAAACTCCATTCGTGATAATCTTGTCCACCTAGGTGTTGTTTTTGGGCTGTGAGGCCCATCACCTAAATCTGCTCCTAGCACGTATATGGGATCCTCCACATCCACACTTGCTTCCACATTTAAAATTGGAATAGAAGCCTTTGAAACAGATATGCCACCACCCATACCTTCCTTATCTGTACCCTCAATCCCTTTGATTTCAGATTCAGCGCAATCCCCTTCCAAAACTGTGCCTGAATTTCTATTGTTTCCTTCCACACGTAACCCATCTTGTTCCTTAAGGTTGGTGGCTGAAGCTTTGCCGTCCCTCGACACTGCCTTCATACCAAACTGACCAAACCACACCTCTCCCTCCCTGTCTTCCTTTGAATACTCCTCCCTGTTATTCCCTCGATGAAAAGAAGAACGATTCCTACTACCCATGGCCTTCATCTAGTCCCCATATTGGCAAACCACCTCCACCCCATTCTTCGTTTGTGCAAAATACGACGCACAGTGTTTTAAGTCATGTCCCATTAAGCCGCGATGATGGCAGAATAATGGAAGTCTCTCATGTTTAAAACTAACCCAATGACGTTGGCCATCAGAACCAGCCAAGAATGCACCCTTCCAGATTGGCTTTGTGATAGGGAGGGCAACTTTAACCCTCATGAAGTAACTCAGACTTTCAGATCTTTGTTTTTTCTCAACTTCAACCACCATACCCAGTTAGCTTCCCACTGCTTCAGCGATCATAGGCGATACTAAATCAAAAGGTGCCCCCCATATCTGCACCCAGAAAGAGACCGAATCAAACTTTACATTCCCTGCCGTCATCCCCACTTGCCATTGAAGCAGCATTAACACTTGGTTGTCAAAGGACCACGGCCCACCCTTCAGCACACGATTCATCTCAAAATCAGTATTGAACTTGAATTGAAATAAATTCGATCCCATTTTGACAATCTGAACACCATCCTCTAATCCCCACGCCTTTCTCAGAGTACTCAGTGCTGCCTTCTTATTAAAGGAGCGGCAGGTAAGGAACTTCCCTATCAGGCTAAGCGCACAACTCTCCAATCCTTCCCTTCGCCCTTCATGTAGAATATCAATAATCTCTTCTTCCTTTGTAGTCAGTCGAATATTCTTCAATATATTCGTAACCTCATCTGCCATGATGCCAAAGTGAAGAAAAGGAAAAAAAGAAAACACAGACCCTTTGGAAACCTAAAGGAGGGAGAACCTCGTAGCAAAAAGAGAGAGAGAGCTCCTACTAGTGAGGAGAGTAAAACTTTCATCTTCAGACATCCTAATGCTTTCAAATCTAGTTGTTAACTGCTACAACTTGTTAATTTTAACTACATTTGCACCTTCATGCACAGTTTGGAGAGTTTTCCAAGCAGTATGAGCAATCTCAACGTT
This sequence comes from Castanea sativa, assembly GCF_040712315.1. NCBI lineage: Eukaryota > Viridiplantae > Streptophyta > Magnoliopsida > Fagales > Fagaceae > Castanea > Castanea sativa. The sequence continues at coordinate 51,786,594 of NC_134013.1, read as the reverse complement.
TGAGATTCTCTTAAACTCTTCCATAGAAATAGCATTAAAAATAGCATTCATGGCTTTGCTATTGAAAGTAGCTACTTCTTTTTAGGATGTAGACCACTTGCTAACAAGAGTAGTCGGTTTCTCCCATCCATATTCAACAGAGTTCCACACTCTCTCATCTATAGATTTCAAGAAGGCTTTCATTCTAACCTTCCAATAGGCAAAATTATTTCCATCAAAGTGTGAAGGGATCACCAGAGAGTGATTATGTTTCATGACAACAGGGGTCAATGATCAACTCGTAGATCAAGAGATCTAACACAAAAGCTAACCTGCTCTGACACTACTTATTAAGTTTTAGACCCCTTAACACAATATGTTTAACCTAATATTAAGCCAAGTTGATTAACAAGTTTGTTAATTAAGTCTAGGTTAAACAAATATGTGTAGAACAAAAATAAAGCGGAAAGTAAATAACACAAAAATCTGATGACCTAGGAAAACCTAATTGATAAAAAACCTGGGGAGGATTTAACCTAGCTATTTTCAAGGTAAAAATAGATCCACTATGAAAGAATTGAAGTTTGTATAATAAGACTTAGACCACTAATATCCTATTGTTACCTCGTATAGAAAACTTACTACCACGACCACATGACAGCTCCAAGTCGACTGACTACTTCTTTTCTTGATCTGCAACAACCATAAGTTCACCAAATTGTGACTTTGAGACTCCCCACAAAGGTTTAAGATATTTTTTAAAGTTCTTTATGCAGCAACTGAAACAACCATCAAGTTCTTGATGTGAATCTCGATCTTGATAGTTCAAAGTGTGTGTGTGAAGGTAAACACCTCTAGATCTCACAAAAGATTCAATACACAACTCATCAAAGACCTCTAAAACATAGCTAGGGTTTTTCCTTCTATACTTGAAGTAAAACACTTGACCCTACACATCATATGGGCTTAGGTTGGTTTGATAATATTGCAGAATTCTCTTGTTCTGCGAGATTCAATTGATCGAGCCTTGCAAAATTTGACCATTAAATTCCTACAATTACTTGATTCAAACCTTACATAAAACCAACCTTTGAGTAAGTCTAAACCTAGACTAAATGTTTTGATCATGGTTTGCTAACATATACAAATTGAAGTTCTAATACATTAGTTCTAAAAGTCTTAGAACCTAACATCTAACACAAGAGCTAACCTGCTCTGATACCACTTGTTAAGTTTTAGACCCCTTAACACAATGTGTTTAACCTAATATTAAGCCAAGTTGATTAACAAGTTTGTTATTCAAGTCTAGGTTAAACAATTGTGAATAAAACAAATATAATGCAGAAAGTAAAGAACATAAAGATCTGATATCCCAATAAAACCAAACTGGTAAAAAACCTAGGGAGGATTTAACTTAACTATCTTCAAGGTAAAAACAGATCCACTATGAAAGAATTGAAGTTTGTACAATAGGACTTAGACCACTAATATCCTAATTTTACCTCATGTAGAAAACTTACTACCATAACCACGTGACAGCTCCGAGTCCTAGGACTACTTCTTTCCTTGAATCTGCACCAAACACAAGTTCTCCTACTTGTGACTTTGAAACTCCACTCAAAGCTTTTGTACTTTGAAGGATCTTTGTGCAGCAACTGAATCAACACCAAATCTTGATTGGAAATTTTGATCTTGATAAAGCTTTTCTTGTGTTTTAAGGAAAACACCTCTCAAATCTCACACTAGAGAAAACATAAAGCTATTCAAAGACTTCTAAAACATGGCTAGGGTTTTTCCTTTTATACTTGAAGTGAAACGCTTAACCCTACACGTCATATGGGCTTGGGCTACGTTTGAACTTTCTACAGAATTTGCTGATCCACAATTCTCAATCGATCGAGCCTAATTTTCGATTGATCGAGTCTTACAGATTTACACTATAAAGTACTGCAAAACACTAGATTCAAACTTACACTTAAACACGCTTTGAGAAAGCCTAAAGCTAGACTCATTATTTTAATCATGCTTTGTCAACATATGCAAAATGAAGTTCTAATACATTTAGTTCCTAAAGTCTTAGAACCTAACAGATTACCTTCTCCAATTAATCATAACCACGAGCAATGAAAAAGGAGTTTAGTGCACTTGGAAAGACTCATGCATATTGTTTGGTTGATGTAGATCTTGGGAAATCTGCCACTGGATGTCAATAGGCATAAAATAAAAAAATAAAAAATCAAGACTCATTTTGATGGTTTTTTTTTTTTTTGGAGCTATATATTCCAGTTAAATGGTTCATATAGAAAAATGGGATTATTAAGAGACATTTGCTCTTGTTTCTCATCTCCTCTGTGTGCTCACACTAATTGAAGAATATGATTCTTAAAAAAATAAAGAATAATGCTAGAAATATAAATTATTTTATAAAAAGTTTTACAAACTGCTAATATGGTGAGAAATTATTGGTAAATGAAAAAGTTATATAAAAGGTGGGCTAAGATGAAAACTAATAAAAGATTGGTCATATCAACATTTTTTATAAATGTTGTAAAATAATTTGTACTTGTAACATTACTCAAAAATAAAATAGTATAGAGAATAATCTATTGTACTATTTAATGAAAATATGACATGGCAAGATTCTAGGGAAGTGTTTAAATACAGTTCCTCCCTCGCTAAAAACCTAAAGTCATTTGTCACTTATTGTTTTCCTTATTGTTTATACATGATAACATGGTCTTCTTTATAAACAGATTACAAGTTAATCAATAATTATTTGATCCTTTTTTTTTAACTCTTTTTTTTTTTTTAGATGGTCACTTATTGCAGGTAGACTTCCCGGAAGAACAGCTAATGATGTGAAAAACTATTGGAATACACACCTCCTCAAAAAGGGAAGTTCACACATTACTAAGCTGAAAGAAAAGCCCCGAGATATGGTGAAAGTGAACGTAATAAAGCCACAACCTAGGACCTTATCCAAAAACTTAATTTGCTTAAACGGGAAACCTGCAATTTTAGGAAGCTTTCAAAAAAAGGAAGATATCAGAGAAATATCTCAAACATCAATGCAATCGGAGAGTAGGATTAACTGGTGGGAAAGCTTGTCAAATTGTGGGGTACTTGATGAGAGAGCCACATGTACGCAATGTGGCACGTTGAATGAAGTGCCCAAAGAAACCTTTTCGGTGGAGGAAATAGTACTAGAGGCAAAAGTTGTGGGGGACACTCTAGATGAGGATGTCCTGAATTATTGGGGTGACTTATCGCTTGATATGGTGAAAGTGAACGTAATAAAGCCACAACCTAGGACCTTAGCCAAAAACTTAACTTGGTTAAGTGGGAAACCTGCAATTGTAGGAAGCTTTCAGAAAAAGGAAGATATCAGAGACATATCTCAAACATCAATGCAATCGGAGAGTAGGATTAACTGGTGGGAAAGCTTGACAAATTGCGGGGAACTTGATGAGAGAGCCACATGTACGCAATGTGGCACGTTGAATCAAGTGCCCAAAGAAACCTTTTCGGCGGAGGAAATAGTGCTAGAGGCAAAAGTTGTGGGGGACACTCTAGATGAGGATGTCCTGAAATATTGGGGTGACTTATCCCTTGATGTGGACCTTTGGGAGGTTCTTAATGCAGAATAGGAATACTTATATAAGGCCAAAAAAAAACTTGTTTTACAATGTTCTTGTGTATAAAACGGATTTCGAATTTTCTAGATTTTCTAGAGTATTCTACCAATAAATTTCTTTAAATTCTAATTATTATTTTATGATTTAAGAGTCTAGATTTTGTCATGTTAGCATTCTATTAATAATACTCTTAAAATAATATAATAATGTTTATTGTTGATAGAATACTGACGTGTATGGCAAAATCTAAACCATTGAATTATTAAAGAATGGTTAAAATTTAAGGAAGTCCATTTAATGGAGTACCCTAAGAAATCTAGAGATCTAAATCCGTATAAAACATACTACTGTGTAAAACAAACACTGCCCCTAGTATAATAGTCTTTTTATAGTTTTTCTTATTATTATTGATCCAGTGTTTTTCCTTATTATTATTGTCCAAATTAATTGGATGTGTGGAGATTTATGAAATAAAAGGACTAGAGGTGGCGTTTATGACAGTGTAAAGTCTATCTCTATGTTTCCAATGTAAAGCTAAGGACAAACGGTTCCTGTACTGAATTCGTTCGAGATTATAATTTTTCTACACTCTCCTCTTGTTATTTATTGTGGTCTATTGGAATGACTATAGCTGTTGAGATGAGAATATGGACCAACTTCTACATATAAACTTTTGCATAGAACCTTAGCTTATACATGGCTCCACACAGTTTTTCTTTCCTGATGAATGCTCCAAAAGTTTGGCAAAAATGGGTTTTTGCCCATTTTGTGCAAAAAAAATTAGCGTGTTACCCCTTTTTCAAATTAATTAGGAAAATGCTCCTCTTTTGAAACTCGATTTCTCAAAATCAAGTTAAGCCCTGTAGTATCATCTTAAGAAGCCTATAATAACGTTTTAAAGAGCCTATAGTGGCGTTTTGAAACTCGAGCTCAATGAACTCGAGTTATAGGTAAAAAAAATAATAATAAATATAAATAAATAAAAACTTGCATGGAACTCAAGTTCATGGAGCTCGAGTTCCAAAACGCCACCATAAGTCCTTAAAATGTCACTATAAGCTCCTTAAAAATGCTACTATCAGGCTCCAGAATATATATATATATATATATATATATATATAAATTTTTTTTTTTAAAACTTGATTTTGAGAAAATCAAGTTTCAAAAGAGTGGCATTTTCCTAATTAGTTTGGAAAGGGGGCAACACGCTAATTTTTTTTGCACGAAATGGGCAAAAGCCCATTTTCGCCCCAAATGTTTTTTGAATTTACACCACCATTTTGAGTTTATACGTGGCATTTCATAGCCAAATCTATGATAGTATTTAAAAAACAAAGTCGCATTAAAATCCATTGTTTCCCTCTTTCTTCTTTCATTAGTTTTATTTTGAGGTGACAATTTTACTAACGTGAGAAATCATTTTTATTAAATAATTGCACATATACAATCATGATTTATTATGGCTTGAATCGGTTTCTTTTCCATGGTTCAAACTCATACTCATGGCTTATTTTCACCCAGCTAGAGGTGGATTCAGGAATTATTGTATAGAGCTAAGTTGCAGCACTAATATATTTATCAAGACAACTTTCACACACACACACACATATATATATACACATACACCTTTTTATTATATAGACAGTTTTTTATTTGATAAGTTATATATATACACACCCAAAAAAAAAAAAAAAAAAAAGTTTAGGATTTTCAATCAAAATTATGTTTAATGACAATCTTTCATAAAATAAAATTCATTTTTACCATTTTCATAGTGAAATTCTTAAAAAGTTTCATTTTCAATACAAATTATTAAATTTTAAAATAAAGCAGTTAAAAAATATTACAGTTGAACAAATGAAATTTTAAAAAGCATAACATGAATGATCCAAAACTAGGAGGAATAAGTTAGACTCCAAACATATTTGATGTTATTTTGCTCTAATCCATATGTGACAACTAAAGAAACATTTCATGTGTAGTTTTAGTGTCAAGATTTTTTTAAGGAGTCAATAACTTGTTAATAGCCACATAACGGGTTTGAAAAGATAAATCCAAACATGTTTAGTGCCAAACTTTATTAAATATTTAACAGATATAGGAGCATATTTTACAATAAAAAATAAAATTGCAAGTAATAAAGTATTTCTCTATAACTATTAGACCAATTACTTTTTTTAAGAGTATCATTAAATTAATTCAAATGATTCAAATATTTGGGGAACCAACATTTATTTTTGTAGGCTAAATTTTGAAAACAATAAAATAATTATAAATATATATATATATATATATATATATATATATATATATATATAAAGAGAAATTTAAAAATTTAGGGGCCATGGCCCCCACCCTTGTACATAGCTCCGCCACTACCGTCAACCACCTTTGATAATTTGACAACCATTGTTGCCATCATGTGAAGAAAACCCAGAGATGCATTCATGCAAAAACAAAAAAGAATAGCCTTCTATCGGCTATCCTTTGGAGAGAAGCGTAGGATCCAGTATGGACAAGAGCATACTATCTATCAAGTCTGAAAACTCTTCCAGAGGAAGATAAGCTTGGAATGTCCAATACAATCAACCAGTTCCAGATATGTGACACAGCTTGAGGATGTATTGTTTGAGTTCGAACCAAGTTTATGTTGCTTGAAGTAATTAAACACTACTCGAGGCAAAAAAATTCATTTTGCACAAAGAGGAATGGGTTCGGTACAATCTAACTTAACATAATTTTTTTGTGAAATTAAGGATACTTTATTTATAATAGTAACAGCTAACAAGAATACAAAGCCTACAATTACAATACTTAAATTACAAAATCTAAGTTATTACAAGCCCAACTATTGTCTAAAGAATTTTAGGTTTTCTCAACTCAGTTCCAAAAATACACTTCAAAATATGTTTTTTAACATGCTCGGTTAACACACACACACATATTTCTTGAGTACTCAAATACTGTTTCTTCTATTTATTGTTGTTTTTCTTATCTTATAATATTTTTGTTGGGAAATTTAGACCCTGGTTGAAAGATTTAACAAGTTTTTAAACCTAAGTTGTTAATTAGGTTTATTATGAATAAACCTTGTTAAAACAAATAAACATCAATATCATGTCAAAATCATATGCAGCGGAAAAGTAAATAAGATAAGATATGATGACCTAGGAAAATCGATGAAACAAACTAGTTTCGCAGTAAAAAACCTGGGGGGAAACCTTCCCAAAAAGCAATTTACTATAGTAAAGAGAAGTTTCAGATATAATACAAAACATTTGTCCTTAGCTCAACAATCCATATAGATGAACTTACAGTAGAACCTTCTACCACTTCAGAACCTCTGAACTCTTCAACATATGAACGCCACTCTTTGATGCATGGATCTCAGTACGTGACTCACCAACTTTGAGAAAGAAGAATGTTGGTTGCAAAGTTCTTCACTTCATCAACAATGAAGATCAAGAAGCACTTGATTACAAAACCCTAAGGCGAAAATACGCAGTAGCTTCTTTTTGAGAGAATAAGGCATCGGTTACCTTTACAAAAATGTGTTCTCCTTGTATTTTTCTTATGTGGCGGCCTTTAAAATAAGCCTTATATATGTCTAGGGTTGTGAGAAAAGAAACCCTATACAAATACATAAGCATGGGCCAAAAATCAGATCTGAAAAACTGATTTTCGTAATTCTCGATAGATACCCTATCTGTCAAACAGCTGTCGAGTTTTGGGCTAGAACAGCTTTTTAAATCTCAATAGATACTAGCTGTTGAGATCTAAAATCCAGCACTTCATCACTTGTTTCTTGGATAGACTTGCATGATTTAACACTTGAACTTGAAACCTTGTTCCTTGAAACATTAAACACATTCTAAATCTACCCAATTATATGTAAAGTGCGTTTTGTCAAAAGATTAACCAATACATGATGACATATGTTCCTAACATGACACATATGTCCTAACAATCTTCTCCTTTGGCAATCCTTGACAAAACCACAACAAACAAATGAACATATGAGAGAAGTCATAAATCACTTAGCTCATACTCACTTGTTGAATACAATAAAATCTGTCCTAACACAAACTCTTAAAAAACTTTGCAAGAAAAGAGTTCATGGCAAGGAAGACTCATCAAGGCATCTTAGCGTGAAACAGAAATAAAGGGGGAGATTGCATACAAATAATAAGAAACATGTGTATAAAGATAGAAAAAAAGAAACAATACATGTAGAGGTAGGTGAGAAGAACATACATCGTATATATATATATATATATATATATCAAAGATAAGCACAATGTTTGTAAACATGGTCACAAGATTGGTGTACAAGAAGAAGGAAGTAAGCACTCCCCTTAACAAGATAAAACACATCTCCCCCTTACAAATGCATGTATTTCTCCCCCTAACTTGTAAAATCTTTAAAAAGAAACCACAATTTCTCAACAACTTCTCCTTTTTTTGTCATGATTGACAAAGGGTACAAGAAGCTAGAAAGTTTCACCCGAAAAACATAAAAATGATCAAGGATAATCAAGGGGGCAAAAGGAATCCATAAAAATGCATGAATGTAATGAAACAATATGCTATGGATGACAAGATAAAAGAAAGATGCAAAACATGTGAAAAACAATGCATGCAAAAGGATCTTGATGGATAGAAAGCTATCGAGATGCTATTGAGCCAACCTCGATGGATCGAGAAGCTATCGAGGATCTATCAGCCAGATAGAAAGTTTCTCGATGGATCAAGAATTGTCGAGAAGCTATCGAGATTGCGATAAAAAGAAGTTGAAGAGCTCGATAGATAGCCTAGCTGTCGAGAGGTGTCCAGCATCTATCGAAATTGCTTAAAAACAGTTTTTCAAGAAGAGAAAAACATATATATGAATGCAATCAAGCATGCTACACAACCAAATATCCAAACAACATTTTAAGCTCTTAAAATCATCTCTTAAAAAAAATGTTAAACATATAGATCCAAACACACACACACACACACACACACACACACACACACTAAACAAGTCTAACTAATTTTATATTTTAAAAACAAGTCACGACAGTTTAGTGAACATACATTTACACATGTAAACCTTGTGATGCCCAAATCACATTGTACCCGCACATGTATCAAAAGTAGCAAAGAATATTACGTGTTGTGTGCAAAAAACATTGCAAGATTGCATGAGCGTCTACATGTTATGACGATTTAACATCTGAGCAAATCAATTTAACTCACACACAATTATAACTGCTTGATGGAGACTATCACCTTTGAGATACATTCTATAACTCTCACACCTCCTAGAATACACACTTGCAATCATATTTTTAAGCATATTTATTTCTTTTTGCTTTCATTTTTCTTTGCATATTTTCTTTTAAGCATATCATGCATGAGCATATAAGAGAGAGAAAAGAAATACCTAATTATGTTAAACTTTTGACATTGCACTTTTGCTATGCCGAAGCATACAGATATCATTTCATGATTGGCGGGCAACAGTGGTGAGATGGTTATTTATGTCTTTCTTTTAGGACTTTTTAGTCATTCCCGTCAAAAAGAGCAATATGAGTGTTAAATATAAAAGATTACTTAATCTTACTCATCACAAACACGAGCTGAAGCACATAGATGTCATTTCATGATTGGCAGGCAACAGTGGTGAGATGGTTATTTATGTCTTTCTCTTAAGACTTTTTAGTCCTTCCCGTCAAAAAGAGTGATACGAGTATTAAGTACAAGAGAACTTAATCTTACTCATCACAAATAAGAGCTACAAAGCTCACTTGCTTAGTTGTGCATAGTGATGCTCATCTAAATTACAAGAGATACAAAGTTTAGATAACTTTATTTCAATGGCCATTCAAGGTACACAAGTACACACAAACACACACTATTTTTGTATTTTTCTAATTTTCTTTTTTATTTTGAAAACAAAACAAAATAAAAACTAAACAACCAAATAAAAACAGATAAACAACATCAAAGCATGAGAGAAAGATGCAAATGCATGAAAGCATGATTCCAAAGAAGATAAGAAATCAAGCAAAGAGAGTCCTACATAACTATGTATACAAGCCAATTATATCAGAACTAGGCTTTTGAGCACTCAATATCTCATCAAGCTTTGCATTAGACATCCTTTTATTTAAGTTCTAGCTTAACTAAGCTCAACCTCGAGATTCTTGACATTCTCTTCTAATGAGGTGTTCTCCATAATAAGAGTCTCAACTAACTTTGTAGTCTCATCTAATTTGACTAACAATTCAGCTTTTTCAGTTTTTATCTCATTAAGCTATTTTCTAAAATAATGAGAAGTCTTTTCATATTTTATAAATTCTGTGCATAACTTATCATAGGCTTCTTAAAGGGTCATCTTCTTGGGTACTTCATCAACAGAAGAATCCTCACTGTCATTAGTACTCTTAACAATCACCTTATCGGTTGTGGCAGCAAAAGCTATAAAGTGACCACATTCATCCATATACTCAACAGAAGTGTCATCCTCAGTATCACTCTAGGTAGCAACCAACCCTTTATCTTTTGAATTCTTGGTCTTTTCACTTATAAGATAATTTGGGCACTTTATCCTCATATGACCAAAACCTTTGCACTCATGGCACTGGATAAGGGGTTTCAAACTCTTACCAATCCTAGAGGATTTGGATTTTCTAGGATGTTTGTCTTTATCCTTTTTCTTAAATTGAAGAAGTTTGATAATCTTATAAGTTATGAAGGTTAAATCATCTTCCTCATCTTCATCTTTAGAGTCATCGCTCTCTTCCTCTATACCTTCAAGAGCTAAGTTTCTACTCTTTCCGCCTGTTCCCGTTAAACCTAATCCCATCTCATAGGTTTGAAGGTTCCCTACAAGCTCAGTCAAAGGAATTTGATCAATATCCTTCACTTCTTCAATGACAAAGATTTTGGCATGGAATCATTTAGGTAAGGACCTAAAGATTTTCTAACAATTTTGGATTCTATTATAGATTCTATAAGGTTGAAGACAGAATTCACAATATCCTTGAGTTTAGCATAGAACTCATCAAAGGTCTCATCCTCCTTCATCCTTATTTCTTCAAAACTACTAGTGAGTCTTTGGAGTTTCACAGTCTTTACTGCCTTGGTACCTTCATAAGTGGTCTCAAGAATGGTCCATGCTTCCTTGGCAACTTCCGTGGATGATATTTTCTTGAATCTCTCATTGGTCACCCCACAAAACAAAGCATTCAAGGCCCTATTATTGAAATTTACCGCTATGATTGTTGCTTCATCCCAATCCACCAGTGCTTCCTTTAGCTTAATCTAGCCAACTTCAACAGCTTGCCATACTTGTTCACCTAGAGCCTGCAAAAAAAACTTTCATACAAACTTTCTAGTACGCATAATTAGTGCCATCAAATAAAAGATGAATCAAAAGAGATTGTCCCACGATCCATGACAACGAGGGTCAAGGATCATAGTCAAGAAATTAATCCAATCAAATTGTACCCACTCTGATACCACTTGTTGGGAAATTTAGACCCCGGTTGATAGATTTAACAAGTTTTTAAACTCAAGTTGTTAATTAGATTTATTATGAATAAACCTTATTAAAACAAACAAACATCAATATCATGTCAAAATCATATACAACAGAAAAGTAAATAAGACAAGATATGATGACCTAGGAAAACCGATGAAACAAACTAGTTTCACAATAAAAAAAACCTGGGGGGAAACCTTCCCAAAAAGCAATTCACTATAGAAAAGAGAAGTTTCAGATCTTATACAAAACCTTTGTCCCTAGACTCTACAATCCCCATAGATGAACTTACAGTAGAAACCTTCTACCGCTTTAGATCCTCTGAACTCTTCAACATATGAACGCCACCCTTTGATGCACGGATCCCAGTACGTGACTAACCAATGATGCACGACTCCCAGTACATGACTCACTCACCAACTTTGAGGAAGAAGAATGTTGGCTACAAAGTTCTTCACTTCATCAACAATGAAGATCAAGAAGCACTTGGTTATTAAACTGATGGTATACTACTCCCTTCAGCTCAGGCTTATAAGGCAGCAAGTGGGGGGAGTTACTTTCGATGTGGGACTCTGAGGAGGGTAGCATAAAACTCCATAAGTTAAGTGCCAATCCAAAAATGGTACCCACAGATTGATATATAAGATTTATTTCGATTTAGATATTTTCAATCACTTTCATAATATAATATAATGAAATAATATTCTGTCGAGTCCAAATTCAATGAAATAATCACTTTCACTTAGCTTTTTACTTAAAACTCAATAAATCCTACCGCACACAATTACATCTTAATAAACTCACAATTTAAGTTAGATTTTCAAATGGGTATTAAAATTTATTGAGTGTGGTTGTGTCTATTCTTTAATATGTAATATGATGATGTAGCACGTTGAGATTAAATAGGTAAAACTTAGGTTTCACACCACATCCTTTTGATTTTAATCTCTATTCTGAAAATCTTACCAAATTACCAAATTCTTTTTATTCTCAACAAGAGTGCTGACTTCTTCTTTTTTTTTTTTTTGGTTTTAGTTCACTCAATTGGTTAAATCTCTAATGGTTAAATAAGAGATCTACTGTTCAACTTCCACCTACACTAAAAAACCAATTGGTGTCTTATTCTCATGACAATAAGCATAATAATCAAAAGCGAACGCCATAAATTGAAACTCTATTAAAAAAAATACAAACTATTACACTAATATGATACTATTCTATCCTAATAAAAGAATAAAAAAGATACCATTCACTAGAAGAACCATAAGAATATGTTTTATATATAATTTAAATTTTCAAGTATAAGAACTTGAGATTTTAATTATGTTTGTGACTATGAAAAGTTAGGCAATTTTATCTTGGGGTTCTTAAAATTATATTTATTTATTGTAAAATAAGTTTATTCAATTTTATAATGTCATTAATAAGATAAATAGAACCAAGAACCTTACAACTCAACTGGTTAACACCTCATGATGTTTTTATTGGAGACATTTAAGATTCAAATCCCTCATCTTCATTGTAACTATCAAATAATAAAAATATTTGTATATATATACTAATGAATGATTGTCTAAAGAGTTTTAGGTTTTGTCACCTTAGTTCCAACAAAGCACTTTGAGATATGTTAATATGATTAGTTTTTTTTTTATATATAATTTTCTTGAGTATTCAAATATTGTTTTCTTCTATTTATTGTTTTTTTTTTCTTATCTTATAGTATTTTGTTGATTCTTGGGATTGGAAAGAGTACAAAGTCACATAAGATATTAGTCAAAAACAAAATCAAAGGTTTGTTTAGAGATTGATTATAATGATATTTTTCCCGAATAATTCTTCATTTGGTGTATTGCTTTGTTACTTGTGGGTCAAGTAATTTTTTTTTATATGTTAATTATATAGTGTATTCCACAAATTTGTTAGTATTGTGAGTGGTAAATAAAATTATTTTTTTGAAATAAGATTTTAAAAAAAACAAAAAAGGTATCATAACAAGTTAAAAATAGTAAAATACATTATATATACCATATAAATACTTGATTTAAATTCAATTTTTTATCTAAAATTTTTAAATATTTCAAGTACTATATAATATGACTTATTCAATTTTATATGAAGGATTGTATCTACATAAAACTTATGATATTAAAAAAATCTAAGAAAGGGAATTAGATTATGATTTTTTTTTCTCCAATTTTAGTTTAGTTCTCTCTCGCAAAGTATGAAAAAATTACACACATTTTAAAGCAAATAGCAAATACATACATAACTACGTATACAGGCATGGGTAAATTGGGTTTTATGCAATTTCATCCCGGTCCTAAAAGGTTGCCCCTTGCAAGAAGTTTTTTTTTTGGCTCCGTCCCTTCTTCCACAAATATGACTACATTCAAATTCCTATAAAATCTAGTTATCTTTAGGAATTAGAAATATAAAGCCATAAGAAAACAATACATGTCTTGCTTGTTCCACAAAAATAAACATGGAAATTCGTATCGTTTCAAAAGAAAACATCAAGCCATCTTTACCAACACAATCTCACCTAAAAGCCCACAAATTCAGTCTCTTTGATTGGTAGTTGTTTACCCAAGTAGGCAATAAATATGCTCCAATTGTCACCCTACAAGCACTTATAATTGATAGTCACTCCACAAATATAAGCAAATATAAGTGCTTGTAGGGTGGGAGGCAAGGGCCAATGTTCAAATTTCCAAGAATGAGTTTCACATACATATACACTTAAGATTAGGTTAGAGTAGAATTCTATTTGAGAGCAAATAAATCTCAACTCCGTCAAAGAAATCACTCCTAAAATCTTAATTACAAACTTTTACCCTTGGGCAAGAAAGGAAAAGGGTCAGTTTACAATCAATTGTAACAACAAGGTAGCATAATATTCAGGAGCCCACGAAAATTATGATATGTTTGAGTTTCTTAGCCCATCCAAAATAGATTTACAAAACCAGATACTTCCTTTCAAACCTTGGTTGCATTGCAAAGACAATGCTTCAGCGGTTTTTCTATCTATTTAGGTTAGAATTTTCAACTGCAATGGAATTGCCTTTCGAGTTGTGTGAGAGACTGCGCCCTCGGCCTGTTTTGGAATTGCGCCAAACCCACGTGAATGGAAGTGGAGTTGTGTAATTGCCTCTCAAAATGGAAGTTCAATTAATTATCCTTTTTCCTTTAGATTAAGGATTTTACAATGGACTCACCACTTAAGTCTTGGAATAAATAAGAAAACTAAAATTGAAAAATTCCTTATCTTATTGATTTGCAAATGAATGTGCATTGATCATAGGAAATTATACAGTTTTGGTCATAGATATAATCTAAAATAAAATACATGACTTTGTTTCCTAGTTACAATCTTCAGATTGAAAATTATATGGATAAGTACTTGATCTACTAACCCTTGATCTAAGCTCAGAGGCTACGTTACAAGATGAGAATGTGTTAGGCACCCACCTTGCCTAGTGAAACCAGTCTTTTAGACTATGGTGGCTAACATTTATATCATATCATCAATATATTATCAATCAATTTACATGTTTGAATTTAATATGTGTGCATGTGATAAACTCTAATTCAATTTATTAATCATGGTATTTCGATTGAAAAATAAATGGGTAAACTATATATTTGGTTTCTAACTTTTAGGTTATATATCAATTTGGTTCCTAACCTTTTAAATTTATCAATTTAGTCCTGAACTTTTTGACATTGTGCCAAAATAGTCCCTACCATTAAGTGATGGATGGAAAATACTAACATTAAAATATTATTTTGGGTAAATAACAATGTTAGTTCCTATCCTTTATAATATATTTCAATTTGGTCCCTAACCTTTCAATTATGTCAATTTGGTCCTTCACCTTTTCAATGCCGTGTCAATTTAGTCCTCGCTGTTATCCCTTGGATGGAAAAACTTTGTGTCAAATGAAATAATACAAAATTATTTTTCATGCCATATCAGCCGTCAACCGTACTACCACATCAAATTATTTATTTAAAAAAAAAAAACCAAATCAAGATCTGCTTCACACAAGTGAGATCAATACCATCTCACCAATGCTTTAAAATCTGCAGATATGCTTGGCTTTCATTTCTTAAACCTGCTTGTCATTCCAGTTAGTGAAATTAATTTACCGTATATATCAAAGTTGTGCGGGCATCTGGATTGGAATATAAAAGAGACTCTGAATCCAAAACAAAAGCTCTATTATCATGAATAATTTTCCTAAGGTCACTAATTCACTATATATCAAAAGTTTTGCAATAGAAAGTGGATCTCGCCTTGACTTCAAATCCAAAAAAAAACCGTTTAGGCACCTGGCGCCACCATCGCTCTTTTCCTGAAGCAAAAAAAAGCCCATCCTACATCTTGAGATATCATAAGCACTAAGCAACCCCACTGGAGCATATAAAAAACTCATTGAGATTTGGTGAGATGATATTGATCTCAAAAGTGTACAGATTTTAGTGATTTGAGTGAGATGATAATGATCTCACATTCTCACATGTGTAAATTTAATTTGGGTTTTTTTTTAATAATTTAATGTGGTGGTTAATTGGTAGTTGATGTGGCATGAAAAATAATTTTGTATTATTTCATTTGACACATCAGCTTTTTCCATCCAAGGGATAACGGTGATGACTAAATTGACACGACATTGAAAATGTTAGGGACTAAATTGACACAATTGAAAAGTTAGGAACTAAATTGAAATATGACATAAAAACTAGGGACTAATTTAGTAATTTACCCTACTATTTTTTATTGCACTGGACTTCCACACAAACTGGCACATGGTAATTAAAAAAATTAACATTTTGTAATTCACTTTTACTCTCTTTGTGTTGTCTCTCTCTCTCTTGGCTCGATATGCATGACTGAAACTCTGTAAGCACCTTCAACGTTGCTTGCCATTGCCACCATCGGCGGTGGTCTTTGTGAAGGAAAAAAAAAACTGGTTTTGTATCTCATACAAAACACATAGCGGAAGTAACAAACAAGGATCTATTTCATTCATGATAGATAACATGCACTATGTAAATTTCAGAATTTAAGAACAAGATAGCGTACCTTAGTGTGGAGAAATTCAAAACAAATATTAGAAGCACTTGGGAGCACTTTTAATCTTCACTCCAATTCCACTTTACGCCCAAGATGTGTGGTCTCTCAATCAGTTTTCAAATGGAGAATGAAAGTGTGTCTCACACTCTCTCACACACCGTTTCTTATTTTCACTAATAAAAATTCTGTATGTTTTTCCCTTTATAAGTAACTGATTATCTAATTGGGCTGGCCTATTAGGCCTTTCCAATTGGGCTTTAGTGTGTGGCTTGGAGTGGGACCAAAAGGGACCAATAAGACACTAGCTCCAATGGGCCTTAGGCTTTTTCGTCAACTCTTGACAAGCCCAAAGTTACCATTAATTATATTTAATACCACTATATAAATATAATTGCACTCTAGGCCTTATTAATAAATTATATCCCAAGACTTTATTTTGCATGCAACCCCTTAATTAAAATGTTCGTAGTAATCCAAAGTCATGAATATAGACTGCCACTTTAAAGATTACTACATCTTAATCCTTGAGTACCCAGTTTAATCCTTTATGTTATTCGTCATATATTTATGAAATCCAATTTCATAAATATATACTTTAATAACTCCTTACTAAAGTGGTTGGGCCCAACACTCTGAATAACTAAATCCATTAAACTTATCTCAAGAGAATATTTTGTATCTCCATTAAGAGACTATGAATTCCATCTTGAGAATATATGTTTCATCAACACTAAATGCGGATGCCCAACATACTGAGGTTTTGACCGTAACTAATAGATCTCACTCCTGATATATCAAAGCAACCTACATCTCATGATCAGGTCCATTATTCTCTCAGGATTTAGAGTTGATGTAAATAGAAGTCGTGAGATTTATTATTCATTTGACAGTCGTTAGGAGAATAATAAATCTCACAGCGGTCCAATTCAATATGTCTTAACTCTTAAAACATATCAACATACCAACTAGAAGTCTCCACTTCCATGATCAAGACAAATCATCTTAGTTGATATGTTATAGTTTTGAGATGAAACGCCCAATTTCATCACCGAGGCTACAAACTAAACTTCGAGTTTACAAAGAACTTGTGATTTATATCTTCTGTGACTTTTCACATAAATCACATACAATGCATCTCATGGACTATGATAATGTCTTAGTTCATTTATAGATAGTCTCATATAATTAAACAATTTAATTATTAAATACATGCCAATAAATTGGGTTTTAGGGCATAAACCCCAACAATCTCCCACTTGCCCTCAAAGACAATTTATCATATATCTGACACTTATTTCCCTTTAGAGTAATTCATAATCACTCTAAGGCAAGGCTTGGAAACAAGTTACAGCCAAATTTATTGCATAAATTATCTTTTCTACTACTACTATTTCTCATGTACTCATATCTCTCTAATGAGAAGATATCATTTACACTTAATGTGTATCTTCACCACCTAGAGTGAACACATATCTTGAAGTTCAACTTCATAATGTGTATCTTCACTACCAAGGATGAACACATGTTTTGAAGTCCAACTTCATTAATCACAATCAAACTACAAATCAGTATTTGCACATCCAGTAATGATCAAAACTTCACTTCTATGGACAAGCATATAACACCTTATTCCCATAAGATATTTGAGTATATGCTTTACTCCCACTAAATTAAATGATCTTTGATTCAATTGATATTTGCTTACTATGCTCACCGTAAAATAGATATTTAGCCTAGCATGTAGCATAGTATAAAGACTTCCTATCTATTTGATATAAGGGACCGTCTTAATATGCTCTTCCTTTTATATGTCTTAGGACCACAATCCTATATAAAGGAATATCAAACTTAAAAGGAAAGAATCCTTTCTTGAAGTATTATATGCTATACTTGGTTAGAATCTAATCTATTTAAGCAGTTTGAGATAGACCCAACATCCTAATTTCTGAATTATAACGAAGTTTAATTCTTAGGATGTGACCAGTCTTTCCCAAGTACTTTATATCAAACAGGACTAGACAACCAAAAACACATTGATGACAATAAATCAACATCATTCTAAATGATTAGAATGTCATCAACATACATTAAGAAATTTATTATTCTATATAGCTATACACACATAAGGCCTTTTAATATTTGATCAAAATCAAACAATTTGATTTCTTGATCAAAGATAATATTTTATGATTTAGATGCTTGCTTTAATCCTTAAATGGAATTTAAGGAACTTGCAATCTAAATACTACCGTTTCTTTGCTATGTTCAAGTCTAGTTACATCATATAGATGTCTTCCTCAAAATTGCTACTAAAAGAAGCTTTCTTGATATCCATTGCCATATTTCATCCAAATGAAATATAATGGATAAGAGAATCTAGATAAAGTCAAATTTGACTATTGGTGAAAAAATCTTTTCATAATTGAACCATTTCGTTCTGAATAAATATTTTCACCATTAGTCTTGACTTTGAAGGTTTGCACCTTCAAATCTATCAATCTCAATTTTTCTTGTAGACCTATTTGAGAACAATAGGCTTAATGCCATTAGGCTCCTCTACAAGTTCTAGACTTTAAATAGAATCTAATTCTATTTACATAACCTTGATCCAGTAATCCATATTTATATCATCTATTGCCTCAACGTAGGACCGAGGATCAAATTCATATCCTTGTGGAATGACTTCAAAAGTTTATTCCAAAAGTATGAATTTATTTGATAATTGATAATCCTCCCACTACGATATTGTATTGGTGTATTAGCTATATATCTAGAATAATTCCTTGTTATGTATCTAATACAACCATCTCATTTCTAAATGTATTTCATAGTTGTCTTACAACAAATTCTGACATTTTTCTTCTAGAACGATTCTATGTATAGCTTTAAGATTATTCACATAGTCATCATCAAGAACTTTGTATTTGTACTTTACAAACATCTTATCTTCTTTATGACTACCAAAACAATCTTTTGAAATTCCTTTTGGATACCCAACATAAACACACATTTTTCTACCTTTTGATTTCATTTTGTTAGACTTCCTTTCTAGCACAAGTGCTGGACATCCCCAAAAGTAGAAGTATCATATACTAGGTTTTTACCTAATCCACAATTTGACAAATGTCTTAGGAACAAACTTTTGAAATCAATTTTAGAAAATGTATAGTAATACATAGAGTATATCTCCAAAAGAAATAAGGAAATGGAAATACTTATCATGTACTTTACTATTTCTAAAAGAGTCTTATTCCTCCTTTATGTATGCACCGACTTAAAGAAGTCATTAATATTATATTCCTTTACAATAAAGGAATCCTAGATCATATTATCCTCTAAATAGAATTCATAGATTGAAAATTTAACAAATAATGGTTCTAAAAGTCCATCTTTCACCAATCTTGAATATCATTTAGATTAATAAGATCTAGACATAAGTGCCAAAAACATACAATACCAAAGGATGAAAACTTTCTCTTTAAAAAGTAAAACATGTAAATCTCTATCTAGAAAACAATCACGGACAAAACTTAGCTTTACCAAAATGGAAACACTTTCCTTTTGGTCATACTTTTGAGTCTAATTTCCTTTTAGCAACTACTAGGGCAAATAGCTTGCCCAACTGTTTGGTATTTTAATTCCTGTTCTTACCACCTTTTCCTTTCGGTCTAGGCTAAGAATTTGAATTAAATCATATTGATCCTAGCCTTAGCTTTTAGGATGTCTTCCGTTGTGTAGAACTCACTCATCAATTTAGATAATATAAAAGAAATTTATTTTCAAAACAATCTGAATTGGTCAAATGATTCTAACATGGACTTATGGATCATATCCATATGAGATTAACATTTAATCTCTACATCCAAGAATTCCAATTCATTTTAAAATGAAAATATTTTCATAAAATGATATAGAATTGAAACTACTTAAGCTTTTATTGGCACTCAATATGATTTATATTAAATATCGTCTAGTAGCACGATATTTCATACCAAACATCTCATTTAGACTTAATACAAAGTCTAAGTCTAGTACTAACTCTTGCATCTCATGCTGTAGCACATTTGAGATAAAAGCCAATGTAACATATTAGCATTTCAATGGAGATTATGATCATATCATAAGCCATCTTCCATCAATGCATCATGCATAGGAAATTATGATAATACTGAATTGAAACATATATATGTACTTCAGCTCCTTAAGCACCATGTCCAAAATTATATCTTAGTTAATGTGATTCAATAAAATAAAAAAATAGTTAGAGAACAAAAATTTATGGCAACTTCAATTCGAGACTATGAACATAATTACATGGACATTATATTTTGCATCCATAACCATATAGTATAAAACCCGAAAAACATACTATACTAGGTGCAACGACAACCTAATCCCGCAATTAATATTCCTCGCCATAGAGTGAATACCAACCACTACGATCAGGCAAGAATTACTCTCATTATTAATGCTATCATGGTAACTCTTACCAAACAAAATAATTTGCCGCTATTTCTTTGGCCTCTAAGTGATAATAGCAAAAACTCAGCATAGAGGATACTATCAAACTTAGTCTAGTGTACACCATTGCCTAAAATCATGTGTAGCCACATTTCATCCCCTTAAACAGGCTTATTATGTAGTGCCATGATACAAAACACCCTCCGCATGGAATGCAAAGCTCGAGGCTAAGACAAGGTGTTTGATCAAACTACTATAAACCAAGAAATTCAATCTTGTAGTACCATGAAATAAATACTCTCCGCATGGAATGCTAAGCTCGAAGCAAAGACAAAGTATATATTTCACACTACTATGAACCAACAATGGAGGCCGTGAGATCCAACCTTTGTATCTCTCTCCCACTAGAAATTTTAAAACAAGTGGATTGTCCTAAAAACATTGTGATCTAATCACAAATTTAACCCTACACATCAAATGTGTTTAATTGTTTAAATTCGATGTGATGTTACTAAGTCACGTCACTTTAGTGTAACGAACATTCGCTTAATTACAAAGAAGTTTAACCTTGTAATCCGTGAAGTAAATACCCTCCGCATGGAATGCAAGACTCGAAGTCAAGATAAGGTATTTATTCACATTACAATAAACTTAACAAAAGGGTTATTTAAGCACTCCCACTCGTTATTTGGGTTTTTCTTAAATAATTGTGATTCCATCACAGCTAATAACCTTGCACTTGTTCAAGACTCTAATCTCATTAGAATCACTAACTAAAATAGAAGTCCTAAACTATTTAGGATTCCTTAAACACTAATGAATCAAAAATTAGTTATATAGAACTCTCTCCTTAATTTACTAAATAAAAGATTCTAATCTCATTAGAAACTATATAACTTTTTAATTAGAATTTTAATCTCATTAAAACCCTCTAATTAAAATAAATTAAGGACTTTTAATCATAAAACAATTAGGACTAAGAGTTCTATTTAACTAACATCTTTGATCTCAGTAGGTCTTTTAGTTAGATAATGATTAATAAATATCCTTAACTTTTAAGGACTATGAAATTAATCATATAGCTTTGCTTTTATTAAAGTTTTAACACTTAGTCAAAAATAAGTGAAAATTCAAAATTCAGTGCCTTTGATCGGTCGAAAGGAATTCTCAATCGATCGAGACTCGCAAAACTGATTTTTTCATAATTTTCAGGTAACCGTTTTTGACATCTTCATTGTTCTGCCATCAAAAACACTTTTTGATTTTATCAACAAAGATTTACAGATCAAGAACCATAATAATGCTAGACACGTGAAAAAATATAATCCTAATCTCATTAGGAATAAATTTCATTAAACCAGCATTAACAAATATAAATATATATAACGTAATAAAAACCCTTATTACATATAAAAATCCATATTATATTATATATAATATAATATACAAATTAATATATGTAATATATATTTATTACATTATATATATATAATATAATATACCTATATATGTACTTTACATATATATATATATATATTATATTATGGCCCACGGTTGAAAACTTGGTGTGCAATTTCAAGATTTTGAATAGTCAACCCACATTCAAACCATGCAAGCCATATAAAGCAAGAATCCATCCGTAGAACACATGCAAGATATTTATGCCATGCAAAGCCATGCACCAATTCCAAGCAATCACTCCAAGCCAAACGGTGCAAGACAATTCAAGGTTTTTTGACAAATGCATAACTGCCAATCAATAACTACCGTGCTATTGTACCACCATATTGAATCACATGGTAAAAGACAATCAATGCAATCCGTGGGACAAGAAGACTATTACCATCCCACTTGACAGTTATTCTTTTTATTCAAAAACTATATCCTTGCAAAGATTTTCTTCATTATATCCAAATGATGCAGAAAATTGAAAGACAAAGATAACGGTTTTCTTAAATTCTAAAATTCAATCACATGCTATACAATCATGATATGAAAACCTAGCTCTGATACCAATTGAAGGCAAAAAAAAACTGGTTTTGTATCTCATACAAAACACATAGCGGAAGCAATAAACAAGGATCTATTTCATTCATGATAGATAACATGCACTATGTAAATTTCAGAATTTAAGAACAAGATAGCGTACCTTGGTGTGGAGAAATTCAAAACAAATATTAGAAGCACTTGGGAACACTTTTAATCTTCACTCCAATTCCACTTTACGCCCAAGATGTGTGGTCTCTCAATCAGTTTTCAAAGGGATAATGAAAGTGTGTCTCACACTCTCTCACACACCGTTTCTTATTTTCACTAATAAAAATTCTGTATGTTTTTCCCTTTATAAGTAACTGATTATCTAATTGGGCTGGCCTATTAGGCCTTTCCAATTGGGCTTTAGTGTGTGGCTTGGAGTGGGACCAAAAGGGACCAATAAGACACTAGCTCCAATGGGCCTTGGGCTTTTCCGTCAACTCTTGACAAGCCCAAAGTTACCATTAATTATATTTAATATCACTATATAAATATAATTGCACTCTAGGCCTTATTAATAAATTATATCCCAAGACTTTATTATGCATGCAACCCCTTCATTAAAATATTCGTAGTAATCCAAAGTCATGAATATAAACTGCCACTTTGAAGATTACTACATCTTAATCCTAAAGTACCCGGTTTAATCATTTATGTTATTCGTCATATATTTATGAAATCCAATTTTATAAATATATACTTTAATAACTCCTTACTAAAGTGGTTGGGCCCAACACTCTGAATAACTAAATCCATTGAACTTATCTCAAGAGAATATTTTGTATCTCCATTAAGAGACTATGAATTCCATCTTGAGAATATATGTTCCATCAACACTAAATGCGGATGCCCAACATACTGAGGTTTTGACCGTAACTAATAGATCTCACTCCTGATATATCAAAGCAACCTACATCTCATAATCAGGTCCATTATTCTCTCAGGATTTAGAGTTGATGTAAATAGAAGTCGTGAGATTTATTATTCATTTGACAGTAGTTAGGAGAATAATAAATCTCACAGCGGTCCAATTCAATATGTCTTAACTCTTAAAACATATCAACATACCAACTAGAAGTCTCCACTTCCATGATCAAGACAAATCATCTTAGTTGATATGTTATAGTCTTCGCAGATGAAACGCCCAATTTCATCACCGACTACGAACTAAACTTCTGAGTTTACAAAGAATTTGTGATTTATATCTTCTGTGACTTTTCACATAAATCACATACAATGCATCTCATGGACTATGATAATGTCTTAGTTCATTTATAGATAGTCTCATATAATGAAACAATTTAATTATTAAATACATGCCAATAAATTGGGTTTTAGGACATAAACCCCAACACTTTGAACATAAAGCTCTCTCTTATTTCTTTCTCGACCTCACTCAACTCTCTAAATCTGGTTCGAACCACCATGTGAACTATCATAACTCTGAACATAAAGCTCTTCCCCTCTTAAACCTTAAAACATTTGTATTTCCTGGAAAAAAGCACTCTTAAGAACTCCTTTTTCTACCTCCTTAAATTAGAAAAACAAAATACATAGATTCATTCTAGCGAAAATCCCATATAAGCTCAAAACCGAGCTGTTCAACTTTTTTTTTCTTTTTTGTTGAGTACCAGACTATTCTACTTAGAGAAACGAAAAAAAACACTAACTAAAACAATATCAAATACAATCAAGTTTCAGAACACACCCACACCGTACTTGGGGCAATTCACAGCCAAATCATAGTAAAATCACCTGCAAAGCTATGCCAATACAAAAATTCCCAGACGTTTACTCCCAAACAAACAATTTCAAATCACATAGAACACACACTCACATCCATACCCATTTACAAATCAACTAAGGATTTGAAACATTCAAACCCATAAACCCATTTTGAAAAACAATTTTAAATTCCAAATCAAGTCATTCCTACCTACACAGCGTGCACAAATGAACAATACCCACAAATGCAAAGGGCTTCATCCACTTTAGCTTCTCCTTAGGTTCCAAATCGAAGACAATTGGAGGCTTAGAGGTAGACTGATGAGAGAGAGCGAGTTAGAATGAGAGAGGGCGAGTTAGAATGAGAGAGAAGGAAGTTGCGAAAGAAGGCTTGAGTTTGGATTTGGAAACCACCGTCGTGATGGTGGTGGTGAGCAGAGATAATAGCAGTGGCTGTCACAAAACATCGAGGTTCGGCCATGGCCGTTCGAACCAAATTTAGAGAGAGAGAGAGAGAGAGCTTCGGGTTTGAAGACTGCCACCGCTGGTGGTGGAGGCAAGCTATGTTGAAGGAGCCCAGAGAGTTTTTATTTTTATTTTTAATGAGCAAAGAGATAGAATTTATTGCTGAAAACTGAAAATACTGTAGCAAAATAATTTTTAAATGTGTGAATAGTACTGCGGGACCCATTTTTAATAAAAAAAATTGCTGAAAAAGTACATGAACAGTGTGCACATAGTACGCGCACAGTACATGCACTGCGCGTTTTGTCCCCCTAGTAGAAAAAAAAAAAAAGAAAAAAAAAGCAAAACGCAACCACAATAAGTTGGATCCAAACGCATTCTAAAACTAGGTGGCAACTTACATGGAAGTCAATGTGCTCTAAAAAATAATATTTTAATTTGCAATTAGCTGCGTCAACATTTTTTAACGGTATGGGCCGTTTTGACACAATAACTCAAAAGTTAAAGATTAAATTGACACATTAGAAATGTTAAGAATTAAATTGACACAGGAGCTTAAAAATTAGGAAACAAATATGTAGTTTACCTAAAATAAATTCTAATGAATGTGTGTGAATGGTGATGTGGACGTCTAAATTTCTTGGTTCGAAATAAGTCAAACAAGTAAAATAGTTTTACAAATGTGAATTTGTATTGATGAATATGTGGTACAATTCTCTATGATTATAAAAGAGTGATCCTCTGATTCGATCTCCTTAAAAGATTTTTTGGTTGGAATTGTGGTAATGTGATTTTGATTTGAACACCAAATATACTTCAATTTGGCTGAAGAATGGATTGAAGATCTTTGAAACAGAATTACGATGAATCTCTGACTATGAGCTTGTTAGAGATCCTGTGTTCTTCACATTCTTCGTGTTCTTTGTCTTCAAAGGTTTGTGATAGAAGTTCTTCGGGGCTTTAGAGGCTTGAATCTGTAAAGCTTCACTAATTTGTGGTTTGTTGAGGTTTCTAGAGGCTTTTGAGCTTGATTCCAGTGAACTTTGAGATCTAGGAATATGATTTGGATGATTTTGCTTCAAATGTTTTTCATATTCGAGGTTGAAGTTCTTGAAGTTCATGGAGATTTCAGGGCTTGATTCCAGCAAAGCTTCTGTACTTCTGAACCTTCTTTGATGCTACTTGTGCTCTAGATGGCTTGATCTCTTGGAGTTTCTGGAGGCTTTTGAGCTTGATTCCAGTGACCTTTGAGATCTAGGAAGATGATTTGGATGATTTCTCTTCGAATGTTCTTCGTATTCGAAGTTGAAGTTCTTAAAGTTCCTGGAAGCTGTAGAGCTTGATTCTAGCAGAGCTTGTGGATTTCTGAACTCAAGATCTCTTCCTGGTCCTTCCTAAGATGTCTTGGTCTCCTCTTAAATGCCTTCGGAAGACTTCTATTTATAGGAGTTTGGGGGTGGGTGAGCGACACGTGGCGGAGTTTGATTGGTAACACATGTCACAGCCTGATTGGTAAGCTTATGTTATCACTTACACGTGTTGGATTGCTTGTGTCATCGCTTATACGTGCAAGGCTGCTTATGTCATTGCTTACACATGCTGATGCATTTTATGCCCCTATTTCAATGACACTTGGCAAATTTCTGTTGGTTTCTGAATAGTGATAGCAAAACCTAGCAGCAGTACGTGGCGCTTTAATCTTAAATTCTCATCATTGCAACATAAAAAAAAAATTAGGGAAAGAAATTATACCTACATGCAAGATCCACACGGTGGAGAAGGAGGGCCTTGGTGGAGGTCCTAAAAATGTAGTAAAGAAGAAGAAGAACTAAGAGAGGGAGAGTGAGTCTCAATCAATACCTTGAGTCTCAGGAATACCAAGATATGAGAAGATTACTTTACTTCGAACTCAATAATGTTTATGTGTCTCTAGAATGGAGGAAAAGGGGTTTATATAGTAGTGGTGGAGCAAATATGAATGGAAAGAATTTAATGAGGGTTGACAAAGGATCAAAGAGAATCATGAACCTAGACCTTATTTCAGTATTTAGAGAAAGTTGGCGCACTAAATTTGGAGGTTGGTAAGAGTGATGAGCAAACAAAATATCTAAAACCTCGGTTTTTCCCGTAGCTCCTGTAACAGTTTTCAGAGTTAATTTTAAAAAATCATATCTTTTTCAATTTTGATCAGAATTGTCTCATTCATTTGCTCAAATTGAAGCACCCAGATGTCTAGTTTTTGGAAAAATTGATCTCACTCACAAATTCAAAATATTATGAGAGATATCAATGAAATGGTAAGCAAATGTTGTTTTTTGGAAAATAGTTTCAACATTGTAGGAACTAAAAATTTGATGGCCCAAGCCCACTTAGAGCAGTAATGCCTTGTACTTCAAACCAAACCTAAACAATAGAAGATTATTACATAGAGGGTGGGAAGACAGTTCTAGTATAGTTATGAGTTAAGTTCAGGACTAAGGTTGAGGAGCCCAAACAAAGAAAAACCAATCATGTAGTTATTGAGAATAAAGCTCTCCTTGGTTAGTTCCAAGGTGGAGTTCTTATAAATGATTAATACAAGTTTCTACCAGGCAATGCACTGTTCATTTTCTTGTTTTTCTCTTTCTTTCCCCCCAAAAAAAAAAACTTTCCCTCACTGGGAGGCTTTCTCTCCCTTATATATCCTCTTTCTTTGGATCCTAGCCCTCCACTTGTATGCCTCAGGGCTTTTCTTGAGATATTTGTCCCATCAGGGCTCTACTAAAGGTGGTAGAAGGGGTTGCTAGCTGTGAAACTACTGTTCAAGGGTCATTGCCTCATTGATGTAGCTAATAAGATTGTTGCAGAGCATTTAATGTGGAGGGGTAAGGTATACCCTTTCAAGAAGCTTCCTCCCACCATTTTGACCATTTCAAGAAGCTTCCTCCCACCGTTTTGACCCTTTCCCCAGATTCTATCCCTTCCAATCGGGTTCTCATAAAACGCTACCATCTCTCCATCCCTTCTCGGGTCAATGAAGTCCTCGGATCGGATACGCTTTCACGGGTGGGGTCATGTATGATACTCCATATTCAATCCTCCTTAGTCTTCGGACACCCCACAAGCATAATTAACATTAATATGCCCCAAATTAGTTTCCAATTAACATTAATAGGATCCAGTTACTTCCATTTCAGAATTAAGCAATTCCAAATTTACACCAACTAAAAATATAATTACAAAAATTACTCATTGAATAATTAATGTTTTATTATCTAGTTAGTTTAAGTGTGTGCAATCTTACCATAAGATATAATCCTAGGCAATCAAATTATGACACGTCAATAATTTCAAATTGATTATAATTATAACCAATTAGAATCAATTGTTCATAATAACATATAGTCAGGCTCAATTTGTGATAGTGCATCTCAGCTATTAAACCTTGATTTGATGATAACTTTCAATCTGATAGTCCGATTAAGGCTTATAACTAGTCAATTTGATTGTTACAACATCAATATCATTTTGATGAAATGAAATTAAGGATCTAGTTATAACAATTAAGATTTTTATTTCCAAGGTGAAATTACTCTTTTACCTTCCATTTGAGGTTAAATGTGGGTTACAAAATGGGATGTCCCCACGGTGGAGGAGGAGGCTCTTGGTAGAGGTCCTAAAAGTGGAGTAGAGAAGAAGAACTAGGATAGGGAGAGCAAGTCTCAATTAATATCTTGAGTGTCAAGAAGGCCAAAATATGACAAGACTACTCTACTTCACTAGAGCTCAAGAAGGGAGAAGAGTGGGTGTTTCCGTGTCCTTGGAATGGAGGAGAAGTGGGTTTATATAGTAGTGGTGGAGAAAATATGAATGGAAGGGCATTTAATGAGTGTTGAAAAGGAATCAAAGAGAATCATGAACCTAAACCCTATTTCAGTATTTAGAGAAAGCTATTGTATTAAATTTGGAGGTTAGTGGGAGTGATGAGCAAGCAAAATATCTAAAACCTTAGTTTTTCCCATAGCTCCTGTAACAATTTTCCGAGCTAACTTCAAAAAATCATATTTTTCTCAATTCTAATCGGAATTGCCTCATTCTTTTGCTCAAATTGAAGCCCTAAATGTCTAGTTTCTGGCAAAATTAACTTCACTTATAAATTCAAAATATTATGAGAGATATCAACAAAACGGTGAGTAGAGGTCATTTGTTGGAAAATATTTTCAGCATAATTAACATTAATAGGCCCCAAATTAGTTTCCAATTAACATTAATAGGCTCCAATTACTTTTATTTCAGAATTAATCAGTTCCAAATTTACACTAATTAAAAAGATAATTACACAAATTACTTATTGAATAATTAATGTTTGATTATCTAATTAATTAAGTGTATGCAACCTTACCATAAGATGCAGTCCTAGCTAATCAAATTATGACAGGTCATTAATTTCAAAATGATTATAATTATAACCAATTGGAATTAATTGTTCATAATCACATATAGTCAGACTCAATTTGTGATAGTATATCTCGGCCATTAAAACTTGAAAAATCATATCTTTCTCAATTCTGATTGGAATTGCCTCATTATTTTACTCAAATTGAAGTCCCAAATGTCTAATTTCTGGCAAAATTAACTTCACTTATAATTCAAAATATTATGAGAGATATCAACAAAATGGTTAGTAGAGGTCATTTGTTGGAAAATATTTTCAGCATAATTAACATTAACAGGCCCCAACTTAGCTTCCAATTAACATTAATAGATTCCAATTACTTCCATTTCAGAATTAATCAGTTCAAAATTTACACCAATTAAAAAGATAACTACACAAATTACTTATTGAATAATTAATGTTTGATTATCTAATTAATTAAGTGTATGCAACCTTACCATAAGATGCAGTCCTAGCTAATCAAATTATGATAGGTCATTAATTAAAATGATTATAATTATAACCAATTGGAATTAATTGTTCATAATCACATATAGTCAGACTCAATTTCTGATAGTATTTCTCGGCCATCAAAACTTGATTTAATGATAACTTTCAATCTGATGGTCTGATTAAGGCTTATGATCAGTCACTTTGATTGTTACAACATCAAGATCATTTTGATGAAATGAAATTAAGCATGTAGTGGCAAAAATTAAAATTCCAATTTCCAAAGTGAAATTAATCTTTTACCCGCTATGTGAGGTTACATGCGGATTATAAAATGGAGTGTCAACAAGTTGGCACTGTTCACACCCTCGTTGATCTAATCACAATAAGCGTGTTCCTTAACACTTTGGAGTCCATCACACTTGGGGTTAATGAACAATTGTTTTGCCTTGACTTAACCACTACATGACCTCTATAATCTTTCCTCCATGAGAATTAGACTCATCGAATCTTTGAGATCCATTAAGAGAAATGTTTCCATTGAAAAATTCCATATTCCACCCAAGGAGATTTGTGTTTAACGCCAATGCAATAGCCACCCTTAAGGACAAAGCAAAGAGCAAAAGTGTGCCTATCCCTACAAGCTATAAAGCATTGATTGCAGTTCTTTAGAAATGCTCGATTGCTTCCATAAGGGAGATATCAATGGGTTCCAAAAAAACCCTCTATATAACAGACCATGCAGTGGACATGAGAAGGTGTACGGTGCCATCATTGTTAAATCATTCCATGGGAAACCTCGCCATGATTGCCATCTTTGTCTATGAAAAAACCGATACAAATAGTCCTACAGGACTTGGTCAATTACATTCTAAATCACAAGAAATCCAAAACGGGAGAAATCCGTTAGCAACAAAGCCCATCATTAATTCCCTAGAGTCTTGTAAGCAAACGAACACCTTCACAATTGAATCTCTTGATACAGATTGATCTTTGTTCTACTGATCTAAACTCAATCTTGACCATTCTTGGTTGCCATTGCCATCGTTGGATCTAGCTTTCTCTCTGCATTTAGGAAATCTATGCATTTGGACTACTCTTCCAATGGAACTTCTTTAATATGCATCCAATTAGTGACTGACTTCACAATCAATTTTCTTAATTGTAGAAGATGTTTATGTAGATGTCTTTGGAGAAAACACGCTCCAACAATGAATCGGAAGTAGCTCAATACTGAAACCCAAGATGCACAAGGTTGTAAATTCTCCTAGTATGTATGTTTTCTCCATATGATGACAACTCTAAAACTATGCTTTTATACCCTTGGAAACCCTAGTGCATGGATCCTAAGTGGGTCAAGTTATCATAGGCTAAAAAAAAAAATTAGCTTAGAAATCCTACAGCTCAATTGGTCGAGAGGTGTCTAGCCAAGAGTTGAGCTTCATCAAAGCTCAATTGATCTTGAGGAGTTGAGCTAGAAGTTGAGGCAGAAGAACTCCCATGATCTTGAGCAGTTTCCTAGTTTCTTCAATGTAGTTCTTCAACACTAACTAGACACTAAAAACTAAGAGAAATGCTATGTCGACAATATATTCACAACATTTTCACAACAAATCTTAAGTGGCAAATTGTTACTGGTTGTTATTATTGGGACAAAAAAGTAATATTAGCATTTGGTTCAAATTTGAACCAATAACAACTAACCACCTATGATTTGTTGTGAAAATGTTGTGGATGTAGCACTTCTCAAAAACTAAAATCTCAATTACATTTGAAAAAAAAAAAAAAAAAAAAAGAGGAAAAAGTGTTTTGACTCAAATTTGCCAACACTTCCAATATTAGACCCTAAAACTCATGATGTTTTGTTTCGATGATGATAATAATTCTCAGAATATTCTGTTGCATTTCCTTGTATTGAAAAAACACTAATATTATATTATGTATATATGTGTGTATGTAGTTTTAATTGGTTTACATGGACTAAGGTCTTTTTATTTTATTTTATTATTTTTTAGTTTAGTCCACGTGACCTCTTAAGTAACCATCGCATCAAGAGTGTGCAATGGTAATATACCATACTTTGGAAATCATGCATATCGAAACACAATGTTAATAGGAGGGGATTACAAATCTCACTGCCAAATAAGTGATAGTAAGAAAGTTCTTTTTGAACAATTAAAGCACAATTATTTGAGTTCAAATAAGTAAACAATAACCATGGGCTTCGCCACTAGTGATCAACATTTTTCCCGCATTGACTAGGTTGTGCAATTCTCTCTTCTAGATTAAAATCAATTCTTTAGGGCGCAACTCCCTATTTGAAACTTATGACTTTTAAGACTCTCTCTTTGTTATCACTAAAAGTTCTCACTTTTATAGGTGAAATATAAGTGCATCATCCCTTTTTTGGGCTTGTCCCCTCTTTGTGACTAAATTAGGGTGTCAAACGTTCAACAATGTCAAAATGGACTGTTTACCCAAATGTTTTGTTCCATCATGCAAGCTCAAAATAACTGCGTTTTGGTGGGAGCTTTAATGTAAATAAAATTTAAATTAGGTATAAAAAAAACGAATTAATAAGATAAGGGAATGACAACGAAATAATTTTCATAATAATGAAAATTAATTTTATAATTATAGTGGGTTTAAGAGAAATATAAATAATAAAATAAAATAACATTGAACAAACAATCATAATGCGAAAGATGATTAATTTATGTTGTTGCAGAAAACATTTTACTGTAAGAAAATTATAATGGTGATAAATTGCTTTCACAATTCCTATACCATAAATACACAGGAAGGGATAGAACAAAAGCTCAAGCCATTTTCTAACTAGAATTAGTGTCCTCGTTCCAATGATTTCTCCACAGCGAATATGACAATATGTAAAAGTAGTTTCCCAAAAAACAAAAATTACAAATCTAGAAGAGGTCACTTTTATAGTGCGATTAATACCCATTAGATATTTGAGAGTTTATTTAATACTTCGAAAGTATAATAACGTAATACCCTCCTCTCTTAATATCAAGTGACAGTACAATCATACCACAAGGAGTCGTTATTACAGGCAATAGCTTATTAGTATTATTATTAAAAATAACAGGCAGTAACTTATTTCAAGCCCTGCTAAGATAAGCATCCAGCCCTTTGTTCATCATAACTGCGAAATTCCTATAGACATCTGGGTCGGGAGCACTTTCATTTGCTTTCTCATATTCGATCGACCATTTTGCATAGCCAGCATCCATGACCTGAAGATCAGCCTTGAAGCTAGTGTAGAGGTTTAAAATATCTCCTTCAAGTATAGCAAAAGTGATCAACTTATTTTCATTGTCTAAAGCTTCAATCTTTACTTTCGCTGTCATTGGACTACCTGCCACCAATTATCCCAAATAAAGCTTTCGTAACTTATATATAAGTACATCATAACTTACCTCTACTCAGAAACAGTAAAACTTAAAGAACAAATTTTAAAAAAAAATTATTTATATATAATATTATAACAGTTACAACAAATATAAAATCATAACATCATTTATATAATATTCTAACTATAATTTGAATAGTTGTATTAGCTCGGTGGTACTATCTGTTCTGAGAAAAATCACTCTATTTTTGTACCTATTAAATTATTATTATTATTGTTATTATTATTATTATAACCGAAACTCTGCTTGACCCACAATTTTTCACGTCAATATTACTTAAATAAAAAAAAATACAAAAATTCTAATTTCACTATAAAGCCGGAAAAAAAATCTCTGCCGCTTGAAACAAAACACGATTATACTCCTTCTTCTATAACTAAAACTTGATTAAAAAAAAATAAAAAAAAAAACTCTCTTCTCACAACTTCTCTTCCTTCCTATCCCTTCGACAATTCCTCCTCTGTCTCTTCGTTCTCATCTAAACACAGAACTTCCCCTTTAACCTAATTCGTTTCTATCATAAGTTTCTGATGGTGGATTCAACTCAACCAAACCCTTCGCACAATCTGGGTTTCATCCTTAATACTCTGTTTTTTTACTGGTAAGTTTTTTTATTTTTTATTTTGTTCTATAATTTTGGTTGTTAAATATGATTTATGGTTTTGTTTTTGGTTGTTAAAACCAAACCCTTCGCACAATCTGGGTTTCATCCTTAATAATCTGTTTTTTTCAGACTAGACTCTCTCGCACAATCTGGGTTTCATCCTCAATACCTTTTTTTTTTCAAACTAGATTCTCTCCGCAAACATTGCTGGTATTTTTTTTTTGTTCTATAATTTTGGTTGTTAAATATGATTTAGGGTTTTGTTTGGGAGGGTTTCTTTTGAATGATTAGTTTAGATTGATGGGTTTGGAGCATAGTGGGTTTTATTAATTCCAATTATTGGCGGTGAGAAAATCCATCTGGGATTTTAGAGTTGTTATCCTATTTCATTGTTAATAATTTTGTTATGTTTTGTGTATTGATACTTCCTGTCCTTTTATTAGACGAGCATCCTTGGCATGCCCTTGATGTTTTTGTGAGTCATTTGTTTGTGTTTGGATTTAATTTAAGTTTCTGGGTTTATATACAAATGCAAGTATATTAATTTAGTTATTGAATAATTAACTTTCTATTGTATATTATTGAATTATTTTAGTCTCATATTGATTTGTGGTTAATTATACCTACTTGGTGGCAGTATTCAGTTTTGATCTTAGCCTCCCAATCCTATAGGTTTTGCTTTCATGTGTTTCAGTTTCATGGCTTTTTTTTTTTTTCCTTTTGCCTATCTGGGATTTATGGTTTCATGATTGGGCTATATTTTATACTACCTCATGTATTTTTTTCATAAACTACTAATTCATGTTCAACTAGAATGTTTTTATGACATTAGCAAAAGATTTTTAAGTTTATTTTGAGAGTGATGTTATGGTTAGCTCAAAAACCCTTTAATGTTTGTCCTGCCCTAAATTTATATGTGGGTTATGCATTGTTCCCATTGTGAATGATTAATTTCATTGAATGTCTTTCTTATATTTGGAGGTTTTTGAAATTAAAAAAATTAACAATTTGGAGAGATGACCCTTTTTTTTTTTTTACTTGAATGAATTGACAACAGATTTTAATGT
Organism: Castanea sativa; assembly: GCF_040712315.1. Lineage (NCBI taxonomy): Eukaryota > Viridiplantae > Streptophyta > Magnoliopsida > Fagales > Fagaceae > Castanea > Castanea sativa. Next base: position 51,751,721 of record NC_134013.1, on the reverse strand, counting down.
GATAGTTATAATACACTATTTGATGTGCAATATGCATTTTTTGGCAAAAATGTTGTTGTGTTGGGGGGTTGCCATTCTTCATTACTAGGAGTTTTAAAATCTGTTATCAATTCATCATAGCTTTCATGATGTTGAATAATAATTGGTATTTGGTAATTGATTTCATACTTTGAATTTCTAATTTGTTAATGCCCTATTTTGGTTTTTAAATGTTTAGTTTTGTCTTTTCTTTTCTATTTTTTTGTAAATCTTGACGAATTTTTGTAATTGAAACCCTCATTGGAGAATGTTATTCATGCTGTTCATTCTATTTTCTTTTTAAGGAAGAGAGACGCAAATAAGATGCTTAGTGAAGTGCAAAACAGGAATTCTAGGAAGACCTCCATGGACAATGAGCATATATGGAATAGGTGAGGCCCTATCATTATTGGTGGGGCATCACACCATCACTATAAATATATATAAAGGGCATTTTGTGAATTTAGTTATTGTTTAAATACTATGAACCAGATTCTCATGTTGTAGTTGCTTTATGGTTAGAATTATTAGATACATGTGTTTGATCATTAGATATTCCTTTTTTTTTTTTGGTAAACAATTTCCACACCATGCTTTTGTTGATTAGTCATAAATTTAATTAAGCTATTTGTATGTTAGTGAGAAGAACATATATTTTCATGTTCTATGGTAAGGTTTCTATTTTAAATTTTCGTGTAACCATGGACCCTAAGATTCGTTCCTACTACTGACTTTTATTTTCTGCTTTCTGCCATGCACAGCGAAGGACTAAACCTATAAAGTTTAGAAGCTGTCTACAAATTCCAGCAATAGCAAATTGAAAAGGTAGAGCTGTGTTATTTTTTCTTCCATATCTATTTTTGAAGCATATTTTGAGAGACTTCACTGTGATCCAAGCTGATATATTGATTGTTGAATCTAATAAGCAATAGTGGTTTAAACTTCGTGTTTTTGATGAATTTGGGGATACACAAATTATATTTTTTTTGTATGAATGAGAGAACAGGTACTTAATTTAGAGTCAAATCCCTCTCATATTGAGTACATGAACTAAGCCATGCCTTCCTATAGCCTCTATATACTGTTTGACTATGCCTTTATGTATTGAAGTCAATATGTGGTGATAGGCTACTTGAGGTGTTGGACATAGATTTGCCTTATGGTAATTGGGTGGTCAGATTTTTCCATATCAAAGCTACCCCTGAGATTTCATTAGGGAGGAGAAATTGAAAAAAAAAAAAATTGTGCGAAGTGCGCTTCTTTCAGTTTTCTTTTAGAGTTCTCACATGTCCAATTAAACATTTTGTTGACTTTGGTACAAATTTTTCATGTTTACGCAAAGTGTGAGAAAATTTTATATTTGAAATGGTTGGGATTTAAGGAATTGTTGTTGCCGTTGATGTCAATGACGATCTCTACTAATTTTTGCTACATTAATATTGGTAATATGTTTTTAAGAAGAATCTGAAACTTGACTAGTTTGTGTTTTTAAATTAACCTTACCTCCCATAGAAAAGATGGTTTTTAATCTATTCTATATATTTATTTTAATTTGTTGAAGTGTTTAATTTAAACATTTTCCTTCTATTTTTCTATGTCTAACAGCAAAGGTGCAATGAGAGTTAAACATTTGTGCATCATTTTCAGAATTACTTGTGATGCACAAAACATAGAAAAGTGAGTTTATCTTCATTCTCATGAAGTTCTCTTTTCTCCTCCATTTGATGTTAATAGTTTTGGAATTAATCCCATTTAAATTTGATGATTGTCTATACAAATCTAATGGACTATTTTGTGCATTGTTACAGATCTTGACTCAATATTGTTCAAAATCCTAAATCCCTTGATGTGTGCTCTATCAAATTTTCATTTGAAAGTCAGATTACTTTGAAATTTTCATAGGATTTATCAAGATGTTCAAATTTATTATCTATGTCCCTTCCCATTTCACTTTTTTTTTCTCTTTTTTTTTTTTGGGTGAATGATCTTAATCTATGTAGCAGATTGCATTGCATTGCATTGTTATTGACTACAAGTATTTTTTACATGGGCTGCCAGTGGACCCTGATTATCACAATTGGGTATTATCTGAGTTTTCTTATAAACACTCTTTCTTTTTGTATCATTATGTGCATGTTTGTATTTTTGGTTTTAATTAATTTTGGTTTGGTTAATAAGAAAGTGTAGGGATAAGTTTTGGATTTTTATTTAGTATGTTTAGGATTCAAGCATCTTTATATAGTTGTTTGGGATAGAGTTTAACAGGGATGGTGAAGGCTCAACGTGCTAGGATAATGCCTTTGAGAAGAGGTGATGGATTCCTAAAAAAGATGAGAAGCTAACAATTAACAGCTTTACATTAAGCGACATGGCATTTGGAATTGGAGTCAAAATCCAAAACCTTATGGTAGGAAACATGTAAATGTTCAATTTCAATGAATAAAAACTCAAGTCATAAATTTTTCATGGTTGTTTGCAGTTGTTCCTCTGAATGATTATTTGATTTAAAGTTTTCTTCCATTCTTCTCTTTTAGGTTTGGTAAAGGTCTAGGAAGAGTCGTTCACTTTTCCAAAAAAGGTTTGGGAAGAGTTGTAGACTTTGTTGGATGAATTATGTGGAAACTTTTGGAAATAAGAGGAAACTATAATCAAGCTTTATAAAGCTTTATTCATATGAAAACTATTTTATCAAATTTAGTTTGTTAAATTCTGATTAAGATGAATGGATAATTCAAAACAATTACACTTATTTTTTTATTTGTTCCTTTTTGTTACACAAAATATATTTATATATTGATTGCTGCATCATTATTATGTGATAAAAGTATTTCCATATATCATTTGGCTGCCACATCTATAAAACCCTAAAACTTAATACCACATGCAGAACATGTATAAACTTCAACATCAATGATGTGCCAATGGTGATTAAAGCTTGCAAGGTGTTCCATAATTATTATGAAGTTAGCAAAAAACTTGGTAAAATTGTTGAGGTCTGTTTAGGTTTTGTGCAAACGTGATTTTTTCTTGATTCCACTTGCTGAAAACTCACTTCAAATTGCTGATGTATGGGATTAAAATGAAGGAGGAGCATAATTGGGTCAAAACTATCTGATGGAATGCCCTCATGATAGCTCTTGCAGTTGCTATTGGCTTGCAAGAATGAATGGAAGGACTGCCTTTGTTATTGTAGTGGTTCATCTTGAATCGGCTTGAGTTTTCACTTTTTATTTTATTTTTCAAATATTATTAAAACTATTATAGTTCATGTAAAATTAAAAAGTTTTAATGTATAAACTATATTTTCATAAGATTTTTCCATGCATCGCATAGGTTAGCGACTAGTTATTATTATTATTATTATTATTATTATTATTATTATATACCGCACACACGTTTTAATAGCTTTACTAATATGTTATCATTTATTTTATTAGAAAAGTATAAAAAAAAAAATTGACATTTTATCTTGTTTGAGTTTAATTCAAAGATGACAAGATATAAATTTATAGTTATTTGTTTGATAAACAATACATGAATATATATATATATATACACACACACATGTTTTAATAGCTTTACTAATATATTATCATTTATTTTATTGGAAAAGTAAAAAAAAAAAATTGACATTTTATCTTGTTTGAGTTTAAATCAAAGATATGACAAGTTATAAATTTATACTTATTTGTTTGATAAACAATACATGATGTCTCTCTTAAGTAACGACGTAGATTTTTTCCATAGACAAATAAATCAATTAAAACCAGAAGACTTGATATATCCAAAGTTAAGAAGTGTGTATCTTACCAAGGTCATATTTCAAACGGATTAAAGAGCCAACTTTCATCTCATCTCCATCTAGTAATTCAAAGCTCTTAATTTTTTTCTGGGAACATCTGAACCAAACGGTTCATATTATTCATAAAGAAGCCATAAAACTTATGTGCAGGTGATTTTATCTCCACCTTAGCGTCGACCTTGGCTATTTGAGCCATGATTATCTATGCTACTAAGTACAATACCAAATATAGAGCAGCGATCACTATACAATTTGGTATGACTCGAGGCCATGCATGCCAGTGCCTTTATATTGAAAACTTTATGTTAAAGTTTTCAGAATCTTGTCAAGTGGGTTTGGTGACCAATTCATTTATACTACAAGTTGGTTTTCCGGGACTGCTCTATAATGTTTATCTTACTTTGGGAATTTATCTGAAGTGGCTTCGTGTACTTCACTCCCTACTCATGTATTCTTTCTTTTCTTGGACCATGTCACTTTGTCTCTGGAGTTCATATATATCTAGATTTAGCATTTGAGCACAAATAACCAACAAATTAACCAAGGGCAGTTTTCAGACTTCGTACTCATTGAATGCAAAAACAAGAGAATTTTACGCATACACCATCCTTTATAGTTCTGGATAACTACAGAAACGTGTTTATAAAAGATGTTACTGTATATTAAAAAAAATGATAATAATAAAAGTTAGAGAGAAAGAGATAGGTCATAGGACCTGTGGAAAATAAGAAAAAATAAGTGGGAATGTTGGTTGTTGAAAGAGATTATTTTTGTCTTCTGAGTGCAATACCCTAGTCTATGACAACCATTCATGAACCAATACTATATATGGCCTCTGTTGCCTGTGTGAATTAGACAAACCATGGAGTCCACAAGAATCTTCTTGAATTGATTGAAAAGAAAAATAAACCTTTTGGACTTGTCGACAATAAAAATAAGGAGAATTACGTGGTTGGAATCCTTTATTCAGAAAATATGTAACCAATTTGTGTAATTGTCTTAGTGGTTGCATCTATGCTATTCAAATTTATTCTTTTATATTGAACCCTAGGAGCATTTACACCCGTCTATATTTATAAAACAAAAGTGCTTAAATTTACACCTTTTTTTTTTTTTTTTTCAAAAACTACCTACATTAGTAGGTGTATAAATGTGTATATTTACATATTTGCTACAGTAATTATGTAAATATATACGGTTACTATATTTATATAAATAAATGTTAGGGACATATTTTTATGTAATTGACATATCTTTTGACAAAACGCATTTTACTTGTATTTGGGTAAATCTAAGTAGGTTCAAGATGATCATTACAAGTAGTTAAATTAAAGACATGAAAATTACTCAAGAACTATTCTAGAAAAGTGCAATCTAGGTCTCGATACTTCTTCGACAGAAGTTCGATCTGTCGAGATTCATTAAAACTCGACACATGTCTCGATCTATCAAGCTTATAGGATTCAAACTATAGTCAGTAACGTTTTTTTTTTTTTTCTAAAAGGTTATTTATTTGTAGGTTTGTATAATCCTTATTGGACTAGAAAAGCCCAAGGTTTGTGTAAACCAATTTGGAACAGGAGAGCCCATTAAGCTCCTATTTAAAGGAGGTGGAAAAAGAAAAATCTAACCCTACAGAGCTTCATAAGGTTTTCTTTTTGAACCCCTAGCCTCTTCCTACAAAAGAAAGGGTTCTTGCTGCGTTTCTTGTACGCCTTTGGATTCTGTAACCAAGCAAAGTCGTTTGCACCAATATTGAAGATCTTATTAGTGTTTCTATGTAAAGCTGCTGCAAATCAACTGCAACAATCAAAGGGTTGTTGTGAAGTTAGTCACATATTGGGATTCGTGCAAAGGAGTAAGCTGTGTACTAGGATTCGCGCATCAATTAGTTAGTCACGTATTGAGAGCCGTGCATCGAAAAGGAGAGATTGTCACTATAGAACAAGTTCAATTATGTATTGGGGTAAGAGTTCAACATTAGGTTGGTATAAGGTATTGGGATTCCTTTATTTGTAACCGCTTGTTTTGATAATAATGGATTCTCGGGAGTGGTGACCATAAAATCACTAGATGGGGTTTTTACCTTGGAAGTTTTTCCCATTCGTAAACAAATCATCGTGTCAATTTAATTTCTGCTGCATTTAGTTATTTGGTGATTTGTTTGTGCTACCACACTCATTGCATGTAATTGAACCTAATTAATTCACTTGGCTAATTAATTGGTTAACTCATCACAAGGGGTCAATACATTCTTGGCCTATCAATAAATATTTTTTATTTATAATTTCTCTCTCCCTCTCACTCTCTCACTCTTTCTCTTTCTCTCTTTTCAAACTTTTTTTCTCTTTATCTCCCTCTCTCTGAGCTTTCATGGGCGATCCTTTCTCACTAACACTCGTGCAAAGCATCTCCAATCTCATCCACTTTCATTTAATCTTGTTCTCTTTGTTTTCTTTGCACCGAGTTTAGTCACAGCTGAAACCGAATGACCACAACCACAGTGGTTTACGGCAATGGTTTATTGACGTTCGTCTTCTATTTTCTCTTTATTTGATACGTGAATTTGGAGATTTAGATTCTCTTTGTTTAATCTGTAGATTTGAGAATTTAGATTTTTTTTGTTAAGATCTGATGTTGCCTGCACTTGCTTGGTTTGGATTTTGATTTCAAATATATTTAGGCTCTGTTAATCAAAAATTTAAATTGGTATGGTGGGTTTGGTTTAAGATTTCCTTGGATTTTTTGTTTGTGTTGTTGTGGATGTAAGTCATGGTTTGGGGTTTGTTTTAGCATGTCTAATACGGTGTTATGTGTCTGGTGGTGATTGTAGTGATGGTGGTGGTTGTGGCCGCTACAAGAGAGAGGTGGAGAGAGAAGGTTGAAAGAGTAATTAAAAATAATGAAAATGTTATATTATATTGAAATAAAATTTTAGAATAGATAATTTGATGCAAGTGTTTTTGAAATTCGATTGTGTAAAATACAAAAATTAAGTTTGAAATTTGATTGTGTAAAACACAAAAAGTTAGTTCTTATGCTAAAATAGACAAACAATTTTAGACGGACTAATGTGAATACTCTAAGAAAGGTATGCATAGACTGTATGGTAACTAAGGTTGACTTAGGAGAATCCCTTAATTGGAACAAAGTCAAAGACAATTACTATTCATTGATTTAGTCAATCAAGGATATCAGCATATATTGCATGTGATATGCATAATACTAACATCCCCCTCAAACTCAAAATAGATGCTTGATGATGTTCTAAATTAGAATGTAAACTCGTGTTGATGAGAATGAGAATAAGAATGCTAAATATTCGCATCGATATATTACATTGAATATGCTAGAATAAATGTGGAAGCAAAAAAATAAAATATAGAATATAAGAACACGAGAATTACGTGGTTTAGCATACGACCTACGTCCACAGAAAAAACCCTTAAGGACTACACCTATGTTACAATAAACCCTAAGATGGGCATATATAGGGTGCATTTGGATACCGTTTATTTTGCTAAAAACTGAAAACAATAAAAATAATAATAAAAAGTTACTGTTCATGCGCGGGTTACTGTTTATTTGCCTATTTGCATTGTTTATGTCCCATGAACAGTGCAATATGCGCTGGTTTAAAAAAAAAAAAAAAAAAAAAAAACCCAAACGCAGCAAATAATTTGAATCCAAACGCATACATAATAGACTAAATTCTAAATTAATAGACTTTTAGTACAAGTAGGAGACTTGCCTTGTATACAAAGTAAATTTAGGCTTGAGCCTATACTAATAGACTAATATATCTCTAACACTCCCTCTCAAACTCAAGGTGGAAGTTTGATGAAACCTTGAGGTTGGATAAACTTGAAAAAATCCCTTTCCTTTAGTTTGGCTTTGTGACGATGGTTTGTGGAAGATAGTGGCCTTGCAATATTAATGAGACTTCTAATAGTGGCATAACTATATCAGACAGTTTTGATGACAACAATGGGAGGCCAAAGAAGAAAAATGCAGTGAAGAAACACCAAGGAAGACAAATACTACTCTTAAACACACCGTAAGAACATAAAACTATGGCCACTGGAAGGTGGCTCTGATACCAAGTAAAATTTTAGTATATATATACTATGTTAAATATAATAGAGTAGATGCGGAAGCGAAAATATAAAATATTGAACAGCTGAACAAGAAGGTTGCGTGGCTTAGCTTAACGTCTATGTCCACAAAGAAAACCCTTAAATGTTACATCTTTTTTGTTTTTTTGCTCAATTAAGGGTTACATATTTATTATATAAGAGTGTTGTACAAGTGTTACAATGAACCCTAATACGAGTGTGTCTATATATATGTGGTATACTAAACTTTATACTAATAGATTTTTAGTATAAATACGAGACTTAATTTGTACACAAAGTAAAAATAGGTTTGGGCCTACGCTCTATGGGGTAATATATCTCTAACCGAAAATGAGCAAGGAGGGTGCTTAGACCTCTTGAGATTGTGTTCCAGTTTTCTATCGTAAGTTTTATTTGTTGAAGTTTAAATATTCAAATAGTTCTACCAGCACATGTATTTGTCATTTTGTTGATAATAATATTATTATTTTATTATAGGTGTATATCAATGACAAGTGGCTGAGGTTTTTTTTTTTTAAACTATTATTTTATAATAAGTTTGATTTGGAGAAATTATTTTTCTTCTTTTTTTTTTTAGCAAAATTATTTTCCTTCTTTTAGTGGGTCCAAGTGGCAAGTGATAGTTTTTAATCTGTTGCCTTGACGTTAAGTTAAAAAAAAAAAAAAAATTTCCTTTTTTAAAAATACTCCAAAAATTACTGCACCATTGAAGCAAATTGACAATATATTGATGTTTTGAAATCATGGGTTCAATTCATGATATCTATCTATAGTTGTTAAGATTAAGCTATCTATAGTTTTCTTGGTTGGAATCATGATGAATTGAACTTATGATTTCTATTATTTCAAGTGGTCCATTCTTTCCTCTCAATAACAACAGTTTCCATCTCTCAAACCTCACCTACTACACTTCGAAAGTTCTTAGTCTTTGGGTCCAAATTTCCTCCAATTGCTTTGAAATGGAGACGGTTTCATGGATTAAATTAAATTTTCATAAATCTAAGGAGGGTGTGTGCATGTCATGTTACTTAAAATTCCACTCCACCATGTAAAAACATCCTAATATTCTCCCCTAATTTTCCAGATAAATAATAATATGACGTAGTATGCTTAAAAAAGTAATGTTTACCCTTAGCAATCAGGGTTGTGTTCTGTGTGGTTTGGTCTTTTAGACCAAGCTGCATCAATCGGTTTCTGAGAGGAGTAGCGGTAGTATTTTTGGGGAGAGAGAGACACACAAATAATTGAAACGTTAGGCTTTTGAGTTTTCTTTTAATTGGTTTAATTTTTTTTATTAGTTTGATTTTTATTTTTTAAATGTGGTGGAGCTCAAAATTCCTAAGATACACCTCTATATATAATATAAAATTTAATAGGCAAAAATCCAAAACTAACCCACTAACTTTCCGCTTTTGTCATTTTAGTCTTCTAAGTTTCAATTTATGTCAATTCAGTATTCCATTAAACATCAATTAGGTGTCTTCGTTAAGTGAGCCAAAACGACACCGTTTTGGCTTTTTTTATTTATAAAATTCGTAATTAAAGGAAAAAAAACTGTTATTAAAAATAAAAAAAAGTAAGGGGAACAACGTTGTTCCCCTTCCCCTGAAACCAAAGACTCCTACATTTAAACAGATCAAAGACTCCAACATATAAATAGTCCTCCTTGACTAGAAACTCAACAAACCTAGGGACAACCCTAGATTGAATTACTTCCTCAATTGGAGGGCTTCTTTCTGTAATTCCAAAATTTCACCAATATACATATATTATCAATCACATTCATTATTTTACATAAAACATAATCAATAAGAATACATAAATTAAAAATACTAATAGAAAGCAGCTTTCGAAATTCAGTGACCTCCAATTGCAAGTTGCTATCAGTAGACCAAACCCAAGAAACCATCAAAGGAAGACTCTCCAATTGTACCCCAACAATCAAAACCAAAAATGCAGCATTTTTAATCAAAACCCAGAAACCCAAAATCCCTAAAAAAGCTTGAAAGATCAAATAGTGAAACCCTAAAAAAGCACGAATCATCATCAACAACATTGAATTGGATAAGAGTAGCAGTAGAACTCAGAAGTAGAAGAAGTTACATTCTTTTTTACGGTGGTGGTGGCGGATGCATGGAGAGAGGAAGAGAAGGATTGCTGGTGAGTGGCTTAAAGGCCTTCACAGCACGCTTGCTCTTGCTCTTGTAGATCTCCATCATGTTGTCCTTGCATCGCTGACAACCCTCATCGGCTTCCACCGCCACCTTGTATCAGTTACAACGGACCTCGGTTCTCTCGTTTGGCCTTAGTGACATGGCTACTAAGCTTCCCTTACATGTTTTCAGGGGAAGGGGAACGACATCATTCCCCTTACATGTTTTTCTTTGTTAAATAAAAGTTTTTTTTATATTCATTTAATTACAAATTAAATTTTTTTTTTTAAAAAGCCAAAACGACGTCGTTTTGACTCACTTAATGGAGACACCTAACTGATATCTAACAAAATACTGAATTGACAAAAATTAAAACTTAGAGGACTAAAATGACAAAACTGAATGTTAGAAGATTGAAATGACAAAAGGTGAAATTTAGAGGGCTAGTTTTGCATTTTTGCCAATTTAATATATATATATATAATATAATATAATATAATATAATACACGTTTGTGTTGCAGCCAAAATCTATATATTATATATGAATAACCAAAGTTCAAAGAAAATCAAATTAGAATCTAAATTAAATTTCAATTGGAGTTCAATTTGGAGCTATTTAATTTTAAATTTTTGTATCAAGAGAATTATTGAGTGTAAAAATTGAAAAGTCCAAATCCAAATGGATTTAAATTGGAGTCCAATTTTGCACCACGTGCATCCAAATTTTTTCTTTAGTGGCAAGTGAATTATTAGTTGCAAAAACTGAAGAATATAACTCCAATTAAATTCTAAACTATAATGATGATGATAATAATAATAATAATAATAATAATAATAATAATAAAGTAATTGTTTGTTTATGCTTAAACCCCTGACACAGATTGTTTAACCTAATTAATTAACCAAGTTGACACTTAGGTTTATTATTCAGATTTAGGTTAAACGGTAATAAATCATATAATGCAGTGCGGAAAAAAAATAAGACAACGATATGATTACCCATGAAAACCAATGAAATTATCTTGATACAAAGATTTACTATGATAGAATGGAAGTTTTTACAATAGACTTAACCCTAAATCTATTGCTACCTCTTGTAGTACTTACTCACACAACCACGTGTAGCTCCAAATCCACGAACTCTTCTATCTTGAATTTGTTGCACACAAACACCCACGTTTGTGACTTTGAGATCCCCCTCAAAGGTTTTAGATCATCAACAATTGTTGATCTTTTGCAGTAACTTCAGATCTACCGGTTCTACAAATATATAAATGGAATTCTGGTAATGACTTTTAAAGGAGATGGTACAGAACCTTTTAAATCTCAAAAGAGAACCTCCAATGTCTCTACAAAATGTGTTTTAAGGTTTCCTTTAAATACTATGTGAAATAGATCTAGGCAGAATGAGCAAAGGGCCAAAATTAAAATCTACAGAATTCGTATCTCGATCAGTCGAACCTGGCATGTTTTGAATTTCCTGAACCTACAACTTCCTTTTCTTGTATTCTGACTTGCAACACCTTGAGCATTGTCTAATAAATCATATAAACTCTAAAATCTATATTTAGATAAGTTTGTGTTTACGATTTACCAATTGTTCTAAACGTTTAGAACCTAATAGTAATAACGCAAACAAAACAAAAAGCTGAAATACCAAGACTAACGCTGTTAAAAGGACAACGTTTTGCAAAGAAAAAAAAAAAAAATATATATATATATATATATATACACACACACACACACACATCCCTTCCCCTCCCTGTTCTTCTTCCCCTCAAAAGAAAAATAAAAGAAAATAGTTCATATGTTTGTGGGCAGTGGCAAGAATTTTATGGTTTTATATTTATATGTTTGACCAAGCCATATCCATCTTTCTTCAAAAATTTCCTTTACTATAAGATTTCAAAGCTTTACTTTTGACCTAGGAAGCACATACACAAAACATGGGTATAAGTACGTACACGAGTATGATACAAGGATACGAGCAAATTCTGAAAAATGATAACATAAAATGGCCAATACGACACAGATATGACATAGGTACGACACAGGTACAACACCTTAAATGAAATTTCCATACGTCCTGACTTTTGACTTTATGATCAATAGTGAACCCAAAGATTGGGTTATCAAGTTTGTTCATTTGTTTCTGGGCAATGGGTGAACACAACATTGAATCAGGTTTTTTGATTTTTTTTTTCTTCTTAAATATTGTTAGTGAAATGTTGAGATAGCAAAATTGGGACCTTTAGCTTTTAAAAGAAGAGTCAAAGTTTACATAAATCTATTTGGTAGAGTACCTTAAGAATTCTAGAGAATTTTGATCCTGTAAAGGAATACCATGTATGATTTCAACCTCTTCTAAAAATAGGTATAATTTTAACTGTATAATTGTAATTATTTTTAATTGGACCCATGCAAATGCACAGATTACACACTAGTTCTACTTAAATTACAATCGCAACTGCACTGCAATTTTTGGTTTCCTGTTCTAAAACCCAAATCTGATTGGATTGGGAAAATCAAGGTAAAACTTGTTTCTCTTAAGTGGTTGCAATCAGTTCATTCAAAACCCTACTTTACTAGCAACACCCAAATTTTCAACATCCAATTGACCAAGCCCATTTTCTCCAAATAGATGTGAATTCAGAAAATTCCGGGAAATTATTGAAAAATATCAATTTTGACTGACCAAATTTAACCAAGTCTGACTGAGGTTTAAAAACACCTGATTATAGACGGATCAATAAATTTCATAAGTTCATGTTGAATCTTTTGCCTTAATCAACATTGAGCAAGTTTGATTGAGTTTTGAAAAAAAAAAAATCCTAAAATCCAATTAATGTAAATGTGACTCCAACTTGAAGAGCATGAAATCTAATAAATTTTGACAACTCATACATCAAAAATTGGTTTTGAATCAAGTAAGATATAAAAAAATCAAACAATTAGTCCAACATTTAACCCTTTTTTTGGCTGTCTTAGAAAAAGTTCATTGATAGCTTGACTTTGGAGAAAGCTTTTGCCCTTTAAAAAAAAAAAAAAAAATCCAGCATTTTGCCCCCTTTTCCAAACTAATTAGGGAAATACCACTGTTTTGAAACTCAATTTTCTAAAAATCGAGTTTCAATTTAAAACTCAATTTTTGGAAAATTGAGTTATAACAAATTGAAAAAAAAAAATTTTAAAAAAAATTTTGGAACTCGAGCTCCATGAACTCGAGTTCCATGCAAGTTTTTTTTTTTATTTTTTTTTTATTTTTTTTTTTAAGTTTGATTGCTCCATACCTATAGTTGCGTTCAAGGAGCCCTATAGTGGCGTTTTAAAGCCCTATAGTGGCATTTTAAATAGAATTCAAGTTTATCCATGCAAGTTTTTTTTTTAAGTTTGATCACCCCATACCTATAGTTGCGTTCAGGGAGCCCTATAGTGGCGTTTTAAAACCCTATAGCAACGTTTTAAATGGAACTCGAGTTCCATGCAAGTTTTTTTTTTTTTTTAAATTTGATCATCTAGCTGCGTTTAGGGAGCCCTATAGTGGCGTTTTAAAAACCTATAGCGGCATTTTAAAACCCTATAGCGGCGTTTTAAATGGAACTCAAGCTCCATGAACTCGAGTTCCATGCAAGTTTTTTTTTTTTTTTTTTTAAGTTTGATCGTCCCATACTCGATTTTCTACAAATCGAGTTTCAAAATAAGGGCATTTCCCTAATTAGTTTGGGAAAGGGAGCAAAATGCTAGTTTTTTTTGCACGAAAATGGCATTTGCCCACTTTGGCCGTTTAAGTTTGGTCAAATTAGGTCAACAGCGTGGGATAAGAGCAAATGAGATATCATTGGAAAGAACATTACATTAGTTTTGATTCGAGCGGTTCCATGAGCTGAAACTTCAAAAGGTTCATTCAAAATCATGAGAATAAGGGAAGTGCATTTTTTGCTCAAAAACTGCTCAAGCACTTTTTCATGATTCTAACCCCAAAAGTAGAAGTCATGGGTGCAAACTTTCTAATGAAACGTCGATTAAGCAAACCAAGGTTGAGAAGGCTTACTATCGAAAGACTAAAAGTGGAAAGATTGCACATTTCAAGATTTGAGACTTGTCAGGGACGTTTTGCGACAAGGACCAAAAATGCATGTACAACACAAATATCCCTTTGGATTCGTTAGATTTGTTTGTTAGTGGAGAGTCAAGCCCAAAATTCACAATATGTAGCAAACAAAGGCTAATGGTGCTTTGTGGAAAGAGAAATAAAAATAAGCTGAAATACAAGCAAATGCAGAAAAATATAAACAGGTTCGAAACTTCAACCCACCGTCAACCAGAAGAGGAAATTAAAAGAGGTCGTGAGGAAGAGAGGGAAAGCTCTCATATACCCATCTTTCCAACCCGAAACTTTGGAATTGTGAAATTGTATCCAAGTTGAATGGACTTTTGTTCTAAAGTTTAATTACAAAAGTGCAAAAAAAAAAAATGTATAAAAACAATAAGTTTGAAACTTCAACCCACAGTCAACGAGAAAAGAAAATTGAGAGGTCATGAGGAAGAAAATGAAGGTACTCATATTTCTACCCCCAAACTTCAGAATTGTGAAATGTTAGCTGCTAAATGGACTTTTGCTCTAAAGTTTTAGTTCTAAGGTTTAGATTATTGGAATACTCACCTAAGTGAGGGCTAGTAGTTAGAGTTGGCCAATGAGAGCCAACTATGTTTTAAAGGCAAAAATGGGTTAAGGTAGAAACTTTGGGCCACAGATAACCAGTGCATAAAGCTCTTTTGGGTTGAAAATTTTAAGTACAAAACCTCCTCCATGAGCTTGAGATACTACCAGTGTCTCTTGCCCACTTGGTAGCATGCATGGGCTAAGCTCATGCAAAAGGTCCGAAAGAAACTAACTTCTACCCTCCAAACCACACTTCCTCAATTTCTCCAATATGTCGCATAGGCTTAAGCCGTGCTTAAAAGAATAAAATATAAGAATAAATTGTAAATTACACCCCTAAAATTTAGATGTGTTTGGATTTTACACCCTGAAATTTAAAATTTGAATTTTACTCCCTTGAAGTTTGGGCGTGATTGAGTTTTACATACTAACGTTACAGAATTTGGATTTTACCCTCTAAAATTTGGGGGTGTTTGGATTTTACATCCCAAAATTCTGAAACTTTAAAGTGTAAAATCCAAATACTCCAAAACTTTATGGAATAAAATCCAAATACCCCAAAAATTTAGGGGGTAAAATTCAAATTTTAAAACATAAAATGTAAAATCCAAACCCTTCCAAACAATCCCAAATCTAAAATTCTGAAATTTCAAGGTGTAAAATCTAAACAACCCCAAATTTTAAGTTGTAATTTGCAATTTACCCAAAATATAATATAATACATGAATTAGATCCACAAAGTTGTGCTTGATTGAATTAAGCTTGTAAAAAACATGCTGCGAAAATGGATATCAACTTAACCTCATAATTTGTTGCATGGAGGTCCCCAACTTACGCAAACTTGAGAGTTGTTTGGTAATGTATTTCAAACAACAGTTTTCAGTATTTAAACAACATTACACGTATTTTCACCTACACATATTTTCAAAAAATACAAACAACGTTACTAGAACAATATTACTAAACACCCCCTTGGTTGAAAGAAATTTTACGGAAAAGGTTAAGTTTTTTTTTTTTTTTTTTTTTTTTACAAATAGAGAAGAAGAGAAATATAAATTTGTTTGAAAAGAAATTAGAGTATATATGGAGAGATCAACAAAACATCCCATGAAACTTGCATGAATGCAAGCACAAATGCCTTCCATGCAGGGTGTGAAATCAGACTCTAAAAGTACTTTGTATGTAGAGTTGTCTAATTATTTTTTTTTAATACTAATATTTAACTTTCCTATTGTCAATTTCAGTAATCAAGTTATTTTTTACTAGCTTTCTCATGGACGATCTTAGTATGCTTAAATATTCATAACCAGAATTTGTATAATCAACCATTTCTTTAACTAAAAATCACACACACTGAAAATGACTTGGAAGAATTAATTTCTATTATTATTATAATAATAATTGTAAGTGCACAATTGCACCTGGACCCCAAAGACAACTACGGGCTCAGGCCCAATGAGCCTTAAACAATAAAATTTGTAGAGTGTGGGTTTGAAATCTAGGTTAGAGGTACTGAGAACTTGATAACAGGCTAAGAGTTACAAACACTTGTAAATAATAAACGATAGTTGCAAATAGACCTCCTCGGACGTAAGCCGAGGACCCTCTCTGTATTATTTCTCTTTCTTTCTCAAAGTTACAATTCTTAATTTCTTTCTTAGTTACCGACCACCCCCTTTCTTTGGCGTTCATCCCCCTTAAATACTTCTTTTCCTGATGCTTTATCCACGTGTTGCTCCAACCCCCTCCCTCTTAGATATTTCTTTTCTTAGTGCCTTTGAATAGTGACCAGAAGTTTCAGTTCTACTGTTCAGGGGTCACTTCCCCATTAATGCGGCCAGGGAGGTAGGTGCAGAGTCTTTAATGTGGAGGTGGCAGCCTTTGCTCATGATACCTTTCTAACATCGGTGTATCCAGGAGGTTCAGGGCTTTCCCCTTTTAACCAACAGTCTTTCCGGAATATTGCCTTGACCTTCATAGTGAAGCTCCGAGTTCTCCTGGGTCTATCCGAGGAGAAATTTACCCTCGGATGTGTCCTCGGACCCTCGGCGTATGGGCCGATTCGCAGTACTAACAAATTCTTAGCTCAAGAGCAGGTCGGCCCTCCTTGCTACAGCCCAAAGGCCCATATGCCGACTTGGGTCCTTTTACTCCCCACAATAGCCCCTCAAAACTCTAATTTTCAACGTCCGAGGAGAAAAATAGGGTTTTGATCTGACGATAACCTACTCCATACACTTTGTGAGTGATTGCATGTGTGGAAATCGTTTCGCGTCCCAGAAGATACCACTTGGCGGTTTTATTTTCAAAAACGCGCGCATTTAGTGCTGTAAGCTACACTTTGTCCCCCACGTTCAACGGTGAGATGGGTATCCAACGGTTCTCGTTACTCCACGAAAATTTGGGCGGGACGAATATAATTTCAAGGCCGCTTTTCTGCACATCGTGACGCTTCGGGAACCTACACCTTCATTTAATTCCCCAGGGGCTAATCCCATCAAAACATCAGCAGTCATACTTTACCTGCAGAAAACCGTGGAAATTTGCACACCTTCAACTTTGTAAGTTCTTGCTCTTTCTATTCTTAACCTTTTCTCCTCGGATATAGTCCTCGGCTGTCCTCGTAGATATTCTCCCCTTTAGAGTTTAGCCTTTCGTTCTTTTCTGATGGGTAGGTTTAAGTGTCTAGTTGATACCGCCGCTGGAATGGAAGGCTTCAGAGCCAAGTATAACATTCCCGGCGATGTAGGTTTAAAATATTGTCCGGCAGAAGCCGTGGCCGGTTTTAGAAAAGAGGGAGAGGTTATCATCCCAATGATAGCCTTTATAGAGGGTGGGATGACCCTCCCAATGAAACCTGTAACTAGGGAGTACCTTCGCAACCACCGGTTGTGTCCCGATCAGTGCCTCCCAAACGTTTTTAGAGTTTTGGGTAGCGTCGATGCTTTAAACGAGCAAATGGGTCTAAACCTCACCTGGCACGATGTCGTCTTTCTGTACGAGTCCCATAAACTCTCCAACATAGGTTATTACATTAAATCCCGCTCCAGCGTCGTTAGGCTAATCTCCTGTCTACCCAAATCCAACAAAGGTATGAAGGATGACTACCTGATCGTCTCTGGGAACTGGCACGACGGCCTCCACTGCCCAGTTGAGTGGGGAAATCCAGGTACGACACCTTAGGATTAACCTCCCCATCTCACAACTTCCTCTAATACTCACAAACATGCACACTAACATGTATTTATATTTGTTTAACTTTATCACTTGCTGTGTGAATCTGACCATGTTGTTCACTTTCACGTCTTTCTTTGCAGATAAGCAACACGTGCGTCCGCGCTTGAGCCACTGCAGCGTTGCCGATCTAAACCGAGTGCTTCGCTCCGAGGTGTTTGTCAGCAAGGACTTACAACTTAGAGCTGCTCATCTGATTCTGGGGTACACTCCCATCTCTTCGGACTTCCAGGAGATAGAAAACGCCATAATCGCGGGTGACCGAAGACGAAGGAGAGTAAACGTAGCCCGACCCCACTTTTTGGACGACCACGATCTCCCTGACGCCCCTCACACCGTTTTGTACAACCAGCCCATAGCGGCAATTCCCCTCGCCGTGCACTCTCAGGCCACTGTTGTTCCAGAAGAGCAAGTGTCTTCTTCACATACACTAGACGAAGAGATAGATCAATTCCAACTTGAAGACACCGAAAGACCTCGAGGGAATCAGTTCGTCGTACTTTCTGACGAGGAGGAAGAAGCCACCGAGGCCTCTGGAATTGCAGGGTTTGTAGTTGCTTGACCGGAAGACGAATCCGAGGAAAACATGGATAGGATGCAGGATCTCCTAACCAAGAGAGGTGCGAAGGTCGCCGAGAAAAAGACGGGGGGGTCCCAAGCTCTTCCATCTTTGCCACCTCCCCCTCCTCCAGCTCAGCCACAACTTCCAGCCGAGGATCCCAAAAAGAAAAGAAAGGGGGAGGTCGAGGGGACAAGCGGCAAGGACCCCAAGAAACCACGACAACAACCCCCACCGGTTCAGCAGCAGAAGCTAGATAAAGGCAAGGGTAGGGCCCGCTCAGTTGAAAGCGGGGAGATCAGGGACGAGGCCGAAGTGCGCCGAGCACCGGTCACCTGGTCCCCTGACTTAAGATTGGATGGTGCACCCATCTCCTGCCAATCCAGTATAAGGGCGGTTCAACAAGGCCATGCCCACCACTTGGCGGAAGTGTTGGAGCACCCTCTTCTGCTGCCCAAGGACATGGAAACCTTGGAAAAAATGAGCCGACCACAACTATTCCTCTCTTTTAAAAAGAGACCTAGCTTGCTGGTAAGTTTACCCCTTTTTAGGAAGATTCCACTTTTAACAATATTCATAAGTTTTTTACTATTCCCGATTCCATCATACTTTGTTACTAGGCCATTCAGGAGGTCTTTGTAGCCGAGAAGTTCATAGAAGACACTCAAGAAAGGAATCGAGCAAGCGAGATTAGTATGGAGCCGAGAAGTCCTTGGGCATTACTTCCTGCGAGAACGAGAAGCTTACCTCTGAGGTGGCTGATCTAAAGAGAGAAAAGAATGGGGCCGAGGCGAATCTCGAAGACCATGAAGACCCGCATAGAAGCGGCAGCCGCAAGCTCCTTCGCGAAAAAGATGATGAGCTCTCCCGAGCCCAAAGGGAACGCTCGGATTTGGAAAAGGAACTTGTGCCGATGAAGGAAGAAGCCGCTCATTCCAACGCTCTTTACAGGCTACCGCGTACGAGCTACGAGGAAGGGGTAGCAACCACCGAGCAGGAGCAGCGAGGCCTTCGCGGCTTTGTGCCGAGAGTACTCGTCGGGAAAGTTCCTGGAAGCCCTAAACGTAGCTGGAGTTCCTCTATCCTCGGATCTGAGGAAGTCCGAGAACGTTTGGCTTCCCCTGGAGATACAGGAGATTGAAAAGGCTCCTGCTGCTACTCCTACCCCTGAGTCAACTCTCCCTGCTCTGCCTCCAATGGTCCCACAGCTAATTCCAGATCCTACAGAACCTTCAGGTTCCAACAAAGAGAAGGAAGGAGGCGGGGATGCAGAGAAGGACTTGAGCTAGAAAGTGGAACCCAACGTCCTCCCAACGAAGACAGCAGACAAAGGAAAGCAAGTCCTGACTCCCTTTGAGCTGGAGTTGAGAAAGACCGAGGCCACCAGTACCTCTCAGCAAGACCCCCCTCCAAAAGCTTAGGACCTAGCTTTAGGACTTTTCTTTTTCTACATCTGGATTAAATATGTAATGTACATTTAAGTGATTAATGAAGAACTATTTCGTTTGATCCTGATTTATGTCGCATCCATTTTACTTTATTCTTGTTATATTGGTCATAAAGATTGCCATTAGTACATGGTCAAAAAAGGGCAGAGCAAACAAATCTAACTTCAAGTTTTGCACAATCATAACCTCCAAGCAGTCATTCGCGTGTTATTAAAAACTTAATAAAAAGTGAAATGGCTAATATGTTTAAACAATGCCTTGGTTAAAAAAGAGAGACCTCATATAACGATTAAAACCTTATAATGTGTAGCATTGTTTTTAGCAGGATGTAAGATCCGAGGACCACTCCTTCCTCACATAAATTTGCTTAATACTTTTAAAGAAATAAAACTTAAGATCCGAGTTATTGAACGGTAAGGCACTAACTCCCAGACACAATAAGAAGTTTAACTTTGATCAAGTTTATAGTCCGAGGACAAGACTTAACTAATTTTCCATTTGATTCATTTGTAGTGCTTTGCAATGCATTAGTATTCCTAGGATTCTAAAAACACTTTAATCATAAAAAGTTGCTTTAACTTCTTTTACCCCTTTTTTGACATTTTTGATTACCAAGAAGGGACCCCCCATTCCTGTTCTAGGTTGCTTCTTAAATACTCCTCTTTTTGATACTTTGTACACGTGTTGCCCCAACTCCCCCTTAACCTAGATATTTCTTTTCTCAGTGCCTTTGAATAGTAACCAGAAGTTTCCCTTCCACTGTTCAGGTGTCACTTCCCCATTAATGCGGCCAGGGTGGTAGGTGCAGGGTCTTTAATGCGGAGGTGGCAGCCTTTATCTTTGGTATTTCTCTAACATCGGTGCTTCTAGGACATTCAAGGGTTTACCCCCGTTAACCATTGGTCTTGACCGTGTCATTCCCTAACCTTTACCATGAAGTCCCGGGTTCTCCGGTGTCCGTCCGAAGGGAAATTCACCCTCGGCTGGATCCTCGGATCCTTGGCGTATGGGCCGACCCGTAGTACTAACAAGTTCTAAACCCAAGAGCAGGTCGGCCTTCCTTAGCATGGCCCAAAGGCCCACATCCCCATCGGGGTCTTTTTACTCCCCACAGAGGTCATTTTAAACTATTCAGCACACATTGATCTTGGAAAGTGGAAACTATTTAGTCTAGTCTCAACTTTTTTTAACAATCTTGAAATAGGTCTTGCAGCTTCTCTTATGTCTGATGTAAAAAGCTGTTGAATCTAATAATATCCCTTAGTTTGTTATATCTTGTTTTGTGTTCTATTCCCTACTTTTATGTTATCTTGTATACGGTCCTAGCAATATATGCCATTAACCAGTTTCCATGATCTTCTTACACTCCCATTGTCTGTTTGTCTGTTTATCCCTCTACTCTCTCGTATAGTTCAAAGGGGTCGACTGTGAACAAATGGGGTACTTGGGTCCAGGTGAGAAGATGTTGTTTGATGAAGGAGATCAAATCCTATAAGAAGGTCTCTGCCTGTGAGAGGGGATCCAAGGACTTGGTATTTAATGGTAAGGGTTGGAAAGATTCTAATGCAAATAGGCTTGCTTTTCTGGGTGATCAAAAATATTTCTCCATTGACTGCTCTAAACATTTGATAATGGAGTAAACAAAAGTTTTCAGGTAATATTTTGGGATGGAGAATTGTTGTTGCTGCTCTTGTGTCAAACAAGGCTATTACTAGAATGGGTCTGGAATAAGTGTCAAGGAGGATGTGCACTTGGGCTATGGGTGTGGGACCAACTAGGGGGGCTATAAGAGGTTGGGATGTGTAGATGGTTTGGATTTCTGGGTCTAATTCTTCTGTATTGTCTGGGTTTGAATCATCTTCTGAGGTAGAATAAGCCATAACTGTCAAAGCTTGGGGAAAGTAGTCATCATCCAGTGAGAAAAGTGATTCAACATCTGCATGAATATGGGCTTGTTCCAAAAGCTTTGCTGCTTTTTCCTTTTTTGGACAATTTTTTGCAAAGTGACCTGGTCTTCTACATACAAAACAAACTTTTGAAGTTTTTCCTTTGAACTGCTTTCTTCTGAGAAACTTCCATTTCTTTTTCTTGAAGGATTTCTTCTTCTGACTTGCATAGTGTTTCTTCTTCCAAGAATACTTCTTGAAATGATCTCTCCTTTTTGTTGGACAAGCACAATTTTTGTCATAGCACTTTATTTGTAAATCTTTTCTTTTGCAGTTGTCCTTAAGCTTACTATGGACCTTGTCAATTTTTTAAAGAAACTTTCTCTGATTACAGAGTTTTTCAAGAGCAATAAGCACATGCTGGTAGATTTCTCCCAAAGAAGCTTGTTGTAGAGTTATTTTTTGAAGGTTCATCATACGAAGAGTTTTATCTCCTAATGTCTCTAGAAAGGAGTTAAGAAAGGTGTGCTTAGAATTGACATCATCCATACCATTAAAGGAGTAGTATTGACTTGACATTCTGTCAAAATGTTTTTCCAAATCTTTCCTTTCAAAAGAGTAACATTTCATCAGTAAGGATTCTTCTCTTGCCACTTTTGTATAATGTGCCATTCAACCAAGAAATTCACTATGAATGATTGTGAAAAAATCTTCAAGAGTTTTACACTGAGCTGCTTGTCTTTGCCTGTATTCTCCAAGATTGATCCACCATTGTCTCATTCTTCCGGTAAGTCTTGCAACAAATTTGGCAATGATTTGTGCAACAGTGTTATTTGGGGCTTGGAGTTCAATTATGCACCATGAATACATGTTAAAAATCTCATTATGCTATTTTGAAGGAGGGGCATTATCAATGGTGAACAAGTGCTTTGAATCTGTGGTTGATAAGTAGGTTAATCTTGTTTGGTAATCAGGGATTAAAGGTGGTGGAGGAAATATTGGTGGTGGTGGTGGAGGTTGTTCAGGGTGAAGGACATCATCATCTTCTTCCTCCTTTGGGTCTGTAATAAATACTCCTTCTAGGTCAAGATCAAACAAGTCTAGATCTATGTCATCAATGACTAGGAGTACAAAAGGTTCTTTTGGGTCTTGAAGGGTAAGGGTTTTAAGAAATGATGAAATTGGGTTTGGAGGATCAGGGTCTATAGCCAACATGTTCATATTTGGAGGTCTTGAAGAAGCACCAACAGTTGGATCTGGGGGTTGGTGTAATGGTTCTTTGTCCTTTTTTATGGGAGAAGGTTCATTTTGTGGTCTGGTTTAAGGTTCTAGTTGAAGTGGTGCTAAGCATGTTATGTTGGGAAAGATTCCACTTGGTTTAAAAGGATTGTGCTTAAGATGTGTCATGGTTAGTGGTTAAAGGTTCTGGTATGGGGAAACTGGGGAGAATGGTGAGGTTAAAGGTATGAACAGATCTTTATACAATGATTGGCGAGGTTGATAAGGCATGTAGACTTGCATTGGAAGAGCTTGAGTAGCCACCTTCTGTGAACTATCCATAGACTGAAGTTGCATCAACAACTGTTTTCTTTCTTTTTCTTTTTGTCCAATAAGAGGGAAGGAGACAGACAAGTCTTTTACTGTGGAGGCAATGGTTGCCAATTCTTGTTCAACTGTGTGTATTTTCTTCTTCAAGTCTTCAATGAGAGAATTTGAGGACGAGAATTTTTGAGTAACTGCTTCTGCCATCTTTTGTTGATTATCAAGAATCTTTGAAAGGACATGGTGTTGTGCCAAAGTATTTTCTGCCTGCCAATTTAAAGCTGCTTCAATAGAAGAAACCTGTTTCTTAGTACTGTCTGGATTGTTTCCAATAGGAATTTTATTTTCCAAACATATTTGGTGTTGGTTTGGGGATGGTCAAAACTTTCAATAGGAGGAAAATTTTGTGAATAGGAGGGTGAAGCATAGTTAAACATGTAACAAGGTAAGATCTTCTATGTATGGGTTTGACTAGTAGGTTTGGCTTGACATTTTGGTATTTGGGGAAAGACTTTCTGGTAGTATGGGATTAATAGAGGTTTCTGGTATTGACTATGGTTTTGAAAATTTTAAGTGCAAAATCTTCTCCATAAGCTTGAGATGCTACCAGTGTCTCTTGCCCACTTGGTAGCATGCATGAGCTGAGCTCATGCAAAAGGTCCAAAAGAAACTAACTTCTACCCTCCAAACCACACTTCCTCAATTTCTCCAATATGTCGCATAGGCTTAGGCCGTGTTTAAAAGAATAAAATATAAGGGTAAATTACAAATTATATCCCTAAAATTTAGAAGTGTTTAGATTTTACACCCTGAAGTTTAGAATTTGAATTTTACCTTCTTGAAGTTTGGGCATGATTGAGTTTTACATACTAACGTTACAGAATTTGGATTTTACTCTCTAAAATTTGGGGGTGTTTGGATTTTACATCCCAAAATTCTAAAACTTTAAAGTGTAAAATCCAAATACCCCTAAACTTTATGGAGTAAAATCCAAATACCCCTAAAATTTAGGGGGTAAAATTCAAATTTTAAAACATCAAATGTAAAATCCAAACACTTCCAAACAATTCCAAATCTAAAATTTTGAAATTTCAGAGTATAAAATCCAAATAACCACAAATTTTAGGTTGTAATTTGCAATTTACCGAAAATATAATATAATACATGAATTAGATCCACAAGAAAGTTTTGCTTGATTGAATCGAGCTTGTAAAAAATGTGCCGCCGAAATGGATATCAACTAAACCTCATAATTTTTTGCATGGAGATCCCCAACTTACGCAACATTTCACGTATTTTCACCCACATGTATTTTCAAAAAATACAAACAAGGAAATTTTACGAAAAAGGTTGAAAGATTTGTTTTTTGTTTTGTTTTGTTTTTTTTTTTACAAAGGGAGAAGAAGAGAAATATAAATTTGTTTGAAAAGAAATTAAAGTATATATGGAGAGATCAACAAAACATCCCATGAAACTTGCACGAATGCAAGCACAGATGCCTTCCATGCAGGGTGTGTTAAATCAGACTCTAAAAGTACTTTGTATGTAGAGTTGTCTAATTATTTTTTTAAATACTAAAATTTAACTTTCCTATTGTCAATTTCAGTAATCAAGTTGTTTTTTTACCAGCTTTCTCATTGTCGATTTTAGTATTCTTAAATATTCATGACAAGAATTTGTATAATCAACCATTTCTTTAACTAAAAATCACACTCTAAAAATGGCTTGGAACTGGAAAAGCTAATTTCTATAATAATAATAATAATAATAATTATTATTATTATATTTATTTTTGCGAAAATGTCGAAGAGAAAAATCTTTTTATTTTTTATTGTAGGAATCTTAAACTTTATTTGTTTCATTTGTAGTGCTTTGCAGTGCACTAATATTCCTAGGATTCTAAAAACACTTTGATCATAAAAAGTTGCTTTAACTTCTTTTACCCCTTTTTTGACATTTTTAATCTTAAAGTAATTGAGGTCATTTTAAACTATTCAGCACACGTTGATCTTGGAAAGTGGAAACTATTTATTATAGTTTCAACTTTTTTTAACAATCTTGAAATAGGTCCTGCAAGACCGGCTTCGGCCCTCTCTCTCTCTCTCTCTCTCTCTCTCTCTCTCTCTCTCTATATATATATATATATATAATTTTTTTTTCTGTTAATAGGTGTTATTAAGTCAATTATTAATAATTTATTTTTAAAATGTTTTAATACTATTTTTATGAAAAATAGAAAAAGTTATCAAAATATTAATTTTTTTTTTCAACACATACTTTCTTAAAGTGGTTCACTAACCATTGCCTTTAAGGTATGAGTTAACATTTTCTTTAAAAAAAAATATTAAAATCTTTTTTTTAGAGAATTTTAACTTATAATATCCGCTTCTGATAATTACTCTTTAAGGAAAATTTACTAAAGTTTATAAGTTTAAGAAAAATTTGCTAGATAGCACTTAACCAAATTTATTTAGTTATGTAACACTTTTTTGGACTTCGAGTTTGTTAAACTCAAGTTCCAAGTGAAACTCGAGTTCCAAAAAAAAAAATGCGACATAATTAAATAACTTTGACTCAGTTCTTTTTTCTTAAATTATTCTTAAAATTATGCTATTTGGCAAAAAATGCCCAATTTTTGTCAAGCTTACATATGTTCATGTGAACAGTTACATGACAAACTGTGGTGGTAGAGGGGAAGTTATTGTGTACTCACAGAGCAATGCTCCCTCCTCTAATATGAGGAGTGGTATTAAATAAATTTTTGTTGTAGAAGAAGTGTTCCCACTTCCCAAATAGTTTTTTGCCTAGAAGACAAAAATGCCAAAAAGTTTTTGTTTATTTTACCAAAAGGGTGCTATGAATCTAGCCATTTGTTTAAAGGAAAACATAAATAAAAAAAGAGATGTTAGAGGAAACTTAATGATCAACACTTTTATGTGCTTGAGTTTTGTCCTTAAATTAAATAGAACCCAGCTACTCAATCCACTTGACTGACTCAGCCAATCTTCTCCTCCACGGAGCCAACAGTGTTCAATCTGGCCCTTCTGGGGGTAGTGTTGCTTGGTGGAACTGAATGCATTGGGTTTCATCTTAACAGATTTTAGCATGTGTTTTTTCACTGCTTTCTTTTATAAAACAAAATACCAACCTGAGGATTCAAATCGGGCTTCTTTTTTTTTTTTTTTTGGTTGAGGGGATCCAACCTTAGTTAGCCGTTATAGACTTGTAGCAATTTGAATTGTAAAATAATGATAGTATTACCAAACGGAAAAAAGGAAAAAGATTTTTTTTTTTTTTTTTAAGGATTGTAATAAGTAGTAAAGAAAAGCTAAGAAAGACCAAGATTCGAGAATCGTATTGTAATTATAAATAAATAATAATAATAATAAATGAATTTAATAATAATTCAATTGACTTAAAAAATTGGGAAATAAAGGTAGAGTTTAGTGGTGGTGGCCATCAGTACAAAACTGTAGGGACAGAAAACGTGATACTTACTGCATCTGAATGATCCAACGGCTCTCTCCTCTCTCTCTCTCTCTAACGGCTCTTTTCTTTCACACATTACCAGCCCGCTCATTTATCAAAATTTGAATCTCTCTCTCTCTCTCTCTCCCCCTTTAATTAAATCAAATCCCAAACATTTTGAAATTGTTCTTGGAAACTGTACCAAGTACCCACCTCTCTTCTCTTATCTCTTAATAGACCATTGCCACCACAATAATTCAAATCTCCGTGCCATTGTTCCTAACATTTCTTCTACAAACAAACACATCAGTTGTGTTTCCTTAGGCTACGTTGGGGCCACACCACAAAACATCATGGGTACTTGTTTCAGTAAGAAGAAAGAGT
Organism: Castanea sativa; assembly: GCF_040712315.1. Lineage (NCBI taxonomy): Eukaryota > Viridiplantae > Streptophyta > Magnoliopsida > Fagales > Fagaceae > Castanea > Castanea sativa. The sequence continues at coordinate 51,724,427 of NC_134013.1, read as the reverse complement.
CTTCTTCTTCTTGTCCTTCTGCTGTTGTTGGTGTTGCTTCAACACCAAAGACAGATCCAGACGTTACCCATTTGAGCAATGACACACGTAGTAATAATGGCAATACCCACAAAGCTAAAGTTGAAAATTCCGAGTTGAAAATGAAGCTGAAGAAGGAGAAGAAGATTGCGCAAGAAGATCGACAAGTGGAAGAAGATGAAAGCGGAGTAGTGAAGAAAGAGATTTTTGTCATCAAGCACCGGAAGAGTCATGATGATAGAGATCGAAATACTAGAAGCCCACCTCCTCCTCAACAAGATAGTCTTGCCTCTACAACTACTTCTAATGAAGTAGTACCTGAATCAATGGCTAACAAGGTTGCAACAGGAGCAGCAGCATCAATTGGTGTGGGTGTGAGGACATCGAGTTGCACGAAAGAAGAGGTGGATGCCATTCTCATTCAGTGTGGTAGGCTTAGCCGAAGCTCTTCAGGCAAGGCTGCTTCCTCTTCGGCTTCAGCTTCTGCTGACCGTGGTAGAAAGTACTCGGGTTCGAAGAGGAGTTACGACTTTGACCGATGTGAGAACGAGGTTGTTGCTACCGTTGATGATGTCCAAAAGAAAGCCAATGTCAGTGATGACTTGTGTTTAGAGGACGAAAGAAGAAACCACCACCGTCAACGCCATCGCCAATCATCGCGGCCATCTTCTTCTTCTCAAGGGAGGAGGAGAACACCCAGCAGAGAAAGGGAAAAAGACCAGCAACAGAGATCCAGCAGCAGAGAGAGGCGAGTGAGTCGATCCCCAGGTAGACGATCATCTGAGACATCCACTCCTGCTAGTACTACCACTGTTGGTGCAACGCACACTGCAAATTCTTCTGGTAATGGTACTAATAGGCCTGGAAAGATGGTTTCAGTCCCTGCTACTGTTTCATCCTTGGTGATGGATAAGAGCAACAATGCTGCTCCTGCTGGTGAATCTGCACCAGGAACTTCTGTCAAGAGAATTTCAGTCAGGAGGAATGCTGGTAGCGATGCCGCAATGGCAGGTTCAAGGGGTGCTGCATCTCCTCGGTCTCAGTCCCCAGCAAGAGCAAATGGTAAGACTTCCAATGACAATCAGCAGCCATCTCTTAGCCGAAGCTCCTCCAGGAAAGCAGAACACTCTCCTTACAGAAGAAACCCATTGAGTGAGATTGATCCCAACTCCCTTGCATATCCACAACCGCCCAACAACAACAGCAAGGTGCAAAATAGAAACAAAAGAGAGACTGAAGAAGGGATTGTTCTGAATCAGGTAATTACTTATCTTTCCTACTCCTATCAGATGTCTAATGCATTCATGCCTGTTTCGTCAATTTATGGCCTAAAAACTTTTTTCAGTGTGAATCAATTCAGTCTTATGATGTATCTGTTAGAATTGTGGATAAATGATTAAATTCAATATTTCCTAATAGCTTAAACTTTTGGAATAATAGGCAATTTATCAGTATGAACCAATTCAGCATCGAACTATTGCCTAGATGTGAGGGGAGTACTAAACTTATGGTTATATGATTAACCATAAGCGTTTGGGATAAGTGATAATTTATCAATATGAACCAGATCAGTATCGATCTCCTGATTTTGCATTTGTTAGCTACACAATATTGATCTCTTGCTCTGAGGTGTCAAATGTATCAATAAAAACATCTTCATTCTCCACTGCAGAAACCAAATGCTGAGATAATAAACAGTAGCAACAACAGAGCTGTTGTTCAAGGGACTAATAACAAAACCAGCAACAGAGGTGCACTGGACAACCAGGTTGTGACTGTGAATTGCATACAGAAGGAACAGCTGGTGGAAGAGGCTAGAGATCAACAACCATCAGCCACCGGTCATGTCACCATTAAAACTGTGGTGGCCTCAGGTGCTGAAAACCCGAAACCCCAGGCAATAACAAGAAGCAGGTCTGGCAGGAGATCCCGAGACCTAGACTTCAATCCTGAAACTTTGTTGAATCCTTCATCATCCTATGCTGCACTGTTGCTTGAAGACATCCAAAATTTCCACCAGAAAAGCAACACTCCTTCAGTTTCTCTCCCAGCTTGTGTCACCAAAGCCTGCTCCATCTTGGAAGCAGTTGCTGACCTTAACTCCACTACAAGTTCTAATTTATCCTGTGCTTTCTCTGAGGACAGGAAAAGTCCAACATATCAATCTAACAGGGAAGCCTACAATTTTGCCTTGGGTGCCACTCTTGTTGGGAAGAGAGTAGCAGATACCAAAGACCCTTTTGTTGTAGAATCTGAGGTAGCAGTCACAGATGATGTAACGGAGCCAAGCTTTCACAAGTATGTAACAGTGAGGAGAGGTGGTGCACTAGTTGGCGGGGCAGATATGGAAGACCAAGAATCCTCAGGTAGCAACAGTTTTGTTGCCGGTGGTCAACAACAGCATTGGGGCTTATCTTCTTCGTCCTGGGAACCCAATTCAGCTGATTCCACTGATTGCTGGACTTCAAGATTAAACACCAGGGAGGAAGATCAAAAGAGTCCACTGGGTTTTGAGGGAAGTGGGTTATCTGAACCAGGCCGCAATATGAATGAAACCAGAAAGAGATTGAGTGGGAAGAAGAGTGATTGTGATCAGCAGCGGAGTGGTGGGATTGGGCGTGGCCGACTTGGCACCAGTAGAGGCCTGCACTCAACTCCTGTTGTTGCAGCTGCTGCATCCACATAAATATAAATAATGAATGACTTTTCAATTTGGTTGTACGTTTGATTTGAGATGAGGATTCTCCAGTTTCTGTTTGGGGTTGCAAACTTGCAACCAATTCCTGCACACTCGCTGAACCAAAGTTGTATTTCATTTTTTTTTTCCTTCTTTTTTCTTCATTTGTAACTTTTTAAAGTCATTCTTCCATCCATAACAGATTTATCTGTGTTCATATTGTTTTAGTGCAAATATCATGCTCAATCAAATTATTTCCATAACTTGGTTTTGCAGTTATAGCTGACATCAAACAACTTGGTTCTTCTTGTTATAAAATACGACAGATTAACCATGTCCCTGACCAGCTACTATAAATATGTAAAATTTCTTTTCACAACAAAAGGAACGCTATAAATAATGAATGACTTTTCAATTTGGTTGTACGTTTAATTTGAGATGAGGATTCTCCAGTTTCTGTTTGGGGTTGCAAACTTGCAACCAATTCCTGCACACTCGCTGAACCAAAGTTTTTTTTTTTTCTTCTTTTTCTTCATTTGTAACTTTTTAAAGTCATTCTTCCATCCATAACAGATTTATCTGTGTTCATATTGTTTTAGTGCAAATATCATGCTCAATCAAATTATTATCATAACCTGGTTTTGCAGTTATAGGTGACATCAAACAACTCGGTTCTTGTTATAAAATACGACAGATATAAAAATTTCTTTTCACGACAAAAGGAATGCTATAAATAAAGCTGCAAGAGTCAAATGGTTTTGAGCCACATTGTGTGCAATCATGGCATGCCTCTGAAATTGAAAAATAGTAAATTCACATTAAAATTTCAACACTGTTGAACAATCTCAAAATGTATTTTACTTCCAATGGACATCATAATTACACCAAATCAATACAAAAGTCTTGAGCCAGTTTCAACACTTATTTTCAATACTGGTTTCTGTCACAAATAACATCAAGTGCATATTTTACCCTGATCCTTCTCCAGAAAAACAAAATTGGAAATAACTAATCCCTAATTAGGGCTTGGGGCTGACATGGGCTTTCCACAAGCAATCTACCATGATACCATAGCTCTGAGATAATAGCTCCAACCTTTTTACAGGTTTGCATTACTACTTGAACGGTTTATTGATTCATTCTAATATGTATCCAAGTGTATATTCATACATACTACAAACATCTCCAAACCAAGTCATGAGGATTAAGAGGTAGCCTTCAAACGAGCATTTCTTTCCTTTCGTTCAAATGTCAACTCAGCCCATATTGATCATATGCTTCATTCCACAGCATTCAGATGAGCATTGCATTCCTTTCATTCAAATCTTAAATCAACCCATATTGATCATAGGCATGCTTCATTCCACAACATTCCTATAGTTAACCATGTATATTGCAACCAAAGTAACAAAAGCCCCAACTAGTTGCAAGGGTGAGAAGGTCTCACCAAGATATAAAAACCTGGAATTACAAAAAAATAGAGCACATATTTTTTTTAGAAAGCTAATTATGAAATACCAATAAGAAAATGAAAATAAAAAATCACTGGTAATCAATTGTTGGTGTGGTTCACTTTGCATTAGATAAAAATTTGATAGCATTACAGGTTCATCTTCCATACAGTTGGATGACCTTACCCAAAAATTGAAGCAAACATTGGGGTTAGAAAGGTAAGGGAGCTCAGCTTTGTCAGGCTACCTGAAATACATTAGCAAATTCATATCAATTCCCAACTAGGAGCTCAAAATCAAATTTAGATAAGTGTAATGTGAAAACAAGAGACTGTATCGCATCTAATTAAACATCAACTGATAATTATTAAATGGATAAAAACAAAAAAGGGGGCAAATGATAAAATTGCTGGCAGTTTTTATTAATATTTTGCACAGATAACTTTTATCCCACTATGATATTTGAAAAAAGTTGAGACAAAGGTGGACAAAGTACACTCATCAGAAGTGCTAGAAGTTATGTACAACTCAAAATAAACTTTGTTACCATGTAAAATTTCCAAAACAAGGGATGTTATTGATACAAGTTTTGGTTGATTACCATTGAAGCCTTTCTTTTGGATAACTAGGGTCCTTTCTAAAGAAGAGCCTTTGGGCTCACCTCGCTAGTAAAACCTATGACAATTGACCCTACCCACTAGAACCAGTTGTCGGGTATTCAGGGGTATTCACCCCTAATGGGCTAAGCAATCTATGCTCATAGCCATAAGCATTGAAACTATGTAGGCTTGATGTTATTCAGGTAGCTAAAGTTAGGGAAGTAATTCATATTTACAAAATAATCTTAGGAAAGACGATAATTTTATGCATTTGAGTGATAATACAATGCACCTCATTCTACATACTCTTTTCGTAAACAATGACAGTTTTAACTTTCACAGATGTAAAGAACCAGTGTAAATCTTAACCTCTGATTGTCTGATTCTTAAATGTGAAACATTGTACAAACCTTAACACTCATTCTGCCATGAACCTATTATAAATAGGTAGATTTATTTGCTAAATCATTAAAGTTGTAAAATAAATTGTATGTACCCAAAAGAGTAATGTTATAATCAAGTATTCATTAGCTATTATCTTCCGTACTCCCACTAGATAAATAGTTTGGTTCCACCAATAAATAAAAAAAATTTAATACAAACAAACTACTTCAATTTTCTATTCAACTTGGAACTAACAGTCAAAAATAAACCATAAGAGAAAAAAATAAATAAATAACTTTTTTTTGGGGGGGGGGGGGGGGGGGGGTTGTGGGGGACATGTAAATTGTAAGGGAAGAAAATAAATTTGTTCTCAAAATTAGGGAAAGATAGTAATGAAAGTAGAATTCTAAGTTTCAATATGAAATTAGGTTGAGAAGATTAAACTAAAACAGAAATTTAGAGATGACCTTTTGTTGCATTGTAGAAAAATACACCATAGCTTACAGCACTTCCAAAAATGGAAGTATACAGGAGTGCCAAAGCATCATTAGCAGTGAACTCCTTAAGACTCCCAGTGACAGCAGGATCATGATTAAGAATGGAGAATATCACAAGAGGGAGGCCACCAATAACCATGTGCTGCAACAAAATAATTTGTGTTAGTCTCTCGAAGCTCTATTTTTTTCCCCAGAGCATTTAAACCAAAACTTGGAACATCCTACAGGCTACAACTTCCCAAACACAAATTTATTATGAGATTTATGATTATAATTGATGATTAGAATCATGAGTCACATGCAATATAGAAATTAAAGAGGCAAGAAACAAAGCCCATCAAAATCTAAATTTAAAAAAAGAAAAAAAGGATGCTAACTATGTATAAATCAAAACTCTTAATGATATAAAAACTTATAGGGGGAAAAAAGAAAGGAAAAACATTAGTTCTCCAGAACATCTTGAGTCAGGAGTAGAATAAGTCAATTTATAATCTTTAACACCAGCTTGTATTTACTGAAAGACATGCTAACTTCAGAGTTAAAATTTTAAATTTGTTTACTATTAAAGGTAAGAATGCTCAAATAGGATCCATCAAAGTTTCAAAGGCGCTATAAAAAATGCTGAGGTTAACTATCAGAGATTAAGATATGAGTGAGTTACTATGTGGGATGGTAGAACCTACCCATCCAGTTGCCATAATAGGATCAGAGTACTTGGAAACCCAGCGGACCATGACTGTGCCAATTGCCATGCTCTGAGCTGCAAGAAGCATCCACCACTCCCCACTTCCCCACAATGTAAAGTTACTGCTATCAAAAGAAATTGCAGATACCTGCACAACAAAGCTTAGCATCATCCAAAAGCAATAAATTGCAAGTCAATAGATTTCTAGAAAATAAAGGTTTCAAAAATAGTAGCTCCAAGTTATGAAACTCTTCTATACTATGTCAAGAGAAAAGTGTGACAAAATTTTGTATGATACATTGCAAGTACAACAAGTGAAAAGTGAAGAGAAGTGATGGGTGCTTTCATTGAGCTTTTTGCTTGGACAAAGGAATAAGAGGAGGGAATTTGACCCGATCTAATTTACAGAACAAAAGGAAGAGTGGATCTGCTGTAAAGAAGACATCAAAATGATGGCTGCTTAGTACACCCTCATGAAAGCCATATCTGATTCTCTCTTCACCTCCTTGAGAGAATATCATAGAGAAAACCAACCCCACTATCTAGTTAGCAAATAATTATTCATACCAACAATAACCCAGTTTGCTCACCACCAAGACACAAATTATTACCATACAATCATTTCCCAACAGTCTATGACACATTATAACACTCTTTTCAGGAAGATAAGAGACTGAGGGCCATTAAAATTTATTTGGTCATGCGTGAGGCTTCACAATTCACAGAAAGCCTCAACATCTAGATATTGTTTCAATTGCTTGGCTTATTCATTGGCATTTTAAACCATGATACATTATGTTGTGATAAGTGAGGTTTCACGTCAATCCTAAAGATCTTGATTAGCTTTCATGCTTTGCTTCCCCCTATCCAGCTCATAAGCTTGCACACAACAACCTCACCCAACCCCTGCCATAGGAAGTCTGATGCTTTCTGAGCCTCTCCATCCCCCACCATTGATTGTTGTACTTAATGCTTGGTTCAGTTTGCCCACCAAACACTACACATCTGTTCTCTATAAACTTACCCTACAATACCTATGTCACTTAAGCTCACAGATTTCATAGTAGACTAATAAATCACTGCCAACAGACACTGATGTAGGAGTCAAATGTAATACTTGGAAGATGTTGACATGGCGTGGTGACGTGGCATGAAGGAGTGACATGGCACATGCACTTGCTAGATTTTAAAAAGTTGTTAGAATTAGAAGCCATGCGCTATATTAAATATAGCATGTCATTAATACATTACAATTGTATTCTAGCATGTGATAAATGTGAGTTAGTTATGGATGAACTCTTATTGTTATGGATGAACTCTTATTCCATCTAGTTCCAATTCATATTACAGCCCATTATATTTCCCTGCATCACACTCCCATTTCCAACCTTTATAGCAATTTGTTTAACAAGTAGTAAACTGAACATCATTCATAAGCATAGTTATTCCCACTGTTAAATACCTTTAATTTGAAAGGTCATCTCCTCTAGCTTAAACACAAAATCATAAATCCCAATTGTAGGCTCCCCTTCTTTGGTGCAACTAATCAAGCATCCTTGAGCAAGCCAGTAGGAACAGAGAAATACTGATAAAGAACTAGGTACTTTAGACACTGCCCAACATTACCCCTGGTTAGACCTTTGAAAAGTATATTGAACTTCCAAAAGTAGTTCAAACACATCATGTTAGTGTTTGAAATTTCTATTTTGATCACAATGTGACTTAACTAATAAAATTCAGTAAATCGATATCTAGCTTAAGCATAAGTAACAATCCAATCTCAATTAACAAATTCAGTCATAGTAATAGTAAAGCAATAAAGCAAAGTACACTGCAATTCAGTAAAAGTAGACTGCAATTCAGTAAAAGTAGAAAACCAAAGAAATGATTCTTCAATGGAAAAACCACTCCAATGATTATGTACCCCACAAGGAAATTCACTATAAACAAAGGAGTTTACAGAATAATTCATAAAATCTTTGTGATTAAATTCTACTGACCCAGCTGACAACTTGTTGACATTACCACAGCAATTCCAAAACCTTTAGACTTCTTCTATTTGGGTCCCTTCACATACAACACGTTTCTTTCACACCGGGACTCTGGGATTACAGATGCAGTGCTGAGAACTCTGTGGTTTCAGCAGAGCATGAATTCTCAAGGTTCTTGGTTAAAGGTATTTCATAAGGATGCCAGATCAAGAACTAGAATCAATGGGTTTATGGTTTTGAAACAAGGGAATGGCTTTCAATAATACACAGTGATATGGCTGTCTCCCTCCATTAAAAGGACATGGTTTTAAGTAATTATAAGTAGGGTACTGGAGAAAATTTTTCAAACTGAACTTGGAAAATAATGTCAGACTTTCTCTCTTGAGCAAGGGATATACAAACTTTTGGGTTGAGTTGTTGTTTCGCTTGAGCGAGCATTACAATTTTGCTCAAGCAAGAAAGTGAGCTCTCGCAGATTGTACTTCTTCAAGCAGTTACAACCTTTACTTGTTCTTCAACAAATGGCCAAGTATTACAACTCTTTTTTTCATATTACATTGTCAACAATATTACTGATATAAATCTTAACAATCTCTGCCTTTGGAAATTCCATGACAAAACCCCCATTACATACTCAAATAGTACAGTAAGTCTTGATAAATGACAGACCAAAACAAGGACTCACTACCAACAACTAGAGACTTTTATAACCTTAAAAATAAAAAATAAACAAATTATGTGTCTTTGTCCTGAAATCACGAACAAACCAATAAATATGCACTAAGAATAAAGCAGGAATAAACTGCAATTCATAGTCACAAGATATTCGGTTAATAGATGAATTTGACTTGCAAACCATACAGAGTATCAATCAAATTCACAAATACCAACAACAAACGGAAAACATCATTCCCAAAAAAGAAAAAAAAAATACAAAAGTATCTTCCTGAGTACAAAAAGATCAATGAAGCACAAACAGCAACACACCAAAGTTACCTAAATCAGAGTTTTCTAATGCTTAACACTACTACTCTTATGAGTAGTCTGCAATTAAAGGAGATATTTGAAGCCAAAATAGACAAATTGAAAAAAGAAACCTAAACTCAAAAGCATTTTGCATTTACATGAAGGAACATCAATGTCTACCTCAAGGAGTAAAAGTCCTATGACACCAAGTACAAGCCCTGCGCCTCCAACAAACCCAATGGACTCACCAAATAACAAAGATGCAAGTATAGCCACTGTTAAAGGTTGAGAGTCAATTATCACCTGCATTTTGGAAGATGTAGTTAGTCAAAGCAAACAAAAAACCTATATATTCATTTTTCACCAAAACTGGTAAATGTAAGGAAATTTATGTCCCTTAAATATTCTTAACTTTTAATTTATACCACCTGAGGAATTGCTTTCTTCCAAAAAAAAAAAAAAGAATCATCTATGTAATTGGTCCTCGGGAAGAAGTGTTTGAATCCATATCTATATAAATGCTTACCAAGACGTGTTGTGAAACAATTAGATATGAAAACACAAGATTGTTGAAAATAAATAGCAAAGTAGCAGTAATAACAATAAAGACAAAACCAAAAGTTGATTATTTTTTTCCGAAAGTTACAATGGAGGAGGGAAGGATACATAGGAAATGTAAATTGAGGTACAAGGCTCTTGACAACCCATAATTTACAGGACAAAAGACGAAACTTGGAAATATTAACAGTTACAATCTTTGGTGTGCGTGCGTGAGTAATAAAAGTGACAACCTCAAAATGAATAGAAATGTAGTAAAAATTCAACGAAACAACAATTAAGGGTGCATTGTGGAAAAACATACGCTACCCAAACCAGCTGATGTCTTCTGTAACCCTTCAGCAAGAAAGCCCTGTGTCCACAAATACCATCACTACCATTTGTCATTAATTACTAAGAGCAAGCAAATTTTATTAACAAATTAATAAGTAAAGGTGATCACCTGGAAACAAGTGGCATCAACAAGAGCGAAGAGAGTGATGGAAAGCCAAGCGGTGAGTCCAGAAGGAAAGGGGCGAGCACGCGAAGCCGCGAATGCGATCAAGAGAGAGCCAGCTGGGATGGTACGAAAGGCGGAAACGAAGAAAGGGCCACACTTTGGAATCACTTCTTTCATGGCCACCATAGCTGTGCCCCAGAAGAAGAATGGCGAAACTAGCACTGCCCATTCCCATGCTAATTCTAATATTCCTTCTTCTTCTTTAGAATTTTCGTCTAAGACAGCAACGGCTTTATTATTATTAGTATTGTCCTGTCCTGTACTCACGGAGTCAAAACCAACAGCTTCTTGTTCTTGCTGTACTTTTTCTTCCAAGTCGGTGTTAGTTGTGTCGCTGGTGCATCTGACGATTATATCTTTGAAACCAGTGAAGTTTTTCCTGTTCTTGGCGTTGTTGTTGGTGGTGATTTTTTTGTTGTGGTGTTGAAGCTGAAGCCTGGCCTTAATTTCAGTAGAAATCTTGAAAGAAGAAGAAGAAGAAGGTGTTGAAAATGAAAAATTATGGAGGGGGAGAGGAGCATAACAACGGCAGTAGCTGGGGTAAAACGCAGAGCTGGAGGACCACCGCCATGACCCCATTTTCCTATATCTTGTATCAAATGCGCTGAACCACACACACAGAAAGAGAGACAGAAACGTTCAGGAACAGTTTACAGTTATACAGCTTAATAAATTCAGAGGTAAAAAAATGTCAAATTTACATATTTTTCATTTTTGACCAAAAATTACCCACATTTTAGATCAGGTAAAATTATGAAAGTACGAGGGTACAGTTGTGGACGTTCCAAAAATATTGAAAATTATCGGTTTCGTGTGGCACATTGGATTCTTGGCAATGGGACTCCTCCTATGTGTTTGTGTATCTAGAATAGGGTGTTTATGTGATTTACTTTCTCTCATTTTTATTTAGGTAAAATTTAGTTACAAAATTAATTATAGTTTTAAGTTATAATTTTACTCAATATCTTTCTATTGCAGATAAATTTTGACAAATCCATTATTAGATAACATTTTCTTTTATATTCTTCATACTCATAAAAATTTTAGAAAATTAAATATCAATAGTTATGTCATTAATAAATTTTTCAAATTGCAAGTTTTTGTAGTTTAAAATTATGTATAAAATATAAACTTATAGATCATATAGTAAGTAAGATCTGATTGGTACAAAATTTGACATGTATATTAAGAGCATAAAAATATGCAATTCAACGGTTAGATTTTCAAAATATGTAGTAATGTTTATTTTATTGAGTAAGATTGTACCTTTAGGATACAACCAATTTTGTAGCTAAACCTTTATCCTTTTTTATTTTAGAAACCGCCACCAATCATTAGTTTTGTATTAGGTGTGATTGGTCACCTAAATGTCTAATTTTATTTTAAGTTACCTAATTAACTAAACTAAATTTTAAAGGTTCATTAACTAAGATAAACCAAAAGTCTTTTAATCAAAAATCTTGGACTCGAAAGCTTGGTTACGTGTGGGGAAGGTATTAGGTATCCCACAACGCCTATCTGAAAATAGTTCATTATTTTAGTTTATTTCAAACATAATTTTTTTTATGAAAAAAATAGAATACTTGGTCTTTTGATTTTTTTTTTAAGTTTTTTTTTTTTTTTTTTTTTTTTTTTGCAAACAATGTACATATATACACATATGATTAAATATTGCCTCATCACCAAACGCAACCATGGAGGGGGCCTCAACCAATGATATGACCGGACAATTCTGGTAAACAATTTGGAGCCTCGGTATACCTACCAAGCTAAAAACTTTTGCATGGAGAGCAAGCCGTAACATCATCCTTACGAAGGTAAACCTTTGCCGTTGCAGAGTGATCGACAATGCAACCTGTGAAGCTTGCGGATTGGCTGAGGAAACAAGTGGGCATTTGTTTTATGATTGCACCAAAGCACATGAAGTATGGATGGCCACAGGAATAAATTTTGATTCTACGGGTGTGAGCTTCAGAGAGTTTATTGACATTCTCTGGTATCTGCTCTTTGTGCAGCACATGGGTAACGATTTGATTGAACTCATTATCACAATAGCGTGGTGCATGTGGTACACCGTAACAAGGCAAGGCTTGGATCCACTAGACAGACTTGCCATGAGCTTATCCACAATGCACGGTCCATCCTCGATGAATTCCAGCTAGCTCACCTTGCCCGGCCTCTCTTCAAAGAGCAAGCGGATGCTCGTTGGATTCCACCATCCCATCCATGGTACAAAGCTATTGTCGACGCCGCACTCTTCCTAGACCTTCACACCATCGGCATTGGGGTTATAATACGTGACCATGAGGGATCAATGATAGCTACTTTGAGTAAGCATTTGCCTTTACCGCAGGGTCCGTTAGAGGCAGAAGCAAAAGTTGCGGACGAAGCAGTCTCCTTTGCATGGGACGTTGGGGTTAGGGAGGTGAATTTTGAGACCGACTCAAAGGTAGTCTCTGATGCTCTATGTGGTACCATTACACCTCAAGTTACAATTGTGGACATCATTGAAGGAACTCTTCACCGACTGCTAGCCTTTCGACGAACTCAGTTTCAACATATAAGACGGACAACCAACTAAGCACCACATACCTTAGCACGTCATGCTAAAGAAATTAGTGAATTTGTAATGTGGATAGAGGAAAGCCCACCTTTTCTTGATTCCCTTGTGTTTCAGGAAGCTATGTAGCTTATTCTCTTCTTTTCAATAAAGTTTCAGTATTTCCCATATATAAAAAAAACCCACTTATTCATTTTATTATTATTATTCAATGTAAGACTTCACTCACATGTGTATGGTGTACAACCAACAAAGAGAGAAAAATCCAAATTATGTGAATAAGCTACAAGCGCACTATAAAATGGACACCGGCTTTATTAAAAGTAATTAATGACGACATTGTAGATTTTTAAAAAAATCTCGTCACCTTTTTTTTATTTTTTTTTATGAATAAAATCTCGTCACCTTAGACAAAACGTAAGGTTAAATGTATATCACACTATTACTTGTTTTGACAAATCTATCATTTCACTCTATAGTGCCGTCACCAATTTATTTATATTAGGATATCAACAATGCTTCCAACAAAAAAGAAATCTCAACCCAAAGAAGTTCTATATAATTTAAAACTTTACTATTTCCAATTAAGTCTCTATTTGATATAAACACATATTGAAGTAAGCACGAGTAACCCATACGAAAATGCAAGAAAACCAACCCCCCCCCCCCCCCAATGAAATACCATCAAATGCCCAAATACACAACTAAAGGTATCCAAACTGCACAAAATACTATCTAATGCCCCAATCTATTTTGATCTAGTTTCTTTGCCAAACAGGGACAGAACCAGGATTCATACCTGGGGGGGGGGGGGGGGGGCCAAAGCTTAAAACCAAAAAAAAAATTATGAAAATTAAAACTAATATCTATTTCATATTCAACAAAATATTACATACAAAATAAGTATTTCTTAAACATTTCATTTTATAAAACACATAAACAAAGTATAACATACAAAATAAGTGTTTCTTATTTTGTGCGCGATTTTTGTTTAGTCCATATTAATTTTTTTATTTTGTTTTTGTAGTTAAAGGGGGCATGAACTTTATTTATTTATTTCTTTTCTTGTAGGTCAATATCTAAATATTTTAGAGGAGGAGAGACATATATATATATATATATATATATATATATATATATATATATATATATATATATATTTAAGGACAAATCTTAATTTTTTTTATACCTATTTTTGTTTTTTTATAGCTTATATGCATATATTAGCTTCTTTTTTTTTTGGGTTGGGTTGGGTGGGGTGGGAGGGGGGGGGGGGCATTGCCCCCCTCTACCCTAGTGTGGGTCCGCCCCTATTGCCAAATGCACCATTATGTGTCGAAGACGAAAGTGTGTTCGATTCTTCAGAAGATATTAATTTTATTTAGAGAGAGAAAGAGTGTGTGTGTGCACGTGCGTACGTGCACATATTGAACGTAAGAAACACATATTGAACTAAGCACGAGTAACCCATACAAAAATGTAAGAAAACCAAAACCCCCCATGAAATACCACCAAATGCCCAAATACTGAATTAAAGGTATCCAAACTGCACAAAATACTATCTAATGCCCCAATCTATTTTGATCTAGTTTCTTTGCCAAATGCACCATTATGTGTCGTAGATGTAAGTGTGTTATGATTCTTAAGAAGATATTAATTTTACTTAGACAGAGAAAGAGAGAGTGTGTGTGCACGTGCGCACGTGTGTGTTTTGGGAATACACAATTTTGAGGAATGAGTCATTACCATTACATGTAAAGTTTGAGGTAGCTTAATTAATTAGAGGGTAAATAGTAATTTTCTACTGTTAGATCTAATAGAATCAACAATTTAAAAAAAGTGTAGCTTTAGTAGAATTACACTAGGTGTAATTTAAACCTACCTCATTTTGGAATTGGAAACAGTATGATACATATTGTTCACTCTTAATTCTTGATCTCAAAAACAAATTCTTAGATTTTTCTTTTTCATTTGAAACTTGAAAAATAAAATACATATATATTAGAAAATAAAATAAAATATTCTTAAAATTAATATGATTTAAATGAAATTTCAACATGCCTATTAAGAATTCTCAATGCATCCCTATGACATCAAATTAATACAAAGTGCTTCTTAAGTGTAATGACTCTGCCCCAACTGTGTAAATATTGTCCGCTTTGAGGCTTATATCCCTTACGGTTTTGTTCTCCCTCAAAGCACACAGCAATAGGGGAAAAGACCTCTAAACATTAAAGGAAGGTCACTCTTTATAAGCACATCTTCTTATACTTCCCTAAACAATGTGAGATTTCATGAATTGCAAGACCCCTTTTGAATTAAATATAGTGTTAAAAAAGAAGGAAGAAACGACAGCATTTCTTCAAATTCCAAAGACTTGATCAAAGGATTCGACGTCGTTTCATTAAATGAAGTGTAAGAAAATGCTGTCGTTTCCTATTAGCTGTTGCAACAGTAATAAGGTTGTGGTCGTCGAAAACCGCGGGAAAAGATGTTACAAGTTTCTTAGAAATTCTAGAATTTTTTGTAGATATTTTCCGTATAGTTTGGGATTTCTTTAGGCTCTAGAAGCCTCTGATCATGTATAGATACTACGCTCATGTGTATTATTGGTAATTAAGCAAGACAAAGAAGACTTCTCTCTTTGTTCTCTCTCTCTCTCATACTCTGCTTCTCTATTATTGTGTTCTGTGTTCAATCTTCGTTCCCTTTGTCATTGTTCTCCTGCTGATATCTTTACTCTAGAAAATACTTGCACTTTTTCATATAGGAGATATAAAATGTTTCTAAAAAAAAAAGTGTAGGAGTTATAATATGATTTACATCCTTTTTACACGTTTTTACGCGCGAGTTCAAAAACTTTTTATTTTTATTTTAATGTCAATACTTTCTATTCCTCCCAATACTTTTATTTTTTTCCAAGGGTGTTCATTTGAACTCCCTGAATTGGAAAAAATATAATATTATATATATATAATAATTTTTTATTAGTTCAAAATATCTTTAAAATGTTATTACACACCCTGATCACAGATCAGTCCTCATCCCAAAATTTTTAGCTATAAAATTAGTGATTTTAAAAAAAAAAATAGTAAAGTTAGGGATGTTCTAGCTTTTTATTGGTTAAGTAAATACTTAGTGTGTTATTTATGCATGAATGAGCATGTTAATATAGTACCAATGAATTGAGTTTTGTCAATTAGTTCAAAATATTTTTATAAAAATAATGACAAATGCATAACAATATAAATGTTATACAAATTTAACAAAATAAAGTAGTCACGCCAACCCATATTGAAAATAAAAAATAACAATTGATAATGAACTATCACATAACAATTTTAAAATGTGAAAACATGTAGAAGGAAATTGTAAAACTTCTTGTATTTGTATTTTTTTTATTTCTTATCAATAACTTGATATATTTAAGTTCTTTTTTTACTAAATTTTATTTACTTTAAGTATTTTAATGAGCTCTCCAAAATATATTCTTGGAGCCGCCATTGAAGTTGATGCATTTTCCAATAACAAAAAAACTTGTGAGTGCGAAGAAGTGTTTGAATTTGTTAATGTGTTTTATTTTATTATGCTACATCTCATCACACTCTTAAATTTTTCTATAATTGAAAAATGTATCAACCTGAATTGGAAAATAAAATAGAACACTAGTAGTTTTTTAAATACTTTAAAACCATAATATGCTAACTCTTCCGAGCTATACTAAATTACTATTGTCAAAAAAAATCTATTAACTTCATTCATCACCCACTTTGTTTTGATCCCCTTTTGTTTTAACAAAATTAATGAAGTCTATTAACACACATACAATAGACGATGTATACCAAAAATCAAATTAGGGGTCAGTTTTTTTGTTCTAAATTTTGAAGTACCCGTAAAATCTATGTAATTATTTGAAAGATTTAGTAAATTAAAAGGGATTTATATATATGGTCCTTTTTATTTTATTCATTGGTGGTGATTATGTCAATTTTTTTAAAACAATATCTTTATTCTTTCATACTTAATTTTCAAATTGATGTTTGTTCAAAAAATATTGTCTTTTGGATAGCAACTAATGACACATTCATTCGAATGCCAATGGAACACTTTTGGTGTAAATTACTTGTTAAATACATTAAAACTCTTTTGGAAATTCGTAATCACGACAAAGGGACGTTGTTGCTAATGACACATTCATTCGGATGCCAATGGAACACTTTTGGTGTAAATTACTTGTTAAATACATTAAAACTCTTTTGGAAATTCGTAATCACGACGAAGGGACGTTACTTAAAAATCACTTAACTTACCCTTTATTTTTTTTATAACCAATATCACCAATTTAAACAGCTCTTTTTTTTCTTTTTTTCTTTTTAGCAACTCTTTAGTCAAATGGAACTTTTATTAGACATGTTTTTTAGTATAAATTTACTTCGATTGATATATAGTTGGAAGATGAAAAAGTAGAGAGATGAAAAATTATAGAAGAATCAAAAAATGGACGATAGAAAATATTTAATTTTTCTCAATGTGTGTTTGGTTGAGATAATGGAAAAGTGGAGGCTCAGAAAACTTTTTTTTTATAAGGAGAAAAGTGAGAGGATGATAAACGTACGTTATATAAAATGGCTCATATACCATTCTTAAAAAATTTATGCCTAGTTTTTTTATAAAAAAAAAAATAAAAAAGAAAAAGAAAAAAAAAGAATAAGCAAACAATCAACCAAAAAAAGCAATCACAACAAGTTTATTAAAAAAAATCACGCCTAATTATAAAAAAAATAATTAAAAAATCCAAAACATGAGAAGATGGGCAGTTAAGTCATTTGCCTACAACCACCTTTCCCCTCTCCCTTTTCGACCCTCCCCAAATCACCCCAACCAACAAGAACAATGAAATTTATTTGTGAAAAAAGTTTGGTTGAGTTTTTTTTTTTTTTTTTCCCAACCCATTACATAGTGATTTATTAAATTATCTATATGTATTAAGTTACATGACTCATTAACAAATTAATTCATGTGACTAAAAATACACATGAATCAGCTCTTCAATTACCACATTATGAGCTGGAAAAAGTAGTTCCAAATATGTTTGAAGTCAAACTTTTTCCTTTTATTTTGTTGTGCTAATAATTGTTAATTTCACCTTTGAACTTTGATATGACTCTCCAATATAAAGGCAATAATCATCCTCCAAATTTGAACCATCGAAAATAAATCACAGTTAGTTGTAAAAGAAAATTTCGATTAAAAATCTTCAATTGGATGAATATCATTGTTAGGGTTTATAGCATACTTGAGCTCAATTTTATTCAATTTCTTCATTATTTACAAAGCTAAATTGTTGGGATATGATAAAATACCATTAAATAACAATAAATCCAACCAAAACTTCAGATTAAACGTTTAATCCGAAGTTTTGGTTGGAATATGTAGGTTATTAACTTCAGTCTCGGGTGGAATATGTAGGTTATTAACTTGATTGGAAACACCAGGTGAGGGGTTAAAGAAGCATACATTCTCTTGTTGTTTTGCCTTGATTATTGTGGTGTTTCACCTCATTCAACAAGTCATTCAAGTCTTAGAGCATCTCCAATAAGCTCTCTAAAGCCTAATTTGGAGAGCAAACACCCAAAAAAACACCTCCAACAGCCTCTCCAACTCCAAAAAAAATTTTAGATTTGCTACAGTAGCTCTCCAGACATGGAGAGCATTGTAGCAATTACTGTAGCATATCCAAAGAATATTTCCCCTTAAAATAATACCAGTTGAATTAAAGAAAGACTTTTTTCTCTTTCCTCCCTTTCTCTTTCTTCTTCACTCCCTCTCTCTCTCTTGCAAAGGTGAAGCACAAATCGACGGAGCTCTCAATCAAAATACAAACTCAAATCAAAATTTTAAAACTAATCAAATTAGAACAAAAAAAAAAAGGAGCAAAGCTGACCCATCTAAGCCTCGATGGGGAGGAGGACCTGCGGTGGTGGGAGGGGGAAAAAAGGTTGTCTTCTAGCCTTTGTCATCCGCCGACGATGTGAGAGAGAGAAAGAAAGAGAGAGAGCTTCTTCAATGCTCTGGAGTAGACAAAAAGAGCTACAGACGAAGTGGAAGAGAAGAAAAGAAAAAAGAAAAGTGAAGAGAGCTCCGGTGGAGTAGACGAAGAGAAGAAAAGAAAAAAGGGAAAGTGAAAAGAGTTCCAGAGAGTGCTAGAGAACAAAAGAAAAAAGAAAAGTGAAGAATAGAGATAATGGAAAGGTGTGGTGGAGAAAAAAAGAGGGAACAAAAAAAAACAAATGTGTGGATGAAAAAATATATATAAGGGAAAAATAAAATAAAGAATAAGAAATTAAAATTGAGAAATGCCACTACAATATTTTCACAATAAATCTTAAGTGGTGAATTGTTACTAACTGATACTGATGAAAAACAAATATTTAAGTAATGTGTTCAAATTAAAATTAGTAATAATTTACCACATCTGATTTATTGTGAAAATATTGTAAACTGTTAAGAACGTATCACTTCTCATTAAAATTAGATGAATGAAAGAAGATTGAAAAAGAAATATTAAAAAAAGAATGAATAAATAATATTTAAATGAGATAGAGAAAAGGATAGAGAGTCTGTTGGAAAGTGTATTTGAAAAGGTAGGTAAGCAAAAGGTAAAATGAACTATTCACTCTCCAAACAGTACAAAAATTTGGAGAGGCTGCTGGAGATGCTCTTAGAAAGCACGTCTTTAAGCTGATCTATCCAATGCTTCAAGTTAGGGTTCTGTAGTTGTCTCTTCTCACTTGTTTTCAAACAAAATGCAAGAAGATTTTAAGGAAATTAAATGTCAAGTGTGTTTGGTTAAGAGGAAAGAAATCAAAGAATGAGTTTCTCTCTCTCTCTCTCTCTTTCGATCCCCTTTCTTTAAAATTGAGAAATTAAGACTTTTATGGGTTTTTTAAATATAAATTTTTATTTATTTATTTATTAGATACTGATGTGGCATTTTTTAATGCCAATTAATTTTTTTATATTAGTTTTATTTTTTTTGAGAGACACAAACACACACACACACACACACACACACATATATAAGGGAAGGGGAATGAGATAAGGGAATACACTCACACGCTAACACCAAAACTACATGCCTACAGTTAGTATCGTGGAACAAGTGATAAACCTCTTCTCAATATCACACCTTACCGATGTAGAACGACTCAACAATAATGAGAATTTTTTTTATATTAGTTAAGTAATATTTAAGTTTGTTACATGTGCAATCTATCAATCGCGTAGGGATTTTCCGTCACTAAGATAATGACATAGACCAAATAATCCCTTTTCCTAGGTCGAAGTCACTTTAAACTCATTTGAAATATGGGCATATGATTAAGTCATTAGACTTATGTATTAACGCTCTATTTGTTTTAGCATAAACGTTTTCTGGAAAATAGTTTATTTTTCAAAGAGTATTTTCTAAAAAACTGTATCATTTTCCACTGTTTGGTAACGACCTTGAAAATGAGCTTGAGAATATTTTCTGGTGTTTGGTATGCAAATTTTTATTTTTATTTTTTATATTTCTTGTGTAATTTAAAACATGTGTATTATGTAAACTAACTAATGTAATCACTATATATAAAATAAATAAAAAACCAAGAATGAATTTGGTTTTCATACTAAAATTTTAACAATAGATACAATCAAAATTAGTTGTCAAATTTTCATGATCTCTACCACTCATCTTGCTCATATATATTCACAGGTCCATACATACATACATATATATATATATATATATATATATCAACCATTTGTCTATATACATAAAATTAACATGGGAATACATCTTTAATAAGTTTAAATAATAATAACTTTTAATTGTCTATTCTTTTTGCTGGTACACTAATTGTCTACTATGGTCAACCACAAATGTTTAATATTACTCGAAATTATGTATTTATATAATGTATCTACATAATATATTATCATTGCATAGTATCTGCATAATGTATCTACCAACAAATACATTTCCCCTAAACAATTATCATTCATTATATAAAAATATTATTAATTTACCGTAAAGATTATCCTATGTAAAAGCAATTTAGAGCCGACATTATATTTAAAATTTTCGTCTTTTACTTCATTCATTCATTCTTCTTCTTTTTCATTTTTTATATTTTTTTTAGCACTTTTATGTGCAAAAAAGAACTACCTGGAATCCATCAAACCAAAAATTTCTTAGAGAAAAAAATAAAATCAAGTTTGAAATTCAAAGTTAAGAATTGGGATTTTGGTAGAGAGGAACGAAATAATTACCGCTGCTAATATGTTCTCCTTTGCAAGTTCATAGAGAGGAATGAAATAATTACTGAGCAATGAGGGGAAAAAAATCTAATCAGAGAACTATGTTATAAAAGGGAAGAGAAATATGGAGAGAGAGAGAGAGAGATCTATAAAAGAGAGGAGACTAGAGTTAGTGACAGTGAGGGTGTGAGAAAAGAAAAATAAAAGGGAAGAGAGAAAGAGTAAGAGAGCGTATTGTGAGAGAAATTGTTTTCCAAAATTTTTTTTTGGAAAACAATCTATAGAAAACAAGCCTTATTTTTATTATGATTTTTCATTGACTAAAGATAGTTTTCCGTTAACCAGTTTTTTTTTTTTTTGTGCTACCAAACACTAGAAAATGTGGAAAACTATCTTTACAGAAAGTTTTCTAGCGAAACAAATAGAGCGTAAGAAATGATAAAGGATTTTCCACTTATTTTATGGAATAGGAACTAAATTTGCCCCATAATAAAAAATTTAACCTATAGTCATCTAAGCTATGCTCAAATTTAGCCTACAACAAAGAAGAAGAAGAAGAAGAAGAAGCTACCAAAATGCCATATACAACTTTTTTGCTAGTATCTATATAGTTTCTAGGACCAGGTATGCAGGAAATGTATTAGGCACTTATCCTTTCCCCATTTGGCCTTTGATAGTAGATACAATTAATATTTTTGTTGTATACATATTATCATATGGGAGGAAGGTAGTGGGTTTGTGTAATGCCCCGTAATTTTCAACATAATGAGCAGTATTCCATCAATTATACTACACAACATAAAAATGGGATCAAAATTTTTGTAAAAGAGAATCCTATTTTTAATAAACCTAGTATATTTTGGGATAAAATATGAGAGAATTCTTTTTAGGAGTCCAGTGCCTTTAATTCGAGTAGGACTGGTTCATAAAGTTTGTAATGAGATAAGTAACAAGCCTTTTGGGCCAAGTAGAACAAAGGGAAAGAAAAATAAATTAAGTGGGCTTTTGTTGTGTTGAAACCCTAGCCCAGTATTTTTAAAACAAATCTATTTTTGCTCTTGAGGAGAGCTAGGACCATAATTTTTCCACAATTTATCTATGTGGTGGACAATGAAAGTTTTTTTTTTTTTTTTTAACGTAGTTAATTAATGTGATGGTTTTTATAAATAGTTAGGATCCGAAAAAGAAACAAGTGAAAGAAAACAAGAGGAAAATGTCTAGAAAAAAAAAAAAAAGATTATAAAATAGAAGGGAAACAAAAAAAAGAATGGTGATGGCAGGCATGAGGTCAATGAGGCATTAAATATCACCTGCCTCGACAAAGTCAAACTTAGTAGGTATTACAATATTTAGAATATATGTGGTGTATATATGGCCAAAAGGTTGAAAACAAAAAAAACACGTTTCACTTTCTTGAATCCTGACGTGCAATGGCATAATTGGCTCGACTGTGTCTTGCTTTAATTTCTTTAAACACCGCGTATGCATTCGCTTTTGAGCGTCTCCATTGTAATTTGAAATGATATATTCCTTGCTCACGCTGCTAGAGCTGAATGCTATATAAACGGTCATTTTTCAAAGAGGACAAAAGGAATTTGCTTGTAGTAGATGAACAACTTGAGTCTTTGACCTTAACCCCACCTCTTTCATTATTGGAAGTAATAATTAAAAAGTCCACTGTTGTTATCAGCTTAGATATTATATATATTGTTAACTTGCAATTGAGAAACTAGTTTGATTTTTTTTTTTTTTAACTTCGAAGGTTCCTCTTTGCGTTTGTAGACTTGGTTCCTTGAGTTTTCAAAATGTTGTTTGGAAAAAGGGTCTAGCTTCTGAAATTTGTTCTCATGTGACAAAATCCACTTTTCTGTATCTAAATTAGTTTTGTTATGTCTAAATCCCTCTATATATTAGTAATAGTTTGAAAATATCCTTTCTACTAACCTTTCATATAGAGTTCGATGGGTAAGGACAAAGGCGAAGGTCATGAGGGGAGATTTGCTAATAAAGAAAGTTCAAACCACCTTTACATGTTAGATATCAACTGAGGAAGCTAGAACTCCCCTGCAACAAGACGTACTAAACCATAATTTTAAGGAAATGATATCCGAGTTGTCATATATTATAAATAATATATTGATATCAGGGAAGTTACAAGAAAATAAATATGTTGCCTTTTAAATAGAAAAGAAACTAAACATGTTAACCTTTGCATGAAAACTTTGAATCTACTAGGGGTCCTTTGAATCCACAAGGTAATAGGGTTCTAGAATCCATCAGAGAGAAATAATAGACAAAATTTGAATTTTTATTGATCTCAAAACTGAATTGTCTTAGAAGTTACAATATATTTAAATAGTAAAAAGGAAAACTTATGGCGGCTACGAAAATGTCTAGAAAACCCTAACTAGCGCTAATCACATAATTAGGTGGCAAAATAGTAAAATTTGACCAAAAATAGCAAAATTGAGATAAATGCAGAAATTGAAACAAACATGACCTTATTTTGACTTTTAAAGTAGAAGTATTAAAGAAAACAAATATTACTAAAAATATCAAAATCACTATTTTCAGGGCCTAAACAAAGAAATTTACCTAAATTAGGGCAACCGTTGAGGCAAAATCTCAAGTCTTCATCAGAAGGCTATTTCCCTTCAACTCTCCAAATTTCATGCAATTTCAACATAGTCAGCTTGATAGCTTCTATTGACACTCCCCATTAATCTTGCGCCATGATTTTCGATGCCCTTACTATTCTAAGAAGTCCTGTATTGTATGTTCTACATCATATATCCTTTTAAAAAAAATACATGACACCTCTTATATAAAAGAAATGTTAAGTTAAAAAAATTCCACCATTTAATTTGGTTTATAAATTATAATTACAAAGTGTATAAAATCAAAACTTCAAGAAAATCATTAAGATCTAAAAGGTACATAATGCTTTAAAACAAAATCAATCATACGTATATGCATTTTACATGACAGTTTTACTATAAGCCTCTCATACTCCAATCTCTCCAAATGCTGTGTTGTGTGAAATTTAACATTTTACACTTGAATTTAAAATATAAAAATCCCTATAATACCCTCAAAGGAGTCGCTATACCAGTACCAGATTCAAACCAAAGTAATAATTTTCTTCATACACCTACAAGGCTACAATGTCAACATCTGCTTTCGAAAATTCATTTCGTCAACCCCATTGGTTCGGTTGGTCTCGGGTATGGTGGGTAAAATACCATATCCTGTTCCATTGTGTTCCCACTTCCCACCCGTGAAGAGATTATTCTTCAGCAAGAACCATGACCGTAATTTCCACCTCAATTTTTTATTCACCCATAGAGACGTAAAATTATAGTATTCTTTTTTAAAATATTCTTTACTTATTCTATTAGAAGTGAAATATTTTTATAAGAATCTAATCTGAATTTAAAAAATATTAGAATAGTATGAAAAGCAAATTAAAGAGTATAAAGTTCTATTTTCCAATATTAATAAAGCTACAAATACAACATGTTCCGAGATTTTTTTTTTTTTTTTGCGAAATTATTGTGAACTTAGCACGATATTAGTATTTATTGTGAGACAAAATGACTGTTACTTACATAGCCTCTTTTTTTGTGAAACTTATATAGCCTTCAATGCATTAGAGTTCTCAGGGAAAAATAAAAAAAAACCCGCAGCATTAATGTGACTATATCGAATGGAAACGCCACACACATTCTAGAATACTTTGCTACGTCCTCGAGCAGGCATGTGAGAAAAGAAAAACTCACAATTGAAATCTTCGCAGAAAGCGGCACACGAAAAGTTTTCGAGGTCTGAAAGTCAATAAATGGAAACAACTTTAATCAAATAAACATTATATATGTATATATAGCAGAAAGAGACACTGCTATATATAAAATCCTATTATTAGTACAAGAGGCAGAGAAAGCATTTTCATTTCTTCATTCTTCTATATATCACTGGTGATCACAAATTGTTCGTTCCTCTCGATCACAAGTTTTTTCCTTATCGATCTATCAACAATTAATATACATTAAACTTGTCATCAACCCCTTAACCAATGGCTGATCATCAGAAAATCCATCCGGTAGGCCATGATGTTGAAGCACCACCAGCAACACCGACCGCCCCATTGGTGCCGCGTGGCGTGTCGAAATCCGACCAAGGTGATCCGGCTGTGGCGGGGCACTACCCTCCATTTAAACGCACCATCCCTGTGATGCATTCAAAACCACCAAAGAGGAGAAGCTGTTGCTGCAAGTGCCTGTGTTGGACAATAAGTCTCCTATTGCTGCTAGTGATTCTCATTGCAGCTGCTGTTGGAATCATGTTCCTTGTGTTCCGGCCAAAGCTTCCCAAGTTCTCTGTGGACAAGTTGGAGATAACCCAATTCAATCTCAACAACAACGATGACACCTTAAATGCCACTTTTGATGTCACAATTACTGCAACAAATCCAAATAAGAGGATTGGGATATACTATGAGGGTGGGAGTCAGATAAGTGGGTGGTACCAAAGCACACAACTATGCGAAGGTGCTTTGCCAAAATTCTACCAGGGCCACAAGAACACCACAGTGCTTGATCTGGCCTTGACGGGACAAACTCAGAACGCGACCGGCTTGATCAACGCGCTGTCACAGCAGCGGCAAGAGACAGGCAATATTCCGCTCGGTCTTAAGGTTAAGCAGCCGGTGAAGATTAAGCTTGGGAGCTTGAAGCTCTTTACGGTCAAGTTCAGGGTTAGGTGCACACTAATAGTTGATAATCTAGCTGCTAATAATCAAATTACTATAAGTAGTAGTAGCTGTAAGTTCAGGCTTAGGCTGTAAATCTTATACTATATATGTTTGTATATCTCTTCATTTGATGCTTGATTGTATTTTTTTAATTTTTTTTACCTACTGGGTTTTCCCAGTTAGAAGTGGGGGATTAGATTTAGGTTCATAAAAGTCCTCCATGCTATTTCTATACACTGCTATATGTCCTTTGTAGTCTATTCAGGCATTATACCTTCATTTTATTTGTTGAGCATATATAGTACTATTCATATGTAGTTTATGGTGCAATCTCTCTCTCTCTCTCTCTCTCTCTCTCTCTATGCATTTGACAACTAATGTCTCTTTTAATTAAAGATAATAGCATTTTATCAACACCAAAAGAAAAAAAAAAAGTATAGCAGGTGTTAGAAGTTAGAACAGATTTTTTCCTCTGATCAAAAAGTTCTCTTTAAATCTGTCATGTGTCCATTTATGAGTAGCTTAAATTACCTAACTTATTTTTTGCCAACTTATTTTACTATTTAACTTATTTTTGTACTATTCATGGATCTCACTGTACTTTTTGGTATTATTCATAAGTCCCACTGTACTATTATAGCTAACTTTTACCTTTATCTACAATATTTTCAGCAAAAAATTTCAGTTTTAGCAAAATAAATAGATCTCAAATAGACTTGTAGTATTCCTATGACTTAATAGTTAAAGCACTTAATGAATTATGTGATTAAAAAACAAGTAATTAGAGGAGATTCTTGTGTAGAAGGTCTGTCATGGTATTGCATTACTAGACTCATTAATGAGCTAACACACTTCGAACTCTTTACGAGAGAAACACAATTGGTTGGCAAAGTTTGAAAAGAACTTTAAGGCTCCCAAAAACTGCATTAAGGTGAAGTTCAAATTTGGAGCTTTTTCTTTAAAGCTCATGTTAGCATTAAGTCAAAATTTGTCAGGAGTTCTCCGAGTGTTTCTAAAGTATAGTTGTATCATTAATTAGATCAACCCTTAGTGAGGATTATTTACAAATAATAGGAGAAATTATATGGTAAGTTGTGATTAAAACAAAATGGGGATTTTTTTTTTATCAAATTAAAACTTAACCCAAATCCCCCTTTTACATTGTACTATCGAATTAAGATAAAATAAAAACCTTCATCCAAATCTCAATGACATAACGCCAAGAGTTTTTGTAAGTTAGTTGACACTCCCTTGTATTTCCATGACTTTTAGTGTTTATATCCTCCCTCATAGTAAATGTTAGTAACTATCGAATATAATATATATATATATATATATATCCCATTGACATAAAAGCAACCTCCAAAGAAAAAGAAAAAGAAAAATATAAGCCATTGAGAAATTTACAACTAGCCTACAATACAACCCACTAGTCTTTGATTGGAAATAGAATTCCCAGATTACTACAAACATTGGTCACATTGTTCACACTGACAGAATTAGAAAATTCTATCTGATATCAAAACAAGAAATTCGGATCCTCTACCATAATATATGGAGATGACTACCATGACTTCCACTCCACGAAAGATAAGGACACTGCGTTCCTAAAGAAGGCACAAAGGATTCAGCTATGTACTCAGCATTATATAATATTGCCATCTGTCTAACATGTACAACAAACAAACCCCTGAATGGTAGTATTTTCGTTCAAAGGCTATACCGTGGCGTGTGTATCTTAATGTAAGGTTTTTATAACAGGGGTGTGTATATATTTAATAACTAATAAACATTGCCCATACCAAGATATATGCTTCCGCTATATGCTGTAGGAAAGCATCTAGCAAGCCACGTCATTTTTTTTTTAATTTAATTTTTCGCTGAGTAGAGCATCAACAAATTGAATTGCAAATCTACAGTAGGAGTTGATTGGTACAGGTAAAATGAAACTTGTACGGCCCATTTACTTTAAAGAAACGCCACCAATGTTAGTTTCTTATAAAGATACCTATACGGAGACCTATGTAGTATGGCTGCACAAGGCACAGACTTTCAATGCAATCAGAACACAATCCATTATCAACGATGTATAACACAGAGGAACCAGGCTTAGGCCTAAACAAGTATCAATTCATTTAATGTTTCTTCATAAGCTATTCGGCTATTGGCCCACAATTTCTTTAGTACATAGGTTGGGCCTTTAACCCATATTATTTTTACTTCATGGGTTGGACTTTTACGACCCACAATTACAAGTGAGCTCATCAAGGGACTGAAGTGCTGCTCTTGGAAGCACACAACCATGTCTCACAAAATACTTGACTACTCATAAGCATTATCTATCACAAACAGATCACATCTCATACATATCAACATTATAGTATCATCTGCTTCACTGAAGCTGATAGTGCATATCACAAAGGACATGTTAGTATCATCTCCTTCATTAAAATTGCCGGAGCAAAGCAAAAAAAAAAAAAAAAAAACAACAACAACAACAACAGACAACACAAAGAAGCCGTATGAGAGTTGCTGGACTCGCAACCAACCTAGAAAACACTAAGATTTTCAAGGGACTGAGTCATATTTCATGTCAAAGGAAGGATTTTGACCCTTTAGCTTCTTAAAACTCACTCATGACCAACTTCCAATAGCTCAGACAACAATTTTTCCTCTCCTGGTCCAAGCCTATAGATATCACAAGAGGTAGAAGATTGGGGGATAAACTTGGGAAATGGCTGACACACCCATACGCAAATAAAACCATAATTAGCTCACACACCCATACGCAAGCTAGCTCCACCAGCAACAACTTTTCATGATTCCTCGTTTGCATAGAGGGAGAGAGGAGGATATCACTAAGAGAGAATAAATTCAGGTGGGTTGATTTGTGATGCAGTCATTGGAGATCTTAGCCCGCTTCAGAAGATAAACCACCTTGTTTAACGTATCATTACCATAATATTAATAATTTAAGAGCTAACAAGCCGATTAGAATTAAATTTAAAACAGAAACAACATTTTTTTAATTAAAAAAAGAAGTAATAGAAACAACATATTTGAACATCTTTCTTATATTTATAACAAATGGAAACTGTAGGCCATGCTAACTGTAGCACTTTGTTAAACATAATCTAAGTTCATGACTGATGCATTGGTCAGTCTTCCATAGGAGCGAAGATGAAATTAAACCCACCATCATAAAGTTTCCATTAGATCCTATTTTATGTTTTCCAAATTTTCATGACTGATGCAAAAGCCACAAGATCAATTACCAACATCATTGCCAGATTTGCACAAGCAACAACAAATGCCAAGAGTTAGAAAGGATCAGGGAAAGTAATATGTTAGCCAATTGTTTGAAAATTTTAGTTAATAATTAAATCTACAGAATTTGTTTTCCTTGCATAGACCATCATCACCAAAAAGACACCATAGTTAGAATTAATATATCTACGTTTATGTTGCTTGTTTTACTTACTAGCACAGCCGTTGATTTATCTGACTCCCCTCCTTAAAAATTCTATAACTTTGAGTATTCAAAAGGATCGTCAATTCAACAGTAAGGAAGAAATGACATTTATGATTTACAGCATGATAATCCTTGAGAAGAGATATGTGATAACTTACAAATTTGTAAGTGGCAAACTTTGTTCAGACAATTATATCAATACCAAGTACAGAGCATATTAGAGGTTTTTTTTTTTTTTTTTTGCCAGAGCATATTAGTAACAGGCCAAGATAACCGCAAGAGCATCAGTTTACTGAAAAGAGAGAGAAATATAAATGTTAAAAAAGAAAAAGGAAAAATTAAGAATGGAGGATAAAGGAAAACAAGGGAAAATGGATCACCAACAGGCACATGCTTAGCTGATTGATAAGCCACAGATTGCACACTGATGACAAAAGAGACAATGGTGGTAATCAGCTGAGCCATAAGCCAGAGAACTTGCCTTCTCATGGCTAAAGCAGATCATGATAAAAGCAGCAATTGAAGATTGACCTACCCAGCGATGCAACTGCAAGATGCATACAAAGTAATCCAATGAATCAGTTTCAACCGAAAGGTCTGTAAATTGCTCTTAGCCACAGAAGAATTCTTGGCTCACCCAAAGTTCAGTTATAGTATCAGTTGTAATGCGCATATTTAATGCATATGCTGATAAATAAGCACATTGCGACTTGTGAGCTGCAGACATACTGATAAGCACATTGTGAGCCACTGTTATATCACATATACCTGTCCACCCTAGATTTCCTAGGATGGATAGTACAATGTAGAGTGAAGGTTCCTGACTGATAGCTACTTTATGTTCAGAAGCTTGACACGTAATGGTGCTACATGAAGAAGTTGCAAATTTCAGGGTGAAATCCATAGTTGATCAGACCGAAGACAGAATTTCAGTCAACAAAAATTAGTGAAGCTAGTCAAGCTACCCTTTCTCTGGATCCAAGTTTCCAACATCATTTCCCTGATCATCTTTTAGAACACAAACTACCTAAAACAGCTTAACAATTTATAAACTACACGATTTATTCAATCTAACCAGATTTTGTTGCCTAATGATTCCTCTCACTCTTACAAAGCGAGGTCCAAGGTTCAAATTGTCAAAGGGAAGGGTTTTCCAGTGGCAAAAGGAAGCCTACCAGATGTGTTTATTTGGCTATTGTGTACATGTTGGGTGTAGTGTACTTATATATACACCTGGTGCAACTTTTGGTTAATATAACACCCCCAAAATCTTTTAATTGCCTAAATATTTTCTCAAACACAGAGTTGGATTATATGTATCGTACTCGTCAAATATTACAATGATTGGAGATTAAAAGCTATCTCTTCTGTGAATTGTTCAAAATTTTAGCATTCAATTGATATGAAGTTCAGTGTGCATGGAGAGAACATGTGATCTAACAGTAAATTAGTGTTGAGAACACAATAATGGGTTGAGTGTTCTTAAGGGAACTCTTGTAGAATCTTGAATAGAAATGAAAGAAGCGAGTATTCTTGTCCCCCTCCTTCACATACAAAGCACGAGATTTTTGTCTCCAGGAAATTTCCTCAAGAGAAGCCAACTGTTCTATGTCAGCTTTGAGTTGAATACGATAAAGATGATCCTCATTCGAGAGATCTTGCAGCTCCTCTCTAACATCAAGACCCCTCAATTCAGTCAACAATTTTTTTTTTTTGAGTGCAAAGTCACCAAACTCCTCCTTGTTCCACTTTTTTAAATCTGCTTTCAAAGCCTTCAATTTTTGAGCCAAGATAAAACTTGGTAAACCCACAAAACTATACCCGTTCCACCATTGCTGCACTCTATCAACAAAACCCTCAACTTTCAACCACATGTTTTCAAATTTAAAAGCACTACAACCCCTACGAACAGCACCAGCTTCCAACAAAAAAGGGCAATGGTCAGAAATAACCCGAGGAAGCACCCTTTGAGAAACATTCTCGAAATGATCCACCCAGTCTAGGGAAACCAAAACCCTATCAATTCTAGACATAGAGGGAAGGCCAGAATCTCTGAACCAAGTGAAGGAAGCACCCTCTAGAGGTAAGTCAACTAAGGAATTCCTCTCTATAAAGTCCGAAAATGCAAACATAGCAGGGCAAAACGACTCACAGCCAAGTCTTTCACTTGGGAACCTAATGATATTGAAATCACCTACTAAGCACCATGCCATGGGCCATCTGACACGCAACTGTGACAACTCCTCCCACAAGGTAACACGCTGCCCATCCTCATAAGGACCATACACACCTGTACAAGCCCAAACAAAGTCATCCACCACACCTCTCAATAAGACACTGATAGAAAACTGACCAGCAATTACATCCAATTTCTCAAAAACCCTCTTATCCCAAATCAACAAAATCCCACCAGAAGTCTGCACAGCATCCAAAACAGCCCAATCAATGAAAGGACTTCCCCACAAACTTCGAACAAAGGCAGCATTAGTAGAAGATACTTTAGTTTCTTGAAGACATACAATATCACACTTCCATTCCTTTAGGAGATTCTTACAAACCTCTCTCTTCTGGGGATTGTTAAGCCCCCTTACGTTCCAAGAGAGTAGACGTAAATTCATTTACAACTACCAACAACCCCTGCAGCAGTCAAAGAGACTCTGCTCTTGCTCCTAGAAGATACCCCATCGTAGTTAACATTAGAGATAAGCCCCTTAAGTTCCCTGAGTCCTCGTGACCCTGAGTTTGCTGGTTGCTTGGGCTCCCCCTCAACAACCACCTTAAGACACTCCTGCTCCAAAAGGCGAAACAAAGCCAGACATTGATCCTCATGTTTCACAATAGGGAACTCCACCATGTTACAGAAATTTTTCATCAGCTGGGACACCCAATTAGAAGGTGTCCCTGACTCTGTAACTTGAGGTCCTTCTGCAGAATTCTGAACCAGCGCCAAATCTCTGATTTCATTGGGTTCCCATGAAGACAGAGGGTCACACTTCAACACCCCATAATCTTTCTCTCCACTACTCGTTGTTGAGGTTTTACGGATTCTTCGTCTCTTTCAGAGTTTATGTTTTCCCTTAGAGTTTCCTTCTCTTAGTTTTTCTTTCTTTGTATCTTTCTGTTCATCATCATGAACATCCTGTACTACTTTTTCTATTAATATTACTTCTATGATTACCTATAAAAAAAAAAAAGAGTTTCTTGGATCTTTAGGCGGAATAATGGTTGAATGCAAAGTGTAAATGTAAGAAGATTTCAAGACAGAATGAGCTGTTTAGGCAAGTGTATGGTCAGGCAAGGTTAGGGCAGCAAGTGTATAGAATGTTTGATTTGGTTTCTTGAAGGGAAAATGTTTTAGGATGTATAGTGATGCAACTAGGGTTTTGGTGCAGGCAATAGAAATGGAATAGAGAATGAGATGATATGAGAAATGATAGGATGTAAGGTGTGACTTCTTCAAGAGAGTCACCTCCAGTTGAGACTTCTTCTCGAGAGTCTCTTCCTGCAAGACAATCAAGTCTAAGCAAGACAATTTGGTAGTTTCATTCAACGAGCAGAAAAGAGATTACAATTGACTATTTATAGAACCATAACCACCATCTCTTTGGCTCACATGGCTCCATCGGGTTGGTCCTCTATTTCCCATGTGCTTAAAAAACTTTAGCATGTGTATAATAGGAATTCAACATGTGTTTAATGTGTCTAACACGCTGAAATTATAACTGTACGTTATGGTCCTTATCCTACTAACAACCAACATGTAAATGCTTTGACTCTTTCACTTTATTACAAGAATTAACTCTACTCTAAGATCCAATTTAAATCCCAAGCTGCAAATACTTGTTTGTGACTCTCCGAGGTTTCTGTGCACATGTGGAGGCAAGGAGAAGGATTGATCGGCATTCTTGGACAAAACCCAAAGTGCAGTTATGCACAATCAGTCTGTACCAAAGTGCCGTTTCGCACTCTTGGTCAGAAACTTACCTTACAATTAGCAACTGTAAAGTTATTTAGTGGTATAACTTCAAGCCAATTTAGATCACTTGGAGGCCGTAGTTTAACAAAATTTGCAACTACGATGTTTTACAATTTAACCCAACATAATATATGGCCATCAAGAGAAGTTTACCTTCGCTAACCACGAGTAAGAAGCCCACGAAGAGAACCAGCTACACCACGCTTCCTTCCCTACATAATTTAAAGAGAGAGTTCTAAGGCATGTCCCCAATTCAGTTCAGCTAGAATATTAAGCATTTCTCACCTTCTCGTTGTTAAATAGGTCCTCTGCAATAGCTTCCATTTGCTTTCGCTTTTTCTCTTCTTTTACAGACTCAACCATTTCCTCATTCCCATCATCGGAATCTCTATCATCAAGGAACAAAAAGTTAAATGGATACGTTATGCTCATACATTAATTTAAATACCGCACAGAAATCAGAATAAGCTTAGAGACATAAATCTTACTTATATGGGTGCTTCGAAAATGGAATTAGATTGTTGAAGCTATTCCCAGATTGAGTATTTGTCTGCCATTGCATTCCAAAAAAAAAAAAAATTAGTCATTTTATAAGCTCAGTTTTGACTGTTCGAGCCTGGGTAAGGTCCTCTCAACTACTGTAGCAAAAAACAATTACTTATATATACACTTGTAGAAATACAACAAGAAATTTGATGCATTTCAGGGTATGGCCAATTACATTTTTCAACATGAATTCCTAGCCTAAAATTTCAAGTTTAATCAACTGAGTTATTAATCAGATTGATTAAGCACTAGACAATTTCAGAGTTAACAAATTATTTTCCAAATGCCACATGCCTAAATCAAGAGAACAGGACAAATGGATATTTCCTCCAAAAAGCCAAAAGTGATTATTCTAATGTGTAACTCCGTTGCATGGTAGCGGCAGGAATAAGAATACTGAGGTCATCACCTTTCTGAAGTGTTTGAAATTTAGAACTCCATTGTTGGTGGTTGTACTGAAGCGAGAAGGTATGTTTGTCTCTCGCACAACTAAATCTTGGCTGAAAAGTATATCTGAATTTCCGCATTCAGACTCATCAACCTTATCTATTTTGACTGTAATACCACAACTAACGTCTCTGTAGCTTGTACCACAGATATCCTTTGATTTGATGGCAGCATGATCCATGACTGTTTCAGTTTCGCTCACAAATTTAACGGCTTCTTCAGAAGCCATGGATGTTTCAGCTTTGCTCACAACTTTAATGACTTCATCTTTGCTCACAAATTTAATGGCTTCTTCAGAAGCCATGGATGTTTCAGCTTTGCTCACAACTTTAATGGCTTCATCAGTGCAGACTGTGACATTTTCCTGTTTTGATGTGGCCGTTTCCACCTCTAAATCAGAATCTGCTACCACCGTTTCGTCTGTGGAGCATGAAGATGAAACAAGTACTGCAAAATGATAAATATTGAACTACATTACTTTGGTGTAAGAAAGAAATACACAATTTGATTGTAATCTAAAAGATTAGGTACAAATTTCTTTCCAGGAGAGGTAAAAACAGCCATAAATAAAAGAAAAAGGGAAAGATACGGCAAAATGCTAATTTCTAGGAAGGATTCTTGGACCTATCAAGTAAGGGCATGTGTCCTATCTTTAAACAAAT
This sequence comes from Castanea sativa, assembly GCF_040712315.1. Lineage (NCBI taxonomy): Eukaryota > Viridiplantae > Streptophyta > Magnoliopsida > Fagales > Fagaceae > Castanea > Castanea sativa. Next base: position 51,689,388 of record NC_134013.1, on the reverse strand, counting down.
TTGGTTCCTACAAGAATTCAACTAAGATATGAGATAAGATCATCAGAATTCTGGAAGAAATCTCTTCGAAGAAAGGGGAAGTTGATTCCTATTTGCCAATGAAGCTCATCAGCTTGCTTTTTATAAATAGAGACTTCTACTTCCAGCAAAAGAGTGGAAAATGCAAGATAAAAGCTAGGGCAAGCGTCTGCTACAGAAATTAAGAAAAGGGGGGGGGGGGGGCGGCGGGGGAATCTGGTTTTCCAAAGAAAATGTAAGAGACGAAAGTAGAAAGTTTTACTCACTTCAGGAAAACAAAACAAAAAACACTGAAAAAGAAGTTTTTCTACTGTCAGGAGAGAATCAGTGCACAAAGAAGAGAAATCCTGCTGTTGTACAGAAATGTGCAGAGTAGAAGCTCAGGTAGAAGGTAAGATAATGCAGAATTTGGACAGCTTCCCTAGGGAAGATTATTACTATCAAAAAACTTTCGATGAAGAAGAAGAATTATCATAGTGGATTGGTGTTGCATGTGTAAGCAAGATAGGGAGTCTGTTGATTAAGCAAGAAGAATTATCATAGTGGATTGGTGTTGCAGAATATAGTAGCATTTTGCTTATTTGGGGTGCAGTGTGTCAAGCATAAAGGGTCATTGATGTTGGAAGGGACAGTATGCTAGGAAACATGGAGTTATTTGGAATGCAATCCCTCTATGCATCATGTGGATTATATGGAAAGAACGGAATAACCGAACCACTCAGGAATGCAATCTCTCTGTGCATCATGTGGATTATATGGAAGGAACGAAATAACCGAACCTTCAAAGGCCTTGAACGACCCATGTAGATGTGAAGCTGATTTTTCTATGTACTCTGTATGATTGGATGGCTACCTGAAGTGGTCATTCTTTCTCAATTTTGCTGGATTTTCTTGATTTTTGTACTTTTATTTGATTTTGGATGCACTTGGTGGTTACTAATCTTTTTTTTAAGTCAGTAAATTTTATTTATAAAAAAAAAATTTAAAATTAAAAATTTAAAAAAAAAAAAAAAAAACATATGTTTCCTTTCTGCTCATGCTCAGGCATAGGTTTCAGAAAACTTTCTTTATCAGTGCTTTACTGGCAAATGGCAGTATTTGGAATAATAAGAAGGATCTTGTTATTAGGTGCCCTTAGGCATTTATTAATAAACCATTTTAGGAAAGTTTTAATACCACTTTTATGGGAAATATAAAAAGCTGTCAAAAAAGTCAACTGCTTTTTTCTTTTCTCATAAAAAATTTCCAAAGATACTTCCTAAACCAATGCCTTTGTGGCATCTGTTAACTTTTCCCTAATAAGAAACCAGATGGTACAAATTCTAATTTATAATTCAAAATTGAATGTCAATCATTTGTTAACCCAACATGAAGGAGATAAAATAAATTACTATAATCTAACAGACTAACAAAACACCTCATCTAGTTTTCTTACAAGTTTAATGAGTTTAGTGAGAAAGATGGCATAAGGTGAATTCACTAAAGCAAAGCTTAAACTTGCTTGCATTAACACTGGTGTAATAGAAACACAGAGAAAAGGAAAAAAGAACAAGGGAAAAAAAAGGAGAAAGAAAAAGAAGAAGAAATTGGAGAATGAATCAAGTATTATTGGATTTTCCTTAATTATAACCAGAATTGCAAAACTTGATATGTTCGTTAGTGGAAAAATAAAATGCAACTTAACTAGCTGCTGGACATGGTAAGTACATAGAAAGATTGTTTACCTGTAAAAGTACAAATAATTATGTGCACATCATTATTTAAAGTGATTAAAAAGCAAGGAACACCTATTCTGCATATATACAAGTACTTACTGCATGCTGATATCAAAAAGGATTGATCCAGCCATCCAGTTAAAACAGCACGTATTAAATCCATCTCATTTACTCGCGAGAACGAACTGAGTTTTTTGAGTCGATCAGACTGCTCTGTTGATCCTCCAGGGATAACACAAACCATACGATTATTATCTCCATATTCCAAGTCCTACAATAAATTATTCACTTAAAATTTTAGAACATATGCTGCGAGAACATACACACTATAATAATCAGGAAAAAATAACAAATGTCAATCAGGTCATCCAAGTATACAGGATGAGAACCTCAAGGCCTAAAAGTACAGAAAATCAAACATGGATAAAAAAACAGTTGGAAAATTTCATCCACTCAATAGAGCAATCTCTTAATACTTAAAAATTCAATTATAAAAATAACCCTAAAAATAATATTCCATGCAAAAATTTAATGAAATTTTTTATACCTGCCCCTGGACAAAACACACCTGACTCTTAAACTAAGGACCCACATTAAAAATTGTTTTGACCATAGACTCCTGATGATTTACCCTTCAAAAAAATAAAAGACTTTTTTCAATCCAACTTGCACGTCAACCCCACATAAGGAAAACTTTATACTACCAAAAACAAAATTACTCCAATTACAGCAACATAACCTTTCCTTCATGACTCCATCACCTCTACCAAAGCTTAATATAGTTTCAAACCCAACCAACCCCCCACCCCCAACCCAAAAAAAATTCCTTTCTTCTTTTCTTCTCCCCTCCATACCCTCCACCAAAAATAAACAATAAAAGAAGTAACCAAGACGATGACTGCACAATAGAAAATGCCAAAAGTTAGGAATGATATCCCACATTACAATTTTTAAGCTCTTTACAAGCCAATCATTTAAAAATACCAAAAAAGAGAAAGGAAGTTACCAGAAAAAGGAATGAAGAAAGGAAAGATAAGGGAAAATATACATATACTATAGTGTTCCTTCAAAATAAAAAGGGAAATCTTGTGCCATTTGTTTTTTCTTTCTTACTTTCAAAGTAACCAGTTGAAAAGAAGGGTTCAATATAGAAACATCATGTATTAGGTAAATACAATAATTACAAGTAGATTGCATTTTCCCACCATAAACCATAAGGTCAGTTGTAATATCCTTAACAACCTAAAAATTTGAACAATCAATCCCCTAAACTATGATATCAGTTACAATGTCCTCATGCCGTTATACTTTCTCCAACTTCCATCATAATTAATCTTAAAATTCACATGCTTATTTTCTTTCAACTTTCTTGTGATCATGTGATAAGAATGTGGAAATTAAGAATGAAAATTAGGAAAACAGTGGAGGGATGTCACAACTAATCATATAAAATACATAGAAAAGCAAAAATTTCTAAAAAATAATAAGAAAGACAGAACCTATAATTTGTAGTAAATTTTACTGCAACTACTTACAAATTTCTAAACATTAAAGGGGGGAAAAAAAAAAGACACACACACACATGTATATAAAGAGCATGAATTGCATACTTGGCTACTTGAACAAAAGCCTGATACAGAAACAATCTTTGCACCACCCACTTCCAATAAGGACTGCAACCGATCCCTGAACTTGTACTGTACATGAACAAAAACAGGTATCAAACACCAGAGAAATTTCCAAATATTCTCAGCAATGAGCATGCCCTTAAATATGAATAAAATATACTATAGGAAAATAAACAGAACTATCCATTACATATTGCAAAAAAAAAAAAAAAGGCTTTTAGTATCATGATATAATCCTCTGATTCCATAACAAACACACATCACACACCCATATTCTGTGTTCACATGCATGTGTAAATGCAAATGTCTAATAAATTTCTCAGGAGACATATAATGAAAGTATCACAAAATTTTTTTTTTGCAACAGAATCATTAATGATATCATTGCTTGTGTGTGTGTGTGTATGTGTTGTGAGCGAGAGAGAGATTAGCATTTCAAAGAGATTAAAGGACTCAAAATATAACCATGTTTGTCTCTTCCAATAAAAAAGTATATCCTTCCAAACAGTTTTCACGAGATTTAGGGTCTGCAACTTTGATTGATTCTCCTTCTACTGTCAACATTGGAGCATAGCTGATATTATTGAGGAAAAAAAACAAAAAAAATCAGTTAAACCAAGCTAGTTCCCCAGAAACATCATCGAATAAAAAACTAATCCAACAAGAAGTAAGATCTTAAGAAATACTTACGAACTGCAGCTAGGAATTTCAGTGCGAATGTTCTTTTCTGCAACAAACTAAATAAGATACACAATCAGTTATGTTTCAGAAGTTGAGTATATGTGTAGAAAAGCATTTTAGTGCCAACAAATATTTAAAAATTTTAAAAACGGGGAGAAAAGACAGCATGCTAGTGGGTTCTAGACATGAGTTCCAAAATATGCTATTGGAATAGGATGGCTCCTACTAGCTTCTCCCACCTCCACATCTGGCCACCCTCCAAGAACCACACATGCGAGTTCCCCCACATATGGCTCAAGCAGCAATGGCCCTCAAGAAAATTACTCGGTTCCAGATTTAAATATTAAATACATTCTATATGTATGTAATGATTAAAAAGCCTGAATGCATTGTCATATAAATCAGCAAGTAATAACAATTTTATTGAAGGAAAAAGGGTGAAGCCTTACAAGAGCCACAAAAAAAAGACTACTCCGTGCAAAAAGGGCACAAAAATGTCATCAAAGTACAAAGAAAACACAAAACTATGTACAAGCTAAAAGGGAATCTATAAACATCACGAGGGAATCACTAGACATGAGTTCCCAAGCCTAAGACCAATCAAATAAGATGCCTACAAAAAAGGCAAAAATCTGAAGCCCCAAGTTTTCGACATCCTCAAACCTACAATTTTTCTGTTCCCTCCAAATACACCACATCAAACACAAAGGTGCCAAATTCCAAATGTTAGACGACTGTTTCCCCAACCAATTCCACCATCCCATCAAATGATTGAGTACTCTCTCAGGAAGAACCCAAGCAACCCTAAATGATCAAAAACAAAGCTCCACCAATGATAGGCCCCCTCACAGTGGATCAAAAGATGGTCCACCAATTCCCAATAACACCACCACATGCAAGGCCGATCCACAAGGGAATAACCTCTCCTCCTCAAGTTATCTCCAACAAGTATTTTCCCCCACGCCGCTGTCCAAACAATAAAAGGAAACTCGCCAAAAGACTTTGACCCCCCAAATCCCTTTCCAAGGGAAGGTGACAATTGAATGCCCTCTCCACACACTATAAAAAGACCAAAATGTCAAACTCCCTAGTCTTCTTCAACTTCCACCTCACCCGGTCCCCACCCTCAATAGGAGGAATGTGAGACTGTATGAAGGAAGGCTGCCACTAATTCCATTTCCCAATCATTCAAATCACGTTGGAACCTCACATCCCAACTCCTTTCCCCTCCCTACTGCCTCACCAGGTTAAACTCCACTAAGGCCTCCCGATCAGTAGCAATCTCAAACAAGATTGGGAAATCCTCTCTAAGAGTTTGGTCCCCACACCAACAATCATGCCAAAATTGCACTTGATTTCCCAAACCAGCCTCAAACTGAATGTATCTACTAAAACCTTCCCAACACATCCGGATGGTCCTCCAAAGATCAAAAGTATGAGGACACCTATTCAACTTAGAAAACCATGGAATAAATGAGGAGGTTGGTTGATGTCTATGAACAATGGCGAAGAAATGCTGCAATTAGGTTGGACTAACAAAACAACCCCTTTCTGAATAGGTTCTGTACTTTGTTGTTAAAGGAATTCCTGTGGAGAAGTATATGGGGGCCTAAGATGCCTCGCAATGTTTCTTTTTGATATTGGTTCTGGATGAAATTATCAACCATGTACGGTTGCTACAACATCAAGTTGAGTGAAATTTTCCACTTTTTGAGAAGCGAAAAGGGTGCCATTTTCAAGGGAGAAGGGCACTGAGAATCGCCATCCAATCCTATAGGAAACTCAAACTGGACATACCCAATAGCAACAAATCTCTCACCGCAAGAAGAAAATCAACCAGAGAAGGGCAATGAGTCCCACTCACCTCCAATCTTGTAGGAGCATGCTTCCTGGCTGTGATTTGAAGAGGTGGATTTGAATTTAAATATTAGGCTAAAATGTAAATTGCTCCCTCTAAGTTTGATTGAAATTCATTTCAAACCTCTAAGTTTACTTTAGTTCAATTGAGTCCCCTATATTTCAAATTTATTCAATTCAAGCCTTTCATCCAATTCCGTTAAAAATTTGTTGTTAAGTACGCAATTAGCTAAGGAAAAATGATTTTTTGAAAAAAATAATTCTCACATAAAAAATCTATAGAGTATTTTTATTAATTTTATAGATTTTTTGAATGTGAGAAAATTATTTTTCTTAATGGCAATTTTTTAACAAAATTGGATGGAATACCTTAATTGAATAAATTTGAAACTTAGAAGACTCAATTGAACTAAAGTAAAGTTAAAGGCTTGAAATGAATTTTAATCAAACTTAGAGGGTGCAATTTGCATCTTAGCCTAAATATTAAGTTGGTATATGGGTCAAATGGTCAGTGGGCTAGTATCAACAAAAAGAAGGAAACTAGGCCCACAAGCAACCAGGCCACCCCTGCTGTGGGTATGGTGAGTGTTGACCAAAATAATAAAGCGGGTGGGCCACATCCAAATCCCAAATGGGTATGGAGGCCCCCAATGGTGAATAGGTTAAAGATAAAGGGTAAGGAGTAGTTAATGGCCCATTAGGCCCCTTACAAAATGGGATGGCAATTCGGATCCATAACCCAACAAACCCAACCTATTAATAGAATATACCCAAAAACTTCAAAGGAAAGAGATTCCATATTCACGGACTTGGTTTAATGTGAGGATACCATGGTTCGATGCCTACCTTAGGTGTGGGTAGTTGTGAGCAAGTATGGCTCTTTCAAGGGCAGCAGGACTAACTCAATGATTACTGGGACATATGGGGGTGAACCTTTGGAAAAATATAAGGAGGAGTTGGGAAAAGTTTTCAAGGTTTATTTCGCCAATGAGCTATAGATTAACTGGAACTTCCTTCTCCCATAGTAATTAAATGGAGGGTAAGGTCATGGGTTCAAGACCCGTTGGGTGCGTGTGTAACTACCTATCAAAAGAGAAGAATGTTTTCAAGGTTTATATTTTTTGAAGTGGGAGATGGTACCAGATTTAGTTTTTGGAGTGATGCATGGTGTCGTGAAACTCCCTTAAAGCTTAAAGGATTCTTTCCTTGAGCTATTTTGTATAGCAAAGGATAAGGATGCTTCAATGGCAGATTATATGCAAATTCGCAATGACTCAATTCATTGGGCAGTGAATTTTGTGAGGATATAGGACTGGGAGTTGGAGTCCACTTTGACTTTTGTGGAAGTACTCTATTAGGTAACAGTGCGAAGTAATGGGGAAGAGAAGTTATGTTGGAGGTTTTCTGATAAGAGGGGATTCAAGGTGAGTTCTTATTACAAAGCCTTAGTCCCTACTGGAGTTGCAAAATTTCCTCAGAAAGGTATCTGGAAGCTAAAATTTCTGACTAGAGTGGCTTTCTTTATTTGGATTGCATCTTTGGGGAGGATCTTAACTGCTAAGAACTTGCAGAAGAGGAATATAAATGTGGTTAGCTGGTGTTGTATGTGCAAGGAACGCAAGGAGACAATGAAACATTTGCTACCAAATTGTCCTGTTGCTAGAGATCTATGGGATATGATTTTTGCTCTATTTGGGGTTCAATTGGTCATGCCTAAGAGCATCCGTAGCAGATGTTGCAAAAAAAATGTTATTTTGATACACCAAAAGCCTACTTTATTATTTTACCACATCATTTTACAACATCCCATTTATCAGATGTTTTATTCTTCAATTCTATACATTAAAATAATATTTACAACACATTAAAATAATATATTAAATTCCTCCCCCATCATCATCATCAACAACACCAACAACAACAGCAACTACAACAACAACCAGAAAAATTGTTGCGGCCACAATCACCAAAAAAAAAACACCACAACCACCAAAATCAACCCACAACCGCTGCCAAATCCACCATCAAATCACAACCACCAAAACAGAAAAACAAAAACAAAAACAAATCAGAACAGAGATAAGCACCACCACCGATTTGCCCATCACCAACGGACCCACCCACCACCACTGATCCGCCCATCACCATCTCAACCCACCCACCGCCATAACCCACAACCCATGAAACTCAACCCACCCACCACCATAACCCACAACCCGAACCCACCCACCACCGATCTGCCCATCCGAACCCACCCATTGCCCAACCCACCCATCAAACCACAGCCAAAAAATGTGTACGGAAAAAAGAAAAAATGAAAAATAAAAAAAAGAACCCGAAGCGGAATAGAGAAGACAGATAGTCGGCGGCGTCGAGTGGTGGTCTTTGGTGAGATCGGCGGCGTCAAGTGGTGGCCTTTGGTGATCAGAGTGCTGTGGAAGACGAATAGAGAAGACAGAGATGAGAGAGAAGATAGAGATGAGAAGACAGAGAGAGAGATATCTGTGATGAGGAGAGAGAAAATGAGAATAAAATAACAATATATATTTTGCCATTGTTTGTCCATATCATGCTAAATTGTGAGAATACTGTAGCATGTTGCAAAAATTTGACACATTTAGCACATTTGATAAAAGGGTTTTTTGGTGTTTGGTGTGCCAAATGTGTCAAATATTTGGCATTTGGCACATCTGCTGTGGATGCTCTAAGGGGATTTTTTTTTTGATAAGTAAAGATGAGAATATTATTAATAAGCGAAAAGCGAGAACAATACAAAGAGTTCACGGTAGTGAACAGATGAAAAAGGAAACAAAAAGACTTAAGCAGGCCCTAATCTATTCTAATAGAAGAAAGAAAATCCATAAGGGTAGAACAATCCGAGAAACCCCAACATCGAGACCAATCAAAGAGGGTCCGCTGGCAAGACTCTAATAATTGAACCACCGTTTTCCCCTCATCCTCAAAAAACCGCCGATTCCGTTCAATCCAAATAGTCCACATTAAACAACCTGGGACCAAATTCCAAATATCAGAACTATGCTTCCCAAGCCAATGATACCAACTAAATAATAAGTCCACAATTGAACCAAGCATGACCCAAACAATCCCAAACAACCGAAGCATATACATCCCAAAAGAATGAGCTATCGGACAAAAAAGTAACAGGTGGTTCACAAATTCCGCATTACAACAGCACATACAACCACGATTCGCCAAATGACGACCACGAAGCATAAGGTTATCCAAGGTTAGAATCTGATCATGAGCTGCTGTCCACATGAAAAAAGCACCATTTTAGGAACTTTAACTTTCCAAATGCCCTTCCAAGGAAAAGTGGAAGGAGCTACATTTCGAATCTCTAAGGGGATTTATAGAATTACTATCTTGTTGGAAGAACCAATTTGGGAGACATAGAAACAGTGCAATATGGAAGGCCGTTCCACATTGTTTGATATGGTAATGGTGCCTGTGGTGTGAATGAAATGCTAGAACTTTGGGTGTGAACAGACTAGTTCTGACTTGAAGACGCAACTTTTCAGAACGTTGTTTGAATGGATACTGGCTTCAAGGACATATCCTTTCTCTAAGTTCTTAGATTTCATGGATCATTGTACTATAAAAGCTGAACTCTTTTTTCTTTTCTTTTTTTGATAACGAAAATGTATTGATAAAAAAAAAAGAGAATACCCAGGTACACCGGAGGTGCACTTGAGTAGCAGTACATCAACCTCTCAAATTACAAAACTCAATTAAATCTAAAAGAGAAGAACAGGGGAGAGAATAGAAAGCAGTACTCCAATCCAGCAAAGAATGAAGGAGGGATTTAATCTCAAGTATAGACCATTCACTTACCTCAAAGCATCACACATTCCATTCTTGCCAAATGCACCACATAACAAAGTGTGGCACAGCCCTCCAGAAGACGATATTTCTAGTAAACCTAGTGTACTCCCTGTATACTTGATGTTCTTTTAATCAAAGAAACTTTTTTACTAATAAAAAAAATGCATGTGCTAAAAGCTGCACTTAAAATTTCTGGTTTTAAGCGTGTATTAACTATCTAATTCCATGCCCACAAGGTATTCTTAAAACTTAAAATGTGCATGCAACTGCCTTTTTTTGGATAAGTTAAAATGAATGTGCAACTAAATGACCATGTTATCAAAATGCATACAAAACTGTACTCTGGAAAGAAATTATTTGATAAGTTAACAACAAAGTAATATCCCAGAGAAGTGATTCAAGATGTTTAATGTTAGTTTACCTCAACCCAACTACTAAGAACAATAGGTTTTTTTGATACAATGGCATCAAGCACATCTTCTTTCACTGGCCTGAGTTGATCAACAAGCACATGTGTGCACTCTTGAGCCAGGCTGTGAGTAATATGAGCTCCTATAATGAAAGCAGAGTATTTATTATACATCACTTGTAGAATATTATCAAAAGTCACATTGAAAGCAGGAGCAAGAATTTTTTGACAAGAGTCAGATGTTGCCTTGAGCAAAACCATACCATGTTTCCAGATATATTTGGGTGAAAAGATTATAAAAATGATACCATTATAAAGCCTTTAGAGATTTTTGAAGTGTGATACCCCAGCTATCCTACATTTCTAAATGGGAAAATTTCTGAAAATTTGTTACATATTGTTATTAGAAATGTAGGATAACCAGGTTATTACATTGAATTTCTCTTCTTCTTCTTCTTTTCTTAAGTTATTACATCAAATTTTTTTTTTTTGATAAGTAAGAATGATATATATACGAAGGTTACTCTATGCCTGAAAAACACATAGCAACCCAAAAATACAAGAAAAAGAAAACAAAGAGAAACAAGAGAGAAAACCAAACAACAGAGAAATTACAAAAAGAGAAGGGAACAAAGAAAAGAAGGGAGGGAATCACTAGACGTGAGTCCCCACGCCCTAGACCAATCAAAAAGAGTTCCACAAAAAGAAGCAAGCAACTGATCCCTAGAGCTATCCAAATCCTCAAAAGTCCTCCGGTTCCGCTCCTTCCAAATACACCAAAGGATGCACAACGGGACTAAATTCCAGATCTGAGACGAATGCTTCCCCAACCAATTCCACCATCCAAAAAGCAAGTCTGGAACCGAACTAGGCATAACCCAAGCCAAGCCAAAAGTTATAAAAACAAAGCTCCATAACCGATAGGCCACCTCACAATGAAGAAGAAGGTGATCAACCGTCTCTCCACCATGACGGCACATAATGCACCAATCCACAAAAACCAATCTCCTCAATCTCAGATTGTCTCCCGTTAGGATCTTATTCCAAGCTACACACCAAACAAAAAAAGAAACTCGCCTAGGGGCCTTAACTCTCCAAATAGCTTTCCAAGGAAAGATAGTTGAAGGAGAATTTCTTAATTTGTAATAGTACGACCGGATGTCAAAAGCCCCATTATGCTTCAATTTCCAGCTCATCCGGTCACCAACATCCATAGGAGGGATTATGTCAAAAGCCCCATTTTTTTTTTTCCGCCGGGGGGGAGAGGGAGGGAGACAAGTATAACGAAATACTCTTATGCATACTCTTAGGTCTGAATGCTCCCAAATAATAATAAGCTTATTAATAACCCCCAAAATATTAAGATTACGATTCAGATGCAGTCCAAATAAATTGTGTCATGTCAAATTATATTTGAATTTTCATAATGGACCAAAATAATCACAGTAGTGAAGAAATATTCAAGCAGCTGTACAATTTAGAGATGTAAGATAGCCAGATCAATGTACAATTACTTGAAATGTAGTATAACCGGGTATCACATTTAGGGTTCCTTTACCAGCAGCATTTGGACCACATGGAGACAGGCATTTGATCATGCAGTGAGACTCATAGTTATTGTCTGGTCTTCTCTCTACTTTGATGAGTAACAGAATTTCTTGAGCATAGTGGAGGTATATATATTAAACCCCTTCAGAAGTTATAACCTAAATTTTCATAAATTCAAATAATTTATGATCTAGATTTCTCTCTTTTTTACTCTTTTTTAATTGCGTGTCATAAACATGCCATAATCTAAAGAATTTGCAAATGGCAAACTAACACTTTGAAAATATTCAACTCACTACAGTCTTAATTTCTTTTTCTTTTTCTTTTTTTAAAGTAAACATTTCATTAATTAAAAGTGAAGAGGCACAAGTTCAACCCGTGTACAAAGGATGTATACAAAAGATACACCACCGTTACGCACTAAGGGTATGTTTGGTTAGGGTGAAAACAGGGATGATGGAAAATAGGGAGAGGAAAATAAGGTGGACAATGACATTTTTCACCGTTTGGTTCAGAAGAGAAAACAAGAGAGACAGAAAATGGGGAGGAAAATAATCCCTCCGGGCCCTCATTTTTTTATCCTCCCAATTTGGGAGGAAAATAAGGAGAAAAAGATGCTAAATGATGTAATTTACACAAATACCATCACTTTATTGCACTCACCTTCTTATATATTATATAACAATGACATAATAGTCAATTTATATAAACTTCATTTTCAATCATCCCCTTTATCTTTCCAACCAAACAAAAAAGTTTTTCACCCTCCCATTTTTCCATCCGTCCAACCAAACACACATGAGGGAAAACCAAATCTTTTCTATCCTCCCACTTTTCCATCCTCCCACTAATTTTTTATCCTCTCACTTTTCCACTCCTCTAACCAAACGGACCCTAAAAATATAGCTATCAAGCATCTCAAGAATCTTATTTTCATGTTTATTATATCTCTAACCATGATTAGTTACATATGTAGGACCAATTACTTCCCCATAATCCTTACAAAACAAGGTGATAGTTGTACTCAAAAAGGGAAGGTGAGGCCATACGCCATTTGATTCAACTCATTCAATGGATAAAAGTAAATCTAAAAACATGGAAGCATTTGATTCCATGATAGTGCCTTTTACTTTTCTGCACTGTTGATAGAACTCATATTATTATATTAGGAAGACCTTATTTGAACGAAAATTAAGACACATATTATTGATGAAAATCTAATAAGCTATATTTCCAAGATAAAGCAAGTACATATCTCTTGACAGCTAAAAAGGGCACCTCTCACTAACCAATTGCTGAAATTTTGTCTTGAAGGGGTTGATTCACTTGGGAGGACTCCGAGCAGACAAAAAATATGAGAGGAACGAAACAAAACCTGTATAGAGTGAAATCTCAAAGGAATAAGTAGAACATGATAGTGTAAAGTTTTATGTAATAGCACCAATATTAAATGCTGTATTTTTTTCCCCGGGTAGACCTGATCATGCGATTCACAAGGATGTTATATATATATATATATATATATATATATATATATATATATATATATAGATAAAATCTCAAAAACTGAACATCTCATGATGCTGTCAGCAAATGTCACACATGCAGCAGCTAAATGCAGCAAAAACATTTTACTTACCTGTAGGTTGCATTACCAGTTCCAAAAGAAACCAGGTCCCCATCTTCTAAAGTTGTTTCCTTATTTGGGAGTTCATGAACTTTTTCCTTTTGCCCCAGATTCTTATTAATGAATGTTCCATATTTGGAGCAATCTTTAATCCTAACTTTAGACAAAGTGTTGAAAGGTCTTTTATTCAGGGGATTCAAAGAATTCAGTGCATCAACAACTATTTCTGCATGGATCCGAGAAACTCCTTTGTCTTTGTTAATAATTACGTCACAACCTGCAACCAGAAACCATAATTTTGAAAAATAAGAATCAGAAGTTAAACACAATGCAAAAGTTGGTAAAATAACCATAATCTAGGAGAAAATTTTCACATGCACACACACGCACATGCACACAAGTAACAAACAAGGCTAATCTAAAGATTGGCAAAGTCATTGCACGCCCCACGTGGCTTACACCATTAAGCCCCACCCCAACCATGGTTTCTGTCTTTCTGAACATGGTCCAGACCTCCTTAGATAAGAAGAATAATATATATATATATACACACATTACGAGGGCTAAATTTGATGATTTAGTAGATTGGAAATTTGCAAGTACATACTTATGGACAAAAGGTCTAGGTATTAGGAAATTGAGTGCTTTTAAGTTTTAACCATGCTTTGTGGGGAAAGTGGTTATGGAGATTTACAGAGAAGAATGGTAATGAGGAGAGTTGGAATACACACCGGTTCGTACAACATATGGCTTGGGAGTTTATAAAGCGATCGAAGCAAGGTGAGATTCCTTTTCCAGGTTCACATTAAGGATGGAACAAGAGTGAGTTTTTGGTATGATATTTGGTGTGCTGATAGAGCTTTAGTGTCTTTATTTGCCGAGTTTAGAAGGAGATAAAAGCAAGGTGAGATTCCTTTTCCAGATATGTTGGATTTCATGTTTGGGAAATTTCACATGCACCTGGTGGGTCATGAACCTACAACTTCACTCCCCCACCTCACTCTTATAGGGGAAGCAGGTGCCAATTGAGCTAGATCTCATTGGCGTATACAATAGCACAATTTGTGTGAGTTCCACTCACCATTCAGAATTGGATTTGATAAACAATTATTTTGAGTTGTATTTAACCCAAATTCATGTATCAGGACATAAAAGATAAGGTGCCTTGGGCAATAAATAGACACAGTCATTTCACTATTCAATCATACTAAAAGCATTAAAAGGGATTGTAAAGTCAAATTTTCATTGGAAGGAAATTTGGATAGTGAAAGCATCTATGAAAATAGCTTTTGAAAATGAAACAGAGAAACCATAGGACTTTGAAAATTAAGAGAAATCAATCTTGGAAATTAAGTACCTGTTTGGGTACTGATTATATTGGCAGCGTCTGCGTTTGTCTTTTCTAGTGGGTCCCGTGTACTGTTCACAAGACCCACAAACCTCTTTTTTCACCAAAACTTTCATTAAAAATGGATTCCACAGCGCTATTCACACATTTAAAAATTATTTTGCTACAGTATTTTCAGTTTTCAGCAAAATAAGCAGTATCCAAACGGATCCTAAGAATAGTTTTCTGAGATCTCTGTTTGAATATTACATTATGACTGAGGGTTGTCATGTATATCTACAGTTGATTTTTGGACAATATGAATGTCCGTTTGTAATTCTTTTAAGGAAGCTCACCATTTCAAACTTTCCTTTCTCTTGATAAAATGTTAACTTATCTGTTGTTAATAGTAAAAAAAAATACTTATTCAAAAATAAGATGATAATAATTACCTTTACCTATCATAAAATGATTTGCTAAATCCTGATTTTCATTTCATTGATAGTGACATTTTATATATATATATTGACGCACAACAGGAAACCTATAGCGTCCACTCCATGATAACTGCTCTTCATCACTAAGCCAAGACACCAATTGGTTTCTTTTAGGTGTGGGTAGGATTTGAACCCAAGTCATTAGTTCAACAACAAGAGACTTTACAAATTGGCTACTTTGGAAACCACCATTGATAGTGCCATTCATTTACTAGAGGATTCAACCAAAAGTAGAAATATTTGTGGGGACAAATTGATAGTGTCCATTCTTTTGCTTGTTAGCTTTGATGACTTTTTAGAGGTATTCCAAGACATGAGACTAATTATGGAACAAAGAAATCAACCAATCAAAAAAAAAAAAAAGAACATCAAAATATAGTTGCCCAAGCAGCATCCTGCCACTGGCTAATAGTAAGGCACGAAGGATGATAGATAGCCTAGGTGTAAGAATTACCCAATGTGCAGTACCATGCTGAGATAAGAGAAAACCTAGAAGTCTAAATTATAAAAATTTTAATCACATTAGCAGGCCTTCAGGGTGTAAATAAATGTGCAACTATAAAAATTTAGATATTAGGAAATTGAATTATAGGAGCACGTGCTAGAGTACCTTTGCGACCTACTTTGTAAGTTCCCCTTGCAAATATATAGTACTTATCTTCACCTGTCATATACATCAGACCTAGTCAGAAATCAACATAAGCCTGAACCTTAAAATAAGAACAGACGTAAAATATTATGTTTCAAAGCTATAGAACAAATCAGAGAAAATGATAACATTATACAAGTAAAATAATTTTTATTCAAAACTGGAGATAGTCCAAATACACAATATGCAATTATGTATAGTGAACTACTCCCAAAGAAATACCATATCAAGCTCACAATATCTTATAAAAAAATACGAGGGAATGCTTCCCAATACTGTCATAAGCGCAACATCATTTGTATAATTACATTATTAATCCTATCAACACCACCAAAATCTCTACCATTCCTCTCTTGCCAAATAGTCCACAACACACACAAAGGAATAGCCTTCCAAATCTTCAAAATTCCTTAGACAATAAAAATTTTCCTTTCCAACATCTAAAATCAGTCTTCAGCATGACCCCAAAAGAGAGTAAACACAAACATGCTCAATTTTCATATACTAAAATGCAAGACCAAATCTGTGATATGTACAGAAACCAAACAGTGAATTGGTCTCAAGCCAAAAATTCCCACCACAGGGTCTACCTTGTCGTCCACCCAAGAATTTGCTAAAACCCCCCAAAAACCCTTCAGAACTCGTTTCTTGAACTCAACAATACACAAGCCAAATTTTTTACATTGGAAGTAAAATAAAAGCACACAAACTTGGAACTCTTACACTATATATAACAAAAGACAATGTTTAGAAAACATAAATCATATAAAAAAAAATAAAAAAGCCAAAGTTAACAACAACCACATTGGTAGTGTGAAAAGTGCAGTTAAAATTTAATCCTTTGATTCTGAGATGATTACTACATCACAAACAATAGACAATGATTGTTCAATTTCCAATTTTGATGAAATAAGTGATTGCCAAATAAATAATGAAGAAATGGGGTTTGGGTGAAGAAGAAGAAGAAGAAGAAGGTGTAAGTGAAGCTACCTGAAACAGGGTCTACAGGAAAGAGAGCCCACACCATAGTTTGTCAAATTTCTTCTTCTTTCTGATTTCCGTCTCTTGTCGTTTTATTAGTCGAACAGAAGCGCCACGAGCGATACAGACCGGGGGCCAAACCGATGTGCGCGTTACTAGTTACTTCCACTTGCCACTTACTTGGCCAATTTCAACAAGGCCGATCCACGGCGCCGTTTTGCAATTTTCATGCGGCTAAATTCTATAATGTCCAATCCCGTACATTCACTTTTTCTTTTCTTTTCTTTTTCTTTTAAGGATTTCAATTAACCTAATAAGGAAAGTATTAATCTCGTCAATACTAAAAAGATAATAAAAGAAGTTATCATAAAAAATACTAAAAAATATTAATTAAGTATTTAATATACAAGGAATTGGATGCTAGTTTTAAATGGTCTTCCATAGATATGCCATTTAAATAGATAAAAAAAAATTTATATAAAATAGAATTTCTACTTTAGTCTTATCTAAGTGTATATATATGTGAAACTTCCTCTTGGAGACTTGAACTCCGACCCTTGCCCCCCACACTTTATAAGCATTTATATTTATGAAGTGACTACCGCCATTCAAATAGATAAAATAAAAAAGAAGAAGAATAAGAAGTTGTGCATAAGTATGATGTTTGGACATTATAGAAACAAACTTTGTATTTCATATTGGAATATATATTTCTTTTATTTGAATAGCTATTTAGGATATACTTGCTTATATTACAGTAATAACTCAATGTATTATAAATAAATAAATGTAAGAAGCTGGAATGAAATAATTATTCGTGTTTATTTAATTGGCAATAACATAAAATAGGTGCATGTGAACCTACCTCAAGTAACGGTGTTCCCCTTACTTTAGGCTTTTGATGCTTGTGTTGTTAAATTGCAAGAATTTTGGTAATAAATTTAGTATCATGTAAGTTGTGCTCTTTGGTTTTGGACACTTGATATTTGTTTGGGAACAACTTATCTAAGTTTTTGCTATAAGTATTATACTTGAAAAAGTGAGGAAAAGTAGGAAGAAATGAGATATTAAAAAGTTATACATAAAAGCTAAAAACTTGTGTCAAACACACTCTTGATGCAAGTAAATACCTAATACAATTTTAGAAAATAAGAAATAATCATTTTTATCGCATAAGGCATTCACATTTTGGAACATTGTCCATGGAACTTATATTTTCCTAAAAGAGTATTATGTGTGTCTAGATTGATAATATTTCTTCATTTATGAAAAAAGCATTTCCTTAATATGGTATATGGGAAAATGCATAATTTGTTGGTTTGGAAAAGATGAATATTTTTTATTTAATTTTTCGGTTATGGATTTTATAGATTTTTTGGAATATTTGAAAGTTTCAGAATTGTTTATTTTGGACAATATTACTGGAAAATTTTTATGGAGAAATGTAAAAATATAGTTTGGGAACATTGCAAAATTTGTAAAAATCTTAGATATTTAGATCATTTATGAAATTACTGGGAAATATGCTTTGTAAATTAGCCATACTAACATGTGAGCTCTTTATGTAGTCATCCCTTGTGTGATGATATTGGTAATCACCTAGTTTTATGCCTTATATGACATTGGTATCTTGATGCCACTTCTTTGCAGCAATTATTAATTTATTATGCCTTTTGACAATCCCATCTTTTTTGCTACTATTGCACGTGTGTGACACATTATTATGTGATCTTAGAATAATCATATAATTCAATTCAATTGCTTTTGAAATGATAAAATTGATTTTGCCATATTAATGAATACAACCATGTTGAGTAGTTAAATTCTATTGAGAAATTTAAGTTACAACACTTAAAAATAAAACTGTTTTAAATCTAAAGAGCTCAAAAGCATAAAAAGTTGAAAACTTAGCACACTAAATTAGATAAAATTGCTACCCCTACAACTAGTAAAGTAAAGTAGGAAAAGACAATATTCAAATCAGTAAAATTTGAAAAGAAAACAGCAAAAGTAAAGATGCTTTTTTGATTTTTTCAACAATTTTTATTTTCACGAAAGAAATTTCAGAAAGCAATCAAAAGCAAGGTAAAAAAACAAAAACAATGTAGTGAATGCACATAGATGATAGATTCACCCTGCCAAAGACCAAAACACTTCTCTGGTTAAAGTAGACTCTGCATCTCATTACAAAGTACAAAATATTTGCTCTTGTAGCATAAAATATACACAAGGCATCAGCAGCAGAATAATAAAGAGGCTTTTAAGTGCTGAATTTTTTGGAGACATGCTTGAGCCCTCTCAAGAACCTCATCGACCCTTTCCCTCTTCTTGGTCTCCCTATTATCAATGATCCCCTTCATGTTTCCCATAATGTTAGTAGTACCCATTTGCAATTTCTTCTTGGATGATTCATTTCCATCCTCCATTGATACACAAAGACAATCACCTACCTTCCTCTTCTTGTTACTAGTTGATTCTGTTTAGCAAAAAAAAAAAAAACTATATAAAGGAAGTCATTACAAAGAAAATAATGGAAAGTTAAAGATATATAACCTTGAGTGGTAGCAATAGAAGATGTGGAAAAGGAGCTGGAGCTGTGGTTCTCAGGAAGTGGAAGTTGGCTCTGGGATTGAATTTGAAAGATGAAGGACTTGAGCTCAAGCTTCAGGTACTCAAAACGGTTGGGATGTTGGGTTTCTAGTAGTTCCAACTCCTCCTTTGCCTGTTCTTCTATCATCCTTTTACTCCTTTCATTATTCTGTTCCACCTCTGCCATTTTCATGACCTTTCTCTCTCTGCGTGCGCGCGTTTGGAGACAATGAAAAGACCCCGAGGCCTCCTCGAAAAGACGTAAGAGGCTAAAAGCACAAAACAGGGCAGGTTTCCTTAATATCTGTAGCAGAAGAAAAGGTTGGAAGCTGGAAAGTTGTCTTCTTTTGTTTTGTACTATTGATTACTCGTCTAATCTATTAATTGATTATCCGACTAATTAATTATTAATTAATTAGTCGGATACTATTCCTTGCATGTTTGAACTTTGTACCTTCTTTTTGTTTTCTTAATTAGCACACGTATGTTTGATCTTCAACAGTTTTTTTAAAATAATTTTTTTGGATAATAACTTTGTTCCAAGTATATGTTGAAATATAATAAATATGGCTTAAAATAAATTTGAAGTTATCTTTTTAAACTTCTGTGAAGATTTATAATAGTATATTTACTATAAGTATTATTAAACAAGTCTTATAATTCATTGAAAAAATTATATATAAATAAAATTACACAATTTACATATATAAAGATTATTTCTACAATTGTCAATTTGTCACATAGTAGGTTTAAGTAAGATAACTCCAAAAGGATTTGAAGTCAAATATTTTCAAAATCCTAAAAAAAAAAAGGACTTATTGGAATATGCTTTAAAATAATGATAGAAGCATCTCTTTCCCCATGCATGTGTGTATGCTTCTAAAAACAAATACAAAAACAAACTGATAGAATGTCTTTAGAGTCACTTCGGTTGTTTGGGATAATTAGTAGATAATTTTGTGTAGTAAAATTAAATAAGATTTTGGCGTTGAAGAGAATAAATTATGCCGAGAGAATTTAATGAAAAAGATAAATACATAAAATGCTCTATGATATTTTTCATAAAACTCATGATTCTATTAAAGTTTTGAATTTAATAATTACAACATTAGCATTAGACATGCTAGGTCAAATGTCGTTTTATTGTACCAAAACTTATTTTTATCAATTTTAGCACATCATTTTACAATGTGCTTTACATTACATCTTTTATTTTAACATTTGTTAATAGTCATTTTCGTGACAAATTTTAATGTTTGACAGAATGACTAAGCTCAATTGCTTAGCGGATCCGATCAATGTATCTTATCAATTGTATTTCGCTTTGTTGCATAGCCTATGCCCATGTAAACAGTTGAGAAATTGAGTAGGAATGCTTTGGTGGGTTTAGGTTAGTTCCTATCGGACCCTTTACATGGGCCTAGTATGTGCCACAAAGCAGGCTAGGGACGCTGGGGGCACTTAGGGCCCTTGAAAGAGGTCCAGTATCAGAAATTTCTACCCCAAAATTGACTCCATACCCTGGCTGAATGTACCCCTAATTTTCAGCCCAACTCCATATACCACACCAAGGCATAGCTGACTCTAAAAAAGTTGATTAGCCTAGCCCACTCAACCACCCAAATGTAGTTTTCCAAGACTTGCAAAGACCAAAAATAGTAGCCATGCAGAGGAAGCAGCTTTGTTTCCAAAATCATGTAAAAAGCAACCAAACTTGCTCCTAAGCATGAAACATAATACACCAAATCATATAAATAGCATCTGAAAGGTTTAAGGCCTTCCTCCCAACTAAAAATTGGTCACAAGCATCTCCTAAAGCTTGATATAAATATTCATCACCAGCCCACAAGAGGGAGTAAAACGTTTTCCCTACAAAATCCAAAACTTTGATACAAAAGCCCAGTCAACTACCTAGTGTTTAGACGATTTGAAAGCCTGAAGGTGAAAATACTAATACAAGGGAACTCTCCATTTTTTACTCGGGACCTCCCTTAATTTCCCCCTTTCACTGACTGCGGGTTGAAATCTCTGACACTTATATATATATATATATATATATTATGCACTTTCTTGTGTTTCACTTTGTTTTGGTCATTTCTACAATCTTGGCCTTTGTCACAAAACCTACCCCGACAACATTACACCACATTAAATAGAATAAAATAAAATAAAAAATCATCTATATTAAAAAATTAACAAAAATAAAAACCACTAGCACCACCGTCTATCTCCCCCACAGCCCTTTACCACTACCATCAGAACCCACCACCAAAGATGCCAAAACCACCACAAATCCATCCTAAAACCAAAACACAAAAACCATAAGACAAACACAAACATAAAATAATAATAATAATAATAATAACAGATAGAAGAGAGAGAGAGAGACCAAGGATTACTGCTGGTGGCTTTGCCAATGTGCAGGAAAGGGACACCATTGCAAATAGCCATCAATCTTAGCCCCACCACCTCTAGAAACGCCGATCTCAACCCAAAAAAAAAAAAAACTCTACTAGTGTGAGAAAAGAAAGAAGAAAAATATAAGAGAGAAGAGAGAATAGTTGATCTCAACTCATAAGAGAGAAGAGAGAAGAGAGAGGAGAGAGCAGGGAAGAAAAAAAAAAGAGAAGAGAAGAGAGAGGAGGTTTGAATCTGACATGTGATAAGAGAGGAGAGATAAAAGATAATAATATACACACACACACACAATATGCATAGTGCCATTCTATTAGTAAAATGGAACTATAGCATGTTGGAAAAAAAAAAAAAACATTTGGATTTTAGGACATTTAATGAGGTGTGTTCTTTGGTAATTGGATTTGGTGTGCAAAATGCTAAAACGTTTTAACATTTAGCACATTTGATGCTAATGCTCTTATCCATTTTGTGTAAACCATTTATTTTGTAACATTTAAATTCCTAGGGTTTTTACAAACCTCCTTATGGTAATCATTTATGTGAATTTGCAACTCTAAATATAGACATATATCATCATATAAGTTATGAGCTAATATTAATGTGTAGGATTGCATGAAATTCGAATTCAAATTAACTAATTTTTTTAATGTTAAATATTCAAATTCTACTATTTTCTTTCTCCCTCCAAAATGACCGGATTACACTTTTCTAAGGCATAGTCAATAGTGAAGAGAGAGATTTGTTTGGTTGCAAAGAATCTTAGATCACAAGAGCTGTAGATTCTAGACAGTTTAAAGTCACAAGAATTTTTAATCACAAGAGCTGTAGATTCTTGACACTCTAAAGTCATAATAATTAAAATTCTTGAGAGAAGACATTTATATTGTTTTCACACAAAAAAAAATTCAATTCTTTTTCTAGTTGAGACTTCAAAATTTTACCAATTTAAAGAAAGGCCATTACATTCACAAATATAAACTCTTAAAGAACGAGAAAAATGACGAAGAAGGCAATGCTATTAAAACGAATGTCATTATGGTAAGTGGCATACATATTGATATGATCACTGAAGTTCATATGACTGTGATTGCAAATCCTTTTGATTGATGGTTCAACTCCGGTGCAACGATGCATGTGTGTAACAACAAAGAGCAATTTGAGACTTATAATGAGTCTTCCATAGAACAATAAGTGCTGATGGGCAACCATAATAAAGCAAAGATTCTTAGAAATGGCACCGTTAAAGTTAAAATAAGTTTCGGCAAGATGTTCATCTTGACCAATGATTTCATCTACCCGATGTAAAGAAGAATCTTGTATCTACTAACTTGTTATGTAATAGTGGTGTAAAAGTTGTATTTGAATCGGACAAATTAATCTTGTCCAAGAATAAGATATTTGTAGGAAAGGGATATGCTATTGATGGCATATACAAACTAAGTATTATTAACAAAGAAGTTTCTAATTGTGTTTATATTGTTGGTTCTTCATATTTATGGCATGCTAGATTAGGACATTTAAATTTCAAATACTTAAAATTTATGTGAAAGCATGGTATGATTTCATACAAGCATGATGATGAAAAGAAATGTGAAATTTGTATTCAAGAAGAGATGACAAAGAAACCTTTTTCTAAAGCAGATAGAAATTTTATTATGCTTGAACCTATACATTCAAATGTATGTGAATTGAATGGTGTATTAACTAGAGTAGGTAAACGATACTTCTTTACATTCATTGATGATTTCTCTAGATTTATTTATGTGTATTTAATGAGAAATAAAGATGAATCCTTTAACATGTTTAAACGTTGTAAAATTGAAGTAGAAAATCAAAATAATAGGAAAATAAAGATCCTACAAAGCTATAGAGTTGGTGAATATTTTCCTAATGATTTTTTTATGTTTTGTGAGGAACATGGTATAATATACCAAAATTTAGCCCTTTATGCACCACAAAAAATGGTTTGGCTGAAAGAAAAAATATGGCTTTTGTAGACATGGTGAATGCCATGATCTTGAGTCCAGAGCTTCCTTTTGATTTATGGAGAGAGGCATTGCTTACTGCATGTCATGTGCACAACAGAGTACCTTCTAAGAAGATTAAAGTATCTTCATATGAGTTACGGAATGAAAGGAAACCAAATCTTGATTATATCTAAGTGTAGCGGTGTTTAGCTTTTTATAGAGTGGTTGATCAAAAAAGAATAAAGCTAGGACCAAGAGCTATGAAAAGTGTGTTTGTATATTATGCTGAAAATTCAAAGGCTTATAGGTTATTAAACTTAAGCTCTAATACAGTGGTGGAATCAAGAGATGTTGAGTTTATTTAGGATAAATTCAGTAAAGATTCCATAGATACCTTGATACCTACTTAAACACAACAAGGCGACTCTAATCCTAATACTACTTTGGGTGGTATTGAAATGATTGAAAGTGGTTCACTAAGTGAACAAAGAAATAGTCAAAGGATAAGAAAAATAAAGGAATTTGGTACAGATTTTATTTTCTATCAAGCTAAATTGTTCCTTGTTGAAGGTGATAGACAAATGATCTTAAATAAAATACCCATTGTGTTTAACACAGAGGATGATCCTAAAACATTTGAGAAAGTTATGGCTTCTAGAGATTCGGCTTTTTAGAAAGAAGTTGTGAATGATGAGATGGATTTAATATTATCCAATAATACTTGGTCCTAGTGGATCTGCTTACTGGTTCAAAACCAATTGATTGTAAATGGGTCTTTAGAAGAAAATATAATACAAATGGATCAATACAAACCTTTAAATCAAGGTTAGTGGCAAAAGGCTTTAAACAAAGGGAAGGAGTAGATTACTTTGATGCCTATGCACCGATGGCTAGGATCATATCTATTCGTGTGTTGTTAGCTTTTGCATTCATATAGAAGTTGATTGTACATCAAATGGATGTAAAGACAACTTGAGGGTTTTGTACTTCCTAGAAATGAAAAGAAAGTTTGCAAGTTAGTCAAGTCTTTGTATGGCTTGAAACAAACTCCAAAATAATGGCATGAGAAGTTTGACTCAACAATTTTGTCAAATGGCTTTATGCACAATAGTTCCGACAAATATATGTATTCCAAATTCATAAAGGAATATGGAGTCATTGTATGCCTTTATGTGGATGATATGCTCAAATTTGGTATGAATATGAAAGGTATATGTGAAACCAAAAGGTATCTTTTTTCTAAGTTTCAAATAAAAGATTTAAACGAAGTAGATATTATTTTGGGAATCAAAATTAAAAGACATAGTAAGGGATTTGCACTGTGTCAACCTCATTATATTGAGAAAGTGCTCTAAAGATTTAACATTTTAATATAAAAGAAGCAAATAAACCTTTCAATCGGAGCATAAAGTTGGGTAAAAACACTGGAAGAGTAATACCGCAGCTCGAGTATGCTAGTGCTATTGGTAACATGATGTATGCTATGCATTGTACAAGACTAGACATATCATTTTCAATGAGCAAACTTTCTAGATTTACAAGTAATCCAAATGTGGATCACTAGAAAGCAATTAGTAGAGTTGATGATTATTTTTTTTTTAAAAAAATCATAAGTTTGGGACTATTTTATTATGAATTTCCAGCTATGTTGGAAGGTCATTCGAATGCTAGTTGGATATTCACTCTTGGTGAGGGTGCCATTTCTTGGGTATCAAAGAAACAAACGTGTATGTCTCACTCCACTATAGAATTATTATAGCCTTGGCGGCAGCAGGCAAGGAAGCATAATGGCTAAGAAATATGTTGTTAGACATAGAGTTATGGGCACAACCAATGCCAGCCATTCCCATAAAAAAAAAAAAAATGCCAGCCATTTCGATGTACTGCGATAGTGAAGCCACCTTGGGCAAAGCATATAGTAAAACGTATAATAATAAGTCTAGACATATAGGTCTAAGACATGATTACATAAGACAATTAATAGAATTTTGTACCATTTCAATTGTCTATGTAAGGTTAAATAATAATTTGGCAGATCCTTTTACCAAAGCAGTGTCTTGAGATATGGTTGGGGTAACATCCATTGGAATGAGATTAAAACCCTTCTTTCAAGAGAATAACCAATAGTGGGAACCAAACCTCAAATTGATTTATTTTAAAAGGTTTAAAGGGTAACAACAAGCTATTAATACGTCGTTAGTAAAAGCACTAATTTTGTGTCTCATTCAGGATGGATTAGTGCAGACTGTTACAATATAATTGAGGATGAGTTTTACACTCTTAATGAAGTTCATAAAGTATAAATGTCTATGTAATAGGGACATAAGAAAGAACTTCACCTTTGTGAACATAGAAGTGGTGCCACTTCTAGCAAGAGTAAAGGGTTTTCTCTTGTAAATGTTCACAAAACCAGAAAGAGCACAAAACCATAATAGTGCTAACAACAGTGGATTTCTAAATGTGTTATGGATGTTCTCATGTGTGTGTTGTTTTCGATTTCAACACATGAGGGTTTTGGTTTAAGCACCAAGGCACCATTAACTCTGTTGATTTCTTGAGCAATTACACTAAAGTGAAATTTAAGTTAAAAGATACCTTCCATTATGCATGATCGAATATCAATCAAGTGAGACATATATTATTACGACCTAGTGGGGGAGTGTTGTATATATAGGTATATGTATGGATAGGTTGTAATAATGATGTTTGAGTTTGAAGAATATTGTTTTGTAAAGTGAAAATTCAAATTTTGGAATTTTTTAAGTGAAAATTCGAAATTCAGTATTTTTTATTGGTCGAAGTTTTGGCTTGATCGATCGAAATGGTAAGAAAATAATCCTAGACTCTTTGGATGATTCGATCTCTATTCGATTCCTGTTCGATCGATCGAAAAGAGCATTCAATCGATCGAAAGGAACTCTCGACCGATCGAAACTTAAGAAAACTGAATTTTCTGCGAAATTTTTTGGTAACTATTTCGAGAGTTTGAAGAGGTTTCAAGCCTTGAAAACAGTTTTATGAAACATTTTAACTCTCCATTCGTGCCTTTTGATAAAATATAACCTTATGGGTATAAATAGAAACTTATGTTCACTTGAAAATAGTAAGTTAGAGAAAAACACAAAAAAAATCAAGTGGTCATTCTCCAGAATTACCTATTTGTAGAACTCAACATCTTGGTTGTATCTTAGGGATAAATTTGTGATAACCCTTTAGTAACAATAGTTTGGGGGGCAAATATTGTCTAAGGAAAACAATATTGCACTTCCAAGTTATCTATTTTCTATTTGTCTTTTGTGTTAACCTTGTTTTTCCATTATTATTTTGTGTAATATCCCCAACACTATTATTATGGCAAAGAGATTAAAAGTTGTTTTGCATAATGGTAAAGTTTTTGGAAAAAGAAAAAAGAAAAAAATTGGCTTAGTAATTGTTGATTATCCTAATATTTTTATCTATCATAGGTTTATCTCTCTCAACAAGATCATCAAGTTCCTTCATCATTGATCCATGCATTCCCAAAGTAATTGCATTACATACCTGGTACATTATGCATCTTTGTAAAATTCTTTGGTACTTCATATAAATGATTAATGCATATATTCATCAAAATGACTTCAATTCAATTTATAAATGCATTAGTCTTAACAAACTTTTGGACTCATGTGCATCAATAATCTGCTAAAATAAATAGATTCCTTTATTTTATTTTTATTTTTTAAGCTCTATATACAACTAAACACCTTGTTTATATCACACTTTTAAAAATCCTTGACTAATTGAAAAATCATCATTTGATTATGTTATATATTGGCTATACTTTAGTTACTTTTTTGCATTTACTCAAACATACAAGGCTATCTTTAGTCACTCTTGATTATATAATGTTGTACTGACTTCACATGACAATTAAATGCCATGAGGCTTATTTGTGGCACTAATGGAGACCTTCTATATAAAAATATTAATCTTAGAAACCAATGAAATATGAGTAATTCATTTAATACATGTACGTACTTTTTGTCTTTTTTTTTTTTTTTTTCTATTCCCTTCATTGTTGGTTAAACATTGGATAATATAAATTGAACTAACGAATATAGTCAATTCTTGGATGGCTCTTTGCAAAGAAGTCACATGTATATGGTCCTTGAGCATTAAGATATTTGAAATTTTCTCAGCGCCTTAAGCTTTTACTGTTCTCTATTACTTATGAATACATGATTACAACTTTTTCCTCTATATAATACAATGGAAATTAATATCACAATTTGAAATAATTTAATTATTGGAATTTTTGAGACTATTGAAGTATCTTATAAAGGACACATATAAAGTCCAATCAAAACAACAGTACTATTCATGTATAGTTATAATCCTTGCAGTACATATATATATATATATATATATATATCATTGTATATATTTTTACATTTGCAGTATCTTTTAATTTTTATAGGACTACTGAAAAGGAAAAACAGCTAAATATCACTGAAAAGCACCATCTCATAGCTTCATTAAGCTCCCTGGCACGAACAAAAGAAAAATATTACTGAGATTGCTTTAATAGCAACTTTGGTTTAAACGGTGATGTCTTTTTTTTGCCTCTTATTATCGTTTCTTTCATCTAGAGATTAAAAAAAAAACTATCAACTAAACAATGGAAATGTGTAACAAACAATTGATGCAGTGATCCAATTTCTAGATAAATGCAACAATATGCATTACAAAGTTGGACCAAAATTTGTGGTACACGGCTTGCAGTAAGTGTCACAAAGTCACTGGTGTGGACTACAATGAAGAATTTTCATGCTTATATTGCAAGGAAAAAGCTATTGCAAATTTATGTTATGTACACTACTAAAAATTCCTTGTAATACTAATGATATGGATAAATAAAAAATTGATCTTTTTATCTAATTGATTCTTAATTTCATTGTCCAACTTCAGATGTCGAGTTGAAGTTAAGTTGGACCATACAACTGGACATTTGATGGCAACTCTATCTGGAGATGTTGCTGAAATTTTTTTTATCATGCTCAACAATTAAGCTAATAATGGAGACTACAAAAGTATTAAAATCATAACTAATCTTTAAATAAATAGTTTATTCATAGAAAATTTAAAAGCTAAATTTTCTACTTTTTACACCAAAATATAAGAAACTTCGTATTTTTAATGCATGATCTAAGCTTTTGGCACTTTGTGAGAATAATAAGTTTTATGTTCTAAGGGAATGATATTTGATTTGGCCTTTTGGATTTTGTGTCAAATTAGGGATTTTTTTTTTTTTTTTTGGGATTTATATATTGGAGGAGTTTCTTGGAGAGTTGGGATTTTTGTCTCTTTGGAGGTTTTTGTGGTTCTCTAATGTAAATTTAGAATCTTGCAGCTTTTCCATTGGTATTTAGTGGATGATAATGTTTTGAACTCTTAGTTATTATTGATACTGTAGAGTTCAAAATTTTAGTTCCCAGTAAGAGATGTGCATAATGCCCATGTCTATTGAGTGTACTTTTTTGGTTATAGGATGAAATCAAAAATATTAAAAGCTTTGTCAAGCTCTCCTTTGTTAAGAAGTTTCTCATCCAAGTGAGAGCAGTAAAGTTGGACATCCCTGTAGAATCACGTTATAAGTTCAACATCATTGCCAAAATAATTTGCCTCAAGAAAATCCATGAAAATGAAGTTTAAAGCTCTATATAATACAAGCCATGTCCTTTTGGAACTATGTTAAAAAAATAGGCACATACAATAAGACTAATAGATACAATATTTTTATATAGAATATCACTTTGTCTTTTGATATAACTAAATGAAGTGGCCAAAACATAACCTCATTTTTGTTAATCCATGTGCCTATTATTAGAGTCAACATTTTGGAGTTCTTTTTGCACATTGGCGCTTTTCAAAGCACATATATATATTTGAAGTATGCTAATATATTACGTTGTGATGTCTTATGTTCGCTATTATAATCTTTGTGTTTCTTTCAAATTAATACGATCGCTTTAATGTCTCTTTGGATGGTAAAATATATATGTACTTTAGAAATCAATTGATTTATATTTTGGGTTCATGTTAAAAATATAATCTAAATTTAAACTTAAGGTCTGTTTGGATACTGCTTATTTGTTAAAAACTTAAAACTGAAAACACTGTAGTAAAAAACCCACACCTATGGAATTAATATATTATAATACATTGATCAATACGACAAAGTAGTAAGTTAATGCCATGGGAAATAATATTATAGTGCTGAAAATTTATTACTGAAAACACTGTAGCAAAAACCTCATATCTATGGAATTAATTTCAAAAGACCCACACCTACGGAATTAATACCAAATAATATTATAATACATTGATTAATACGGCAAAACAGTAAGTTAATGCCACGGGAAATAATATTATAGTACAATAAATTTAAGTGAATAAACTAGAGTGGCTAAACTCTATTATCAAATAATATTATAATACAATAAAGCTTAAATTGTTATGTTCGCTAGACTGTTTGCCACCAACGGATGGCAATGGTAGAGATTGGTGGTGGCAAAGAGTACTAGAGGTGACCCGTGGCTGATGGTGTCAAAGACTGGTAGTAACTAGTTGCCATCTGTTGTTGCCAACCGGTGACCAATGGTACCATTCAAAAGACAAAAGCAAAGTTCGGTAAAAAATTTAGAGAAATGATATGTTCACAATATTTTTACAACAGTTTTACAACAAATTTTAAATGACAGGTTGTTACTGGTTGTTATTGTTAGGACAAAAAAGTAATATTGGTGTTAGGTTCAAATTTGAACCAATAACAACTAACCACCTATAATTTGCTGTGAAAATATTGTAAAAATGTTGTGAACATAGCATTTCTCAAAAATTTATTACTCAAGCGAGCAAACTTAGATTCGCTACATTTTCCATTAAATACAATACTAAGATAGGGGAGAGGGGGAAAAAGAGAACAAAATCGAAATGAATTCTAAATTGAATTTTCATTTTTTTAAATAGATGATGCAAGTGACAGCATTTTCCATCCATAGAACCCATTTAAGGAAGGTTAATTAATTGGGCAATTTCCCTCACCCCAGAATGCAAACAAACCAAACTGTGACGAACATTCTGAACTAAATTTCTTATTGGAATGCACCAATTACTATAAATAAGTCTTCAAGTGCTATTTGGATTCAAGTCGGATGATAAGTAAATATAAAAAACAAAATAGTAATACTTACTAAATGCTTTTTATTTATATGTCTTAGCATTGCTAAAATAAAAATCATCTTTATAATGTACTAGTTTGTCATTTCACATTTGCCATTTATAAAGACAAACAGTTATTTTAGCTCTAAGCTTTATAACTGCAACTTACCAAACACCTACAAATTTTCAGTAATAGATCTTTTTGGAAAAGCTCTACACAATAGCTCTACTTTCGACCACAATCCAGACTGGCCCTTAAGACGCTAAGAAATCATCCACCTTTACATTTGTTCCCCTCGATAAGAATTTCATGCAAATGGGTGGTTTGACACCTGCCAAAGCGAGTATTGAACTTGGTAGAGTCCAAATCCCATCACCACAAATCAACCCAGATGCTACAGCAGGTCCAAACGCATCAGCCTTAGCCTTATTTATCTTCCCCCACACAAACAGTATAAAGCTCCCTACACACATATCAATGGCAAAGTAAGATCCAAGATAAAAGGGTATTGCCATTGCCATAGGAAGTGGAATATAACCAGCCCATTTCTTTCCCACTGCATCTCTAATACCGTTAATAACTACGGCTGCAATAAAGAACACGTAGCAAAGTGTGAGGCAGTGCTTTGGCAAAGCCGAGAACCCCTGAACACCCAATATCGACATGTTACGGTAAACAAGAGCATAAGGTGCAGGGTATTCTGAACCAGGAAGTCCAAGACCACTAAAAGCCTTGTAGAAGAGCCAGAAGACACAAGGAGAAACAACGCAACCCATTGCTGTTCCAATAATTTGACTCACAAACATGGACCTTGGTGAAGCCAATGTCATGTAACCTGTCTTAAAGTCTTGCATTAAGTCAGATGCTGTGGACACAATGTTCATCATGACCCCACATGCTGCCAGACCTGCCAGAACTCCACCATGAGAAGCACCTGCCCATGCACCAATCGTGAAGATAGCTAGCTTTCCATATGTGGATGCTAGGGACCAGTCTGTTAGCCCACAACCATAAGCATTGCAAAAGGCTAATGGTGGTGCTACGATGTAAATAACAACAATGTAGTACCATTTGAGCTGATGAAATATATGGGGAAGTGTTGCAGCAGATATAATTGCTATAGTCACATAACCAGCTATGGCAAGCCATAATGGAATCTGGTCCTTGAGAAATAGTTGGGTCCGAATTTGGTCATCATAAGACTGTGATGGAGTACTCTGAAGGGAGGAGTTACCTGCTAAAGGGATAACTACACCTGAGTCTTTCTTACGAAGTTGTTTATACAAACCCAATAGAGTTCGACTAAGGACTTTAAGGAAATTGTAGAGGCCATCACCAAGAATCATGGCTATAGCTATGAAGACCTACAACAAAGGAAAGAAGCAGAAGCTCATAAGCCTTCTTAGTGCCAGCAATTAATACTATAGGCTTTTTATAAAAGTCTAACGAAACAACAAATTTCGTAACATTTTCCCAACTGTTGAGGTGGAAGATTGGATTGGTGTAAAATAAAAGTGATGCTAGTGAAAGTGATGTTACGTTTTAGCAATTCAACAAGTTATGTATGTTGTGTCTTAGCATTATTGTACTTATTAACTTGGAAATTAAGATGAATTACCTGGTAACCTTGCAGGCCATGTAGGCTACTTGGGCTGAGATCTGCAGAGTACCAAGAGCCCTTTCTGTTCTCTATGAGAGGCCACATGATACCCCATGAAAGAATTGCTCCAACAAGTAGAGATATGTTAATTAGATATGGACAGATCATTCCAACACCAACATAAGTAGCTGAGAAATCAAAGTAGAACCTGGATTTCCACAAAAACTTAAAATTAAAATAAAGATAAACGACTAGAGTTGCGAGGAACACCAAATGCCCTCATCATTTATTTAACACCATTTTGACCACCAAGCTTAAACAAAGATAAGAACTAAATAAATTACCCAATAAACATAGCTAATTGTTTATTGATAGTTTGATACGTGTTGTTGGGTATCAAATTTCTTCTTCACGGGAGAAGCATGAATAGAATCAACATTAGTATCATTGCACCATCCAATTAAAACAATTGCAACTCAATACTCATTCTCTAGATTTCCTCAGCATATGAATTATAAAAATGTATACTTGAATACAAGTACTAAAGGAGAGTTACATACCTGTGTTCATAGGCTTTGAGACCAAAAGTAGGAAAGCTTACAAATCCACAGTCGTCACCTGCAGTGAAGAACCATTGGAAGAAACCCCAGAGAAAGCTAAAGGAGAAGAACTTCCCCAATGCTTTCACTTGTTTTCTATAATGAAATAATGGTAAAAAATTGTTATCACCAAGTCAATGTTCTATGCAATAAATTAAAAAGGAAAGTATTTTGATGAGGAGTGTCATGGCCTCACTTTGCTAGCTTGGCACCCTGAGGCGTGTGAAAGCTGTTGATAAGATGGGCAGTTGCAGTGCCACTTGGATATATCAATTTGAAGTCTATGATCATAATCTGTGCCATATTGTACATTAGATATATTCAAAAAGTATAGAGGACATAAAAAGTTAGAAGTCGGAAACGAAACCGGATTCAATCATATTGTCATTTTATATTACACAAGTTCATGGACATATGCATGGCAAAAGTCAACCCCAATTACTATATATGTATAAAAAAAAGATGCCTAACTTTCATGGATTTGACTTCAGAGAGATGAGATAAATCATAAATGAAAAGCATGATCAAGCGATGGAGGAGAATTCTTATATATGTATGAACTTTTGTTACTTCTCTTTGCAATAAAAATGTCAACTTTATATTGATTGACAAACCCATGATTTTTTATATTGGTAAGTTAAACATGCATTCAATGAGTTTTGATCCATGGCCTCAACCTTTATCCCATTATAAAAGGAGAAGGAAGTTTCAACTATACTATAACTCATAGGTGATTGACATACTCATGGTTATATAACGTATTTGGAAAATATTCTTCCAAATTTATGGGTTCTTTCTCCCATCTCCGAAAATTTTGAATTACCATATGTCGTAGGCCAAAACACTATGCTATTTTTACTCTTCCATAGACTGACCCCCCAAAAAAAACCAATGCTAATTTTGCTAAGACCATTGAAAAAGGTTTTTAAGCCCCAAAAAAAGAAACCATAATTCCTCTTAAAAACACTCTCACCTTCGAATCAACCCCAATGTATAATTCATGGAGGAATACAGAGAGATAGAAAGGCATGTTGCGGATTTAAATATGTATGAACTTGTAGTAGTAGAAACTAACAGAAAAGGATACCAACAAGTCAAGCAGTAGTTGAAATATGTATTGGTCAATAAATGGCTCTTGACTAGTAGTGCTGGGTTCTTTGTATGTTACCTTTCGAAGAGGCACCACCGAGAAGAGGCCAAGAAAGCTAACAACAAAAATAAACCCAATCATCCAACCTAATGCTGGGTTCTTAATATCTTTTGCACTGTTATCTTCTGAAGATTGTTTAGCAACAACTTCACTCATTCCGAAGAGGTAACTACCGAAGCCGCCTGCTCATTCAAACTCAACAAAAGATAGTTTAGCAAGATATGACCTGGGAAAAAAGATTGTATGGTTCTCATACGAATGCAATTTAAATTTTGAGTATGATTGACACAAACTTAAGGATTCGATCCATTACAAGATATTCAAAATCCTCCATGTAGGCTATTAAAAATCTTGAATTAATGTTGCATAAAATCATATCTTAATTATTTAGAAGATTCATTCCCCCTAACAAATCTCTCTCTGTCTCTCTCTCCAGTAGGAAATCTGACTAAAATAGCATATGTGCTTCAGCTGATGTTATAGTCCTTTGAACTGAACCAAATCCAAATATATATTAGGGAGTAAACTCTCTTTGAAACAAACTAATCAATGAAAATGCATTTCGATATTTGCCAAAGACGGCCAGTTAGTAATCCAAAGTCTAGCACTCGTGTAAGGAAAATAAATACTTTTTTTTTTCCAGAGATAATTACAAGATGTTGCTAACTTCGCAGTTCGAACTCTTTTCCTCTTAAGCCTCCAAGCACTTTATACTTAGAAAGATGTCAATTCAACTATAAGGCATTTGGCATACATACCCTTTTTTGATGGTGTTAAGTAGGACTAAATGAAATTACAATGCTCATCATCATCATTCTTCATAATGTTAAGACTTAAAAATAAAGTTGAACAAAAGTATATTTGTACTTTAAGAAATAATAGAATAAATATAAACTAAAAATAATTTATAACAAACGAGGCATTTAATAGGAAGCAATTGTTAGATGTTAATTTGTGTGGTAAAGTGTAATTTACAAAAACAAACCAAAATATTTAACTTATTCGAAGTTTATAATAGTAATATGATTATAATCATATTCATTCCTTCCTCTCTGCAAACATCCAAATAATTTTTTTAAAATATAATAATCTTTAATAATCACTATGCCCTCTTTATTATAATTTTCATTCTTTTTATCTTTTTTTTTTGTTTGTTTGAGGTAAGAGATAGATATCTATTTTCTTATACAAAATAAAAATTTTACTATAATTTAATCTGAGCTTTACAAATATTCTTTTTTTATCTATTAATAAAGCACAATGCAATTCTCCCCTATATATCTTGGAATAGATGCAGCCATGTCACAAGGTGATAGGATACCATTGAATTGATTATCCCTTCATCCTTTTCATAAGCCATTAAAGTTCACATATTTTTGGTCAGTTTGGTTTCATATTCATAGCTTAATTTCTTTACTTTACGAAACTACTTTTCCCCCGTATCTAAAAAAAGGCACCTCTCTTTCCCCCTTCTATCTATTATTGTCTAACAATATTTCTGATTCTAAAAAGTAGAGGCTGTGGAGGGACCACAGGAAAAGGATACGGGTAGAAATAGTATTATTATTATGCGACGAAATATCCACACGAAACACTAGAGAGAGATTTTAAGAAAAAGGTTGACATTCATAAGAATCAACCACCGCCTAACTGAACTAAAATTAGGTCTTTGATCAAACGTGTGTAATTGGACCAACCAACTAGCAACCCACAATTGTGAAATATTAACTCACGTCATAAGGGTCACGTGGTCCAATTAAATCACAAATTTTCTCATAATTCTTTAACATCCATGCTAAATTATGATTACCATTTTTCAATTGTAGTACTTGTATTTATTTTGTAAATTATATATCAAGTTTCAATTCTGTACCTTTGAACATAATAATAATAATAATATTCTCGCCCCCAAAAAATCGGTAACACACTGTTAAAGCCTTAAAGGGCGGAGTTCCAAGAAATTATGAAATCTCAATTCCAGTAGCTTCAACAAACTTTAAAAACCAACGCCAAAGCATTATATCATTCAAATTACATGCAAAGGTAGGGTGTGGCTTGTGTCCAATGGAAGTTTTCACTGTACACGTTGGATGGTGGACACGTGTTCGAATCCAGACGTGTCTTGTGAAAATTTTCACTGAACATAAGTCTTATCCTAAAAACAATCATGTTTACATATTGAGAGCGTTGTAATTCAATGGTTTTCTATGATCTGCTTTCTATAAGAAGAATTATGGTAAGCAACACTATATTCAAAAGAAAATAATATATATATGTTTGAGCATAAAGAAATCTGACTTTGTGGATTAGGATAGGTTTCAAAAATATTTTTTGACAACATGAAATGAAAAACCACACATATATATCTTTCAGATCAAACATTAATATTTATGAAAAACAGTTATATATTTATATATTGTAAAGAGAGAAGCCCATACCGCTAAAAGCAATGCCAGAAGAGGCGACAACGCAGGTCTGAATGACAGTGTTCTCCTGCCTTGTAAAGGGCTGCTTTAACATCCCAGATTTCTCAACAAACTTGGTCCAAGTCTTGAGGAAGAAGAACCCCAAAAGCCCAGCAGAGACGTTGAGGGATGGTATAATCCCAGTGGTCAGGTTCAGCTTCATAACTATGAAGGTGAACAGAATAGCCAACACGAGGCTCACCACCAAGGCTCTTACAGTCACCTGCTTTTGCCATGGAGGCACCTCTTTGCTAGCGAAGATTTGCTCTATGGACAATGATTCCTTGGCTGCTGCTTCTTCTGGATCATCCTCCTTTCTCGTGGTCATCTCCACCACCTCGTTATTCTCTGTTAGTCCCATTATGCGGAACTAATTGGGTGTTTGAATGGTTCTTTTGAGTCTATATGGTGTGCGTCTCGCTCTCTATATGGTGTGCGTGAGAGATCAATTATTAGTATGGCGCCGAGCAGTGTAGTCTATTATTAAGTACGTGTACTGTACACACTTAATCAAATCTCATGTTAAAAATAAAAATAAAAAGTAATAATAGTAAATTAAAAATATAAAAATGGAAAAGGTTAACATAGGCAAGGTTGAAGAAATATTTTTTTAATTTCTTTTAAAAAAATTATTAAAAAAAAGGATTATTTTCGAAGTATTTTATATTTCTTAGAAATATTCTGATAATAGGTGGACATTTGTTAATGAATCAATTTTAAAAAGTTTTGATACATTTTTTATTAAATATAAAAATTTGTAAAAAAATTCAGTTATTTTTTTTTATAAAAATAAAATAAAAAAATAATTTCTAAACCAATACACTTAAAATATCTATTAACTATTTCTTTCATAAAAATGCTATTAAAAGTTTTTAAAAATGATCCTTTAATAGATATACTAAAAATATTAACCGGACAAAAAAAATTATGAGCATGTTCATCGAGCTCGAGCACTTCAAGTTGTGGGAAAATTGTGATCGATAATAGCCTACAGGTCGGTTGTCTTTAATTTGAATGTATTTTTGGAAATAAGTGCAGTAATTGGCTAATTACTGCTAATGCATTGTTGTCATTCATTGGCATCTTGCAATGTCTTACCATTTATATCTTTGGGTAAGGCTTCTGTCCAAGAAATTCAAAAAACGTGTGTGGCTATTGGCAATGTCTTACCATTTATATCTTTCTTTCCTTTCATTTTTTTCCAAGAAATTCAAAAGACGTGTGTGGCTATTGGCTACAGCGTTTGAATGCATTGAAATTGGGAGTCTCTAATTTTTTATTTTATTTTTGGGAGTCTTGATTTAAAATCATATGGAAATATTTTCAAAATTAATTAATAGGGAGCTACATTTGGAAATATTGAAGGATTTTTAAATTACATTACTACTAATTAACCAATGGTCTGGCCCCTTGTTTGTACTTTTGTACCACCAAAACTCATTAACAGCTCAGACTGGTTCAAAATTCCATCTAAATTTAAAGATTTTGATCCAACTTGGCATTGAATTGTTATCACATTCTAAAAAAACAAAGAGAGGTGCTACGTCCACAACATTTTTACAACATTTTCACAACAAATCATAGGTGGTTAGTTATTATTGGTTCAAATTTGAACTTAACACTAAGATTACTTTTTTGCCCCAACAATAACAACCAGTAACAACCTGCCACTTAAGATTTGTTTTAAAAATGTTGTAAAAATGTTGTGGACATATCATTTCTCAAAAACAAATAGCATGTACCACATGCATTAATGCATACATATAAATACATTTAAAATTAAACACAATTTTTATCATGAAAATATAAATAATTAGTCAAGTTATTTTTTTTTAAAAGTAAATGTAATTAGTCATGTAAGTGCACAATTGCACCTGGACCCAAAGATAATCACGGGCTCAGGCCCAACGAGCCTTAAACAATAAAATTTGTAGAGTGTGAGCTTGAAACCTAGGTTAGAAGTGCTGAGAGCTTGATAACAGGTTTTTAGAAACAAATATAGGTAAATAACAAATGATGATTGTAAAAGGATCTCTTCGGACTCGAGCCGAGGACTGCTTCTTTATTATTCCTCTTTCTTCCTTAAAGATTACAATTTCTTAATTTTCTTTCTTAGTTTTCGATCCCCCTTCTCCTTGGCCTTTACCCCCCTTTTATACTTCCTTCCCTGATACTTTTTGAACAGTGACTAGAAGTTTCCACCTCACTGTTCAAGGATCACATCTCCATTAATGCGGCCAGGGAGGTAGGTGCAGAGCCTTTAATGCGGAGGTGGCAGCCTTTACTCTTGATATTTTCTTTAATACTGGTGCATCTAGAAGGTTCAGAATGTCCCCTTTTAACCACTAGTCTTTCCAGAGTTGTGCCTTGACCTTTATAATGAAATCTTGAGTTCTCTTGAATCTGTCCGAGGTGAAACTCTCCCTCGGCCGTATCCTCGGACCCTCGGCGTATGGGCCAACTCATAGAGTTTAATCCTGGAGCAGGTCGACCCTCCATGTTACAGCCCAAAGGCCCATATGCCCACTTGGGTCCTTTTACTCCCCACAAGTCACATATTGAAATTCTTATATAGATTTAATACTACTTATGATCATTTTTTTCTAATTTTTAATAAGATAAAACGTGTGGTGATTTTTTTTTAGAATACAAAGTATTTTTAACACACACACAGAAGAGAGGAGAAGATCTTAAAGAAATTGATAGTGGTGATTTTTATTGAGTATATGTGATTGATTTTTTTTTTTTAATTATATAGTTCATTAACATTAGATTTTTAGTATTTTACACTCATTAATTCACTTGGCACAAAAACTAAAAACTTAAGTGAATACATGGGACAAAGTTAAGTGGATAATCATGGTGTGGTCTCCACATAAATTTAGGCGTATAGCAAAAAATTGGATCGTAGTTTCAAATTTTAATTGAAATTTCCCTAAGTTTTACCTATTAGTATATGTGTGTATATATATATATATATATATATATATATATATATATATATATATATATATATATATGGCAAAACTTAGATACAGTACCTTAGTTAAGTACTGTTCCTTAGGTATCCCTTTTAATTTTTTGACATCTGTCTAATTAAATAAGTCCACTAATAATGTTAACGCAGTCTCTTTTCTATTTTCTTTTTTTTCTTTTTCTAGTTCATCATCTCTTTCAGATCTATCAAACTTTTCACAAATGCGTTAAAACTCATTTATAAAACCCACAAGAAAACCCTTAAACCCCAACTTCTCCTACTTTTTACACTCAAAGAAGATGAGATCTAGCTTCAATAAAGGTTTCAAAAAGCAGAACATTTGGAACCTAGAATTCTACAAAGGGCAAAACTGATTTTTATACACATAGGATGATTTTTTTTTTTTTGTGGCTAAACACACAGGATGAGTTCAAATGCAAATAAAGAATATAATGGAGAAGAACGGAACCTCACGAACCAAGGCTAATCATTCATTGATCTTGTGTGAACCAAGCATGGGAACAAATCAACTTGTTTTATAATGAAAATAATGGGATTAATGGAGAAAATCGCCCATTTTTCCTTCTTTGCTTGATTTCAATAAGAAATTTCAGAGTTTGAGTGTGGGAAGCCTGCTACTGTTGAAGGTTTCTCGATTTACAAAAGCCAACGGGATCTTCTGAAATTGTGCATTAGAAATCCAAGAGTTTTGTTGATGATATGAAGTGCACGAACCAGCCCCTTTGTCATTCTTTACTTGATTTTGATTATAACTTAAGAGGTTGGGTGTGAGAATCCTAATAGCCACTTGGGTTCTTCTAAGATTGTGAGTAAGAAGTCTTGCTGAAGGAGACGGTGAAAAAAAAGAAAAGAATAAAAAAATAGAAAAGAGACGGTATTAACTTCTGTTACTTTACTTATTTAATTAGACATATGTCAAAAAATTAAAAGAGGTACCTAAGGTATTATATCTAAGTTTTGCTCATATATATATGTGTGTGTGTCTGTGTAGATGTGATTGAAAATGTCAATCAGCACCTCCTAGCATTTTCAATGAAAATGTCAAAGTTCAAATCCCTCATTCGCCGTTTGTGTAACTGTCAAATTATTTAAATATAAAAATAACAAAAGAAAATCAAAAAACAAAAAAGAATGTCTTTGCATACACTTTACTACAGTTTATTTTTTGTAAGTGAGGAAAATGTGTGTTTTTAACCTCAAAATTAAGTTCAAAAGGCCTAAAAGATTAGTTCTTTTAGACTTGCCAAAGCATTGTATCTTTTGTGTAAAATTATATTTATTTTTCTACCATAAAAATATATGTATTTATTTTTCTACCATAAAAAAATTATATTTATTTTTAAATACATCATACTAATGTATAGGTTACAAGGTAACATATAAATGGGTTTTAATTAGCTCAACAAGTAAATTTTCTTGTTCACGAATAAGAGATCTAAGATTAGATTTTCACTATCATCAAGAGCGAATGTCATGTGTTAAAAAATATCTCTCACAAAAAAAAAAAAAAGTAACATATATGATTGCAAATCAAATGGCTATTCTTTATGGTGCATTAGAACAATGAACTTAGTCACTAACTAATGAACTTAGTCACTTACTTTTCCTAGAAAGAATGAAAGGTAATACAACCACTGAGTAGGGTTATACGCGGTTCGGTGTGGTTGGTTTCGGGAGGATTTTTTGCACCACACCAATAAGGTGCGATTCCCCACCCCCCCCCCCCCCCCCACAAAATATCCAACCGCACCTCTCCTATAGAAGGAAAAAACTGGTCTACACTTGGAGCAATGCATCACATTGGTTTGATGCGGTTAGTTCGGTTATGTGGACGAGGTTTATATATATATATATATATATATATATATATATATATATATATATATATATATATATATATCTTTTAATTTGGACTAGTGGGCAATAAAAAGAAATGTATTGTTCAGACCATTGTTCCTGATTAAAAAAGCAGGGCATTAAGAAACAATTTTTATTTTGTAACTTGGGCGTTTATACATGTTGAGCTTAAACCCCTCACAAATAAGCAAGTCAATACTGACTCATCTATAAAATCTCAACTTGACTCATAATTTCATTATGAAATGATTTATCTCAACCTGACACATAATCACATTACAAAATCTATCTTAAGATTCTCAACCTATAACATAATCACATTACAAAATAATTTATCTCAGCCAGTCACATTACAACCCTCTATTTTTAGAGCAATTAAGGAAGCAACAACAAAGAAATTAAGCAAGCGACCAACAACTCAATTACAAAATATACCAGCTATACACTAATTTCTATAACATATCAGTAAAAAACAACCATACGAGCAGATTTCTCAGTGCTAAAATTTCATACTAGCTTGGATAATCAAACAACAACAACAACATCAGATTTGCTAAAATCTAAACAACAACAGGAGAATCAACTAAAATCACAATAGTATAATTAATCAATAGGATAATTAATATATAAAACAGAAAACAATATAAGTGAACCTCAATAAAATCAAATAAAAAAAATACTAGAAGCAAAATTAAACACAAACATTAAAGTTTAACACAACAGGCTGAACTGAAAACAAAATAAAAAATAACCCTAAAAGAAATCAAACAGCAAAGAAAAAAAAAGCATTAGTGAAAAAAAAACTAGAATGAGAAAAAACCTTAGAAATCTCTGAGCCTTTGGGATTTAGTCCTTTACTAGGCTGAATCTCTTAAAACACCCCTAAAATTACAAGAAAATAAGCCAAAAAGAAAAGAAAAAAATTAGAATAAGCAAGAAACAATCAATGAACTCAAATTAAAAAAAAAAAAAATAGGGGTTAGGGTTACCAAAGAGAGAGCTACATAGTGGTAGAGGAACGGAGATGATAGAGACTGATTTCATGAGACCCTATGACTATGAGAAGGAAGTTTTTCTCTGTGATTGTGAGAGAGTGAGAGTCTGAGACTATGAGACTTGAGAGACTGAGACTGAGGGGAAGTTTTATTAATCAATGGAAGGATAGGTGAGAGAGGGAAAATTTAGCTTATGTTTGGTAACAGTTTTTGTTTTTTATATTCAAAAACTTGTTTTTGGAAATATAAAGAAAAAATAATTTTCTTGTATTTTTGAAATAAAAAACATGTTTGGTTAGTTGAAATTAAAAAAAAAAAAAGTTTTTTGAAGAAAAAAAATAGAAAATACTAAAATATTTTGTTACTAGGATTTGAATTCTAATCCTAATTCATTAAATGATACAGATTTGTCAAATTAAATACATATTTTCATTGACTTTTGAAATTAGAAATTGAAAACAGTCTTTTGCATTTTTTCAGTTTCTTTCACAAATTGAGTATTAAAAATAGTTTTTGTTTTTTGTCCATTTTAAGTTACCAGACAAATTTTTTAGTTTCAAAAATAGAAAATTATTTTTGGAAACAGATATAAGGGGAAAAAATAGTTGCCAAACATACCATTAAGGTTTGTTCGGCAGGACAGGGGTTGTAGAAAAATTATGTGGATGAGAAACTCCAACATGTGTGGCTGAGAGCAAAAAAGGAGAAAATATTTTTGTAAACACAAAATTTCTCAATTGCGGAAAATCAAACAATTGAAAGTGTTTTACAAATATAATTTTGTATTAATCAAGTAGTGAGTACAATCTCTGTTTTGACACATTTATACAAAATGTTCCTCTGATTCTATCTTCTTTATGGTCTTGACTCGAAAGCGAAATTTTCTTCACTTTGGTTGGAAGATGGATCGAATGGTCTTCACAAAATTTTTTTTGATTTGAGCTTGTTAGAGATTTGTTGTCCTTCAAGTTCTTCAAGTCCTTTGAATGTTCTTCAAGTTCTTCAAATGTTTTTCAAGTTCTTCAAAGATTCTTGGATTTTAGGTTGAAATTCTTCGCTG
The DNA here is from genome assembly GCF_040712315.1 of Castanea sativa. Lineage (NCBI taxonomy): Eukaryota > Viridiplantae > Streptophyta > Magnoliopsida > Fagales > Fagaceae > Castanea > Castanea sativa. The sequence continues at coordinate 51,645,709 of NC_134013.1, read as the reverse complement.
TTTAGAGGGCAGAATTTATCCAAAATTTTGGTTTCTTGAAAACTCATGTAATTTAGTGGTATTATATGCATTCCTATATTAGAAGAATCCGGATTCAAATCTCCCTTTTCCAAGTCTTAATCATAATATTGAATTATTTTATTAAATAGATGTTTACAACCAATGTACAATAGTGTAAGATATCTCATTTTCTTAATTAAGAGAAGAAAAAACAATAACTTTTTTTCTTTTTGAGAAACAAAAATATGGTAACTAAATAATGTAAACAAGGTAATGAAGTTAATACTTGGTGATATATAAGGAAAGAACTAAAGATAAATAGATCATCTTAACATTCCAGAATTAGCCTCTTAGTATTACCTCCCACGTAGCATAGGCTTTATAAAAAACTAGTCGTAAGGTGTTGTTGAATTTTTATTACGTGACACATCAGCTTATCATTTGATTTGATTGGGCCATCCAGCATATATGACAATTTGATGTGTCACTTAATGGACACATCGGCAAAAAAATAGACAAAGGAGCTGCCAATCAAAACGGCTTATAACGTTAGGGATGCATATCAAAATTTTGAAAAGTTAGGGGGCAAAATCTAGGGGTGTTCATAGGTTGGTTTAGGTCGGGTTTGTGCCCAACCCACAACTGACCCAACCAAATTGGGTGGAGATTTTCCAAAACCACCGCCAACCAGTGAAAGAGTCAAGTCAGAATGGTCAGGTTTGTGTCAAATGGCAGTCAGTTTCAGCCGGGGTCGGGGAGGACGAGATCTAGCCAAAACTCACCGGATCTCATTGAAAATCCACTGAAACTGGCCAAAATTTGGCTAGATCTAGTTGAAATCCTCAAAATCAAGCATCTGATCTAGACAAATCTGGCAACATTTGACTGAGGAATTCCTCATATGGCGTAAAATGATGGCCATTTGGTGGTGGAGAAGGGTTGGCTCAGTTGGGATCAGGTTTTAATGCAACAACATGCCAATCGACTTGCCAGAATTGGGTTTTGGAGGTCAGAACCCGCCATCGACCGTCACAGGGGTCAGATGAAGCAGTTTTCGAGTCGATCCGGTTGGACTGAGCGGGTGGGTTAGGTCCACAGGTGAGTTGGACAGCCCTAACAAAATCCAATGACCCCAAACTTTAGGAGTGTGTTTTGCACTTTAACCTAAAAATAATTAAATACAATAAAAATTCAACATAGTTAGTAAAGCAATCAAAACTTAATATTCTTTGGCGTACATTTTTTACTCAACTAATTAAGATGCAAGCAGATAATTCTAGCAAAACATTATAAGAGATTGGAACCCACTAGTGAGTACAATAGTCAAGTATTATGCTTATGCAATGCATAGCTTAATAAACATTATATATGTTGTTGGCGATTTTTGTTAAATTCCAACAAGCCCAACACAAAGCATGAACCCGTTTTATTTGGGACTGCTTGCTTACTTCCAAGTGCAAGAAATTGTAGTAATATAATTCTTGGAGTACCGAGGTCAATCATCACAAACCACCAGATCAACCACCATCACTAACCCCATCATTAAGGGTGTCCAAGAAACCCTCCCACCCACCTAACCTTTCCAGTCCCAACCTACTGCCACCCAATCCAACAACTCTTGCGGTCAGATCCTCTTTCAAAACCCGTGAAACTTGACCCGCCCAAAAATATCAATGTTTTCATTGATTTTTCAAGCATTCTGGACCAGATTCGGCGAGATCTCGTCAAGATTCGTCGAGACCTAGTCCAAATTCTTCGAGATTCAGTGAGATCTCATCGTTATTCGACAAAATCTAGGCTAGATCTCGACAGATCAGGCCAGATATCCGCCCGCGACTCGATGGATTCAGCTAAATATCAATTTCGGTGATAAAATCCGAAACCAACCCAATACAACCCGAAATCTGATGAATTCAGCCAAATATCAACTTGATTTATGTTTTTTTCCACCCAAATTTTCGAATCGAGTCCAGGTTGGGCAAAAATCTAACCCGTAGACAACCCTACCCATTACAAAGCACCAGATCGACCACCCACTACCATCCATCGAATCGAACCGACCGAAGAAAGAAGAGAGGAGAGATTGGGGTGAAGATACGAGGACCGGCCAAAGAAGAGAGAGAGAGAGAGAGAGAAATAATAATGAAAAAAAAAAAAGGGAACTCACCAAAGATTTAGTAAATCAAGTTTAGTCAACAATAGCACCATTGATGTAGCTTAGTTTTTGTTGTTTATGGTGTTAAAAATAGCAATTTAACTTTTTAGCACCATCAATACTAATATTCGGTTTGATACTTTTAGTGAGTTTAGGAATTATTAAAAAGAGTTTTTCCCTAATTTTTCTTTGCAAATAATTGAAATTTTATTTTTTAAATAAATTAATTAATTTTTAGCTTTTTTTAATAGTACATTTAACATGAAAATTATCAAAAATTATATTTTTGATAAACACTAGACAAATAAACTATTGAAAACATGATACACCACCACCCTGTTTTCAAAGGGATGCTTAGAATGGCCTCTCTGTCTTCGGGTAGAAACCAAGGAGAAAATGGCCCATTAGCCATAACGATTGAAGAATATAGTTAGTAAACACTTGTTTGGAAGTATATGTAATACTAACATCTCGACTCTTATAGAGTCGATTTTAAGCCTATAAATCGTCTCTAAGATACTCGATTTTCGTGGGTTGATCAGATCTGATGTGGCTCTTTTCCATGTGGCGGCCACCTGGAAATCGACTCTTAGAGAGTCGATTTATATGCGAAGAATTAAATACTATTATATGCTGCCAGTTGGATGAACGGGAACTCCAAGTAGATATCGAGTCTCATAGACTCGGTTTTTAAAAAGGAAAATCAAGTCTCAGAGACTCGATTTTCAATGGTTGGTCCCTTTCTGCCACGTGGTTAGGGCAGCTTCTTTTTATCATACCATACCTATTTTCTGGGTTCTGCCGTTTGCCACACCTAAAAACCCAGCAGCTCTCTCTTCCTCTCTCACTCTCTCTCTCTCACTCTCATAGAAAACTTCAAATCAAACTCACCCTCCATTTACACATTCTCATGTCAAGTAAGGTTTTTATACACTCTCTCTAGTTGTTAGTTTTTTTTTTTTTTTTTGAATAGTTGTTAGTTACATAGATGTAATGTTAGGGTTTTTTTATGGGTAGTTGTTAGTTACATATATGTAATGTTAGGTTTTTTATGGGTATGTATCATTAGTTTTTTTGTTTGGTTTGTAATTTTTCTTTATATTTTTTATAGAATGATTTGAATATTTGTGCATTTAGTTTTTTTTTTTTTTTTTAATTTGAGTATGATTAATGAATTTTTTTTTTTGTTTAGAAACAAATGGTAATGATTGAGTATATATGTTAATGTGGGGTTTGTACATGCATATGATGTAACAAGTTAGTGTATATATGCTAGGTTTTTTTTTTTTTTTTTATAAGAAGTAAAAAATATTTAAGATATATATTTGTATTGTTAGGCTTTTATCATGGCTATTTTTGTTGTTGTTTGGTTTAATATTTGTTATTATCTTTTTGTTAGAATGATTTGAAATTTTGTAGTGGGGGTAAGTGTTGTCTTTAGTTTTTTTATTTGTTTGAGTATGAAATGATAATGATTGAGTGTGTTTGTATGTGATGTGGAGTGAGTATATGCAAATGTGGGGTGTGTTGGATGTAAGAAGTTGTAATTTTCCTACTTTGAGTACATAAAAATGTTTTGTAATTGTGTTAAAATATGTCACTAACATATTACCCTTGACTCTAATAGGTTCACAATCTCTGAAGAATATTGACATAAATGTATACTACGGTGGTCCCCTTTTCAATCCTAAACAGATTGACGGATTCACATTTCAAGGGCCGAGTATCGAATGCTATTACATGATGATACGTTGTAAGTTGAAGACATTGAATGATTTGAAGATGAAAATAATGAAAGAACTGAGTTTGAGCCCTACTTGTTATGACATAAATATTATTTATCGTTACCCACAAGAAGTCCTTCATGAGTGGATAAATTACAAGTACATGGCGATCAAAGAAGATAAACATGTAAAGGTCATGTTTAATAGAATCCATAAAATGCCCCAAGTAAATGCTGCTGAGTTGTACGTAAGTTCCGAGCCGCTCGCAGAAGTTGATGTCGAGGAGTTGCAGCAACAAACAACTACATCTTTGCAATTAGACGATGGATGCACTACAATGGGAGGTTACACATTCCCATCTCAAGATTATGCTGCCAATACTAGTGAAACACTTCAACCTCAAGAGACATATTTAGGGGTGGAGGACGAAGATCATTTTGTGAATAATGATGAAAATCTCGATGATATGGATGAATACGAAGAGAGGATTGAGCGAGGCGACTTTGAAAAGGATGTGGATGACCATGAACTTGCTTCCAATTTTGAAGAGGAAAATATGGAGTGCCATGATGAAGGTGATGCGGACGATGATATTGGTGTCCAGCATGTTACAAATACGATCACTGCCTACACACCTCCTGCCGAGTCATTCTTCGCAAATACTTGGGAAAATATGGTTGATCCTTCACGTCTTCAGATACCATTTTTTTTTACTTGGGAAGATGGGATGCATTTTAATAAAGGGTTGACTTTTGCAAATAAAAATACGGTGAAGCATGCATTGATAATATACGCAGCAAAGGATAATAGAAATTTTATAATCCGGAGGTCGACCAAAACTAAATTGTGCGCCGCGTGCATTGACACCAACTGCAAGTGGTACGTTGGGGCATTCATGAAGGCTAAATTAAATGGTTTGTGGATGGTCACGTCTTATGTGGGTCCACACAGTTGTATACCCTTTGGCCTGCAAAGAGACGGTAAAATGATGGATTCTAATTTTGTTGCATCAGAAATTGTGGGGAAATTGCGACAAAATCACACTGCTCGTATTGATGAGCTCCGGGGCCACATAGATACTAAGTATAATCATAAGCTCTCTTACTATAAGGTATGGGATGCAAAACAAAAGGCAATTGCTAAGATATTTGGAGATTGGGAGGAGTCTTACCAAAGGTTGCGAAAGTTGTTGTTGGCATACTTGGATCAGGATTCGGGTACCCAGTACAGCTATTGGACCATACCTAGCCCCATAGATGGTACTACGTTACTGCGCTATGTATTTTGGGCATTCGCTCCATGCATTGCTGCATTTAGATATTGCAGGCCAGTGATCGCATTGATGGGACTCATTTGTATGGTAAATATCGAGGGGTGTTGATGATTGCAATGGCAACGGATGCTAACCAAAAGGTTTTGCCTCTCGCCTTTGCTGTTGTGGACAAGGAGTCAGGGGCTAGTTGGGGGTGGTTTTTAGAGTGTCTCAGGAATTCGATAGGGCATGTGATACCTAACGAGGGCATTTGCATTATTTCTGACCGACATAAAGGTATCAAATGCGCCATTGCAGAGTGGCCTTTAGGTGATGATGGAAAGTTACAGGTACATCACCGATATTGCCTTCGACATGTTGCTAGCAACTTCAACACACACTTTGATGACCCGACTCTAAAGGCATTGGCCTTGAAAGCTGGATATGCGACTCATGACGCTAAATTTAAGTCCATAATGCAAACTATTAAGGATGTCAAGATTAATACACTGAGGAGGGTAGACCCTGATGATCCCCATCTTGAACGCTATATGCCATACACATATCTAATGAGTGCGGATGTGGAGAAATGGACCCAGTCACATGATGGTGGAAGACGTTACGGGGCAATGACAACCAATATCTCTGAGTGCTTTAATGGGGTACTTAAAGGTGCCCGCGGTTTGCCCATTGCTACAATGGTTGAGTTCACTTGGTGCAAACTTGTTGCATATTTCCATGATCGACATAAACAAATTACTTCTGATCGCTCTCAAGGTAAGGTGTGGAGTGATTATGCAATGGGGATCTATAACACAAATTTGCAGAAAACTTCAGGACACACTGTGCGGGAATTTAATCATGAAACTGGTGTATATCAAGTGGTTACCCCGTACAACGACCATAGAGGTGGAGGGGGAAACCACAGTCATGAAGTGCGCGTATTTGCTAGAACATGTGGTTGTGGAAAGTGGCAAAACATTAAGATCCCTTGTTCACATGCAATTAAAGTTTTGCAACAATTGCATCTCAATGCGACCAGCTATATTGACCCATGTTACAGTTTGGAGAACGCCATTCACACATATTCACATCAATTTGTGGTGCCAACGTCAGAGTCATTGTGGAGGGACGTTCACGGACCACGGTGGGTGCCTGACCCAAGTCTGTTGCGGGCTAAAGGTCGCCCTGTGAAGTCAAGAATAAGAAATGAAATGAATGGGGTACGGCGAAAACGGGGAAGCCGGAACCCAGATTCGGACTTGAGGGAGATTCAACCGAGGCAGCGATGCGGAGTGTGTCATGAAAAGGGGCATAACCGCAGAAGATGTCCCAATTCCCTTGGGGCTTCGACAAGCGGTTCCCGTGGGACTTCGACAGGCGGTAGTGCTACAAACTAGGCAAGTGCCTTTGTTGTTTTCATATAATATGCTCAGAATTTGATTTGGTTTTTGTTCTTCACATTTAGGAACTAACAACCGCATTTTGTATGGACTTTCAGGCGAGCGGAGGCTCAATTTTGGAATGGCATTGTACGTGGGAGTTGTGGTTATCTTCGGTATGGACAAGTGGTAGGCGACCATGTTGTATCAGTATGGACAAGTGTTAGGCGACTATGTAGACTATATTGTATGGACTTAGTTGTTATTTTGTTTATTGCTGAATGTTGTTGTAATTGAACTAGTAACTATCCATTGTACTCGTTACATTAGTTGCGTTGTGCAGCTTTTGCCTATAATGCCAGCAACCGTAGTACTTTGGCATTAGTAGCACTTACTTTGGCAAGTTCCACCATAGGGGCCTTGTTTGAAGCAATGATAGCTAGTAATCACATTGTATGCCGGATGTAATCTGGTTAAATTTGTATGGTCTGTAGCTAAGAGGGCAACTATACTGCCCATGCCCAGTAACTATTTTAATCCAGTTTCTTGCATTCAATGTACTCTTCAGGAAATGTTTGCATACAGCTGGATCTGGTTTACAGCTGCAGGGGAAGAAAAAAAAAATTCTGGTATACTGCTGCAGGGGAAGACTGTGTAACAAAAAAAAAAAAAAAAAACAACCCAGTAGAAATCGAGTGTCTAAAACTCGATTTCTAATCGGATGGCATAATGGTAAATACATGTAGTACAAATCGAGCTAAAAAAACTCGACTTGTATAGGACTTATTTACCAAAAAACCACTTAAATGGAAATCGAGTCTCTGAGACTCGATTTTCACTGGGAATTTTTCCAGTGGCAGTTGCCCGTAAATATTTTTGAACTCTCTGCCTGGCGTACTCGCTGGTATTGAACTCGAGTTCCACTGATGCAAATCGACTGTCTAAAACTCGACTTCTAAACGGATGGCATAATGGTAAATACCACTGGTACAAATTGAGCTAAAAAAACTCGACTTGTATAGGACTTATTTACCAAAAAACCACTTAAATGGAAATCGCGTCTCTGAGACTCGATTTTCACTGGGAATTTTTCCAGTGGCAGTTGCCCGTAAATATTTTTGAACTCTCTGCCTGGCGTACTCACTGGTATTGAACTTGAGTTCCATTGATGCAAATCGACTGTCTAATACTCGAGTTACACTTTATTTATTTTTTTTGTCTTTTTTTTTTCAGAACTGTATTTGAAACTAAGAAAACTATGAAATTGAACTTGTTGTCCCTATCTATCTTAAACTTTCAATGGGTAATTTGAGACTTCTGGAATTACATTGTTTTAGTTTAAAAATTATAAACCAAATTTTGAAACCCACTCTTGTAATGCTTTGATCTCTAATTACAAGCCTTTCCTGAAATGAGTCAATGCGAGGATGGTACATTGTAACCATTATTTGCTAGATGGTACATTGTAACCATTAAAAAACAGGTACTAAACATAAAAATAGCATTCAAACGCCACTCATCTCAACAAATCATGCTCTACGTATTCAAATATTTGCATTCATATTCATGATAAAATCACAAGGCTGGTACAGTTTAAGTGCCAAAAGAAAAAAAGAAAAAATAGACAAGTAATGTGACAACAGAAAACGGCTTAAAGCAGCTCACTAAGAATTTTGAACAGCCAAAAAGGGAAAGTATACCATCTATGAACTTTAAAATTCAAGAAGAAGAAAAAAAAAACACTATGTCTCAACACTACAAGTGTTAATAAAAAAAATAACCATCCACAGTCCATTATGTCATGAAAACTATCTCCACTAATAGCTTCCAAAAATAGCTTTTAACTGAAAGCCAGTCAATATATTGTGAAGAACTAAATTCCTGCAGCTGCAATCTATAGAAGCCAGTCTTGTGTACATTGAAGAAAAGATTATCCCTTTGAGAAGATACCCACACAGGTAAAAAAATTCCAATCTAGGAAACAGATTTTAGAAGGATTCCTCATGCCTTCGTTAATTTATTCTGACATTCTGCCTTGTCTTGATCATTCGCTTTAGTGTAGCTAGCCAGAAGTTGCACTCCAACAGCGATAATGCTAGTTGAGGCCCCTTCTGCAACATCATTTGCCATCTTCAACAAGTAACTATGCCTGCATTGATATTTAAAATTAGAAAATACAAGACATTATTTCCTGAACATAAAATCGCATAGCGTAAAAGAGAATCAGGAAATTACCTTGAAAAGGGCAGGCAATGCAAATCCACTTATTCACATACTTGGAAAATACCTGTCGAAGAATAGTTATATTGCTAGTCATGCCTCTTATGGCACAAAAAGAGCTAACTATTGTTCGCATTGGAAACATGAAACAACTAGTCACCAAAGGAAAATTTGCGCACATCATTATGGAGTGACATGAAACACAAAACTAGCAGTCCACCCATTGAATGTGAAATTATATTGACTTTTCTACCACCAGAAGCTTGGTGAGCAGCTTTCAACTTTACTTTAAGACCTTCCATTAATTTGTCAATTCTGCCAACAATACATTGCATATAAACTACGATCACATGGAGGCTCTATTGTATACCTCAACCAAAGAGCAATTTGAAGATTATATGAAATTTCAATTAACTACATGTTTTATCTAAAACGCAGGGGACCATCTTCATTGGAAAAGTTGAATTGATATTTAGTAGAGGTCAAACTTGTTTTTTTTTAAAAGGATATCCATGACAACCCTGTTTGCCTGTTGGACACGCAGTACACACCTCAGTAGTCCATGAGAACCATCATGCAAACCTTCCAATTTGATTATGAATAATCAACATATTTGAACAATGTAACATCACTAAGTTTGGAGTATGAAAGGCAGAATCAAGAAAAAGTAGAGTTACTAGTGGTTTTATCATCCTCAGAGCAACTTGATATTCTTCAAGTAAAAATAAAATAAAATAAAATTATGATAATATACTCAAATCCTCTAACCAAAGTAAAGGTAAACAAATAAGCATGTTCTATGGCTTTTTGCACTGCACTTGAGCTCAAAAATATAATTAAAGGAAACTGAAGAAAGCCTTAACCCAGAACACTTAGGGATGAGCTAAATTGATTTATTTCCTTCTTCTATTATAGACTTATAGTCTGATACACACAAATCACAACTCTTCACAATTTAAATCCAAATGAAACTGTATGTAAAAAGCCTACAATTTGCCTAAGAAACACCCAAACACTCATCATTATAAAAGATCACATTTAGCTTGAGCTTGATACAAATTTATGCAAATGCCAATCTAAATTATACATAAACAATCCACTAAGTAACTCAGAATCATCAGTCCATGAATTTCATACCAGCTCAAATAGGTGTCCAATAATCAGATGCCAAATAACATTAGAGCATTAGCCTCAAACACATCAATAAAGATATTCATAAGTGGAAAATATATATTTACACATACATCAGATATGGAAACAAATCAAAATTACCTCTTAGAGAAGTTACTGTCAGAAGTAACAGTGATCTTGCTCTTCTCCCGGGTTACAGTGACAGTGTCACCAAGAGCACCAGCCTTGCCTCCAACCTTGATCCTCTCCTGGAGAAACTTCTCCAGGGATGCAATGTCCATGATCTTGTCCTCCACTGGCTTTGTACAGTCAACAATAAACGAGACTCCCTTCTTCTTCCCCTTGGGAACTGGTGCACTCCCTCGACTCAACTTGCATTATACCTCAAAAATATTTATTGATAGAGGCACCAAAGCAAACACCCCTCTCCCCCTAATAAAAGCACATACATCTACTATTTTTTCCCCTCTGCCATTCACACAATCGAATACCAAATGCCTTTGAAATACGCATCTAGAATGCAAATGACATACTCCCTATACATACACAAATCAATACATAAATGTACATTTTGCTTATTAAGTATTTAACACACACAAACGGAGAGAGGGGAGAAGGTGTCAAGTACATTTTGCTTATTAAATCCATGTAAAAGAGTCATTTAAATTTAAAAGCAAACCACATATACATACATATATAAACAAATATATGTGAAGTACTACACTATCGGGTCAATACAGGAACCATAAACATCATCCAGCAAATCCCATCTACACATAATTATCTATTGAGCTAATATTTGACATATAAACTACCATATATACATTGAGCCAATAACGCCAACACATAGTTATACAACTTCGACCTCAGGCAGGACCTCTTGGCTTTGGAATCCTTCTTGATCAGCCATATCCGATAGCAGCAAAGACCCAGAACAACCAAATGAGAAACACAGATAACTTCAGTGTCATCAGCACATGGTGTATATCCACCAAATGCATTCTACACTGTCCTTGCCCACACCCCATTTGCCACTGGCTGACAATACCAACCCATTTTTTGTGTCACTCCTCAGTCCTCCCCCACAAAAAGTCCCAAGCTTAGAAGTACATATACTCTCCCTCCCCTAATGGAGTTGTCTTTTCACAACTGATATGAATCCAATGGTTCTAAGTGTCAACAAACTAAGCTATATCCTGCAATACAATTAAACCATATTAAGCCTCATAGGAAAGACTAGCTATCAAATAATACACACACGCACACAAAAACATGTTGGACTCAAGTGAGCCTAGTATAACTGTAAATTGTACAATAGTTGGAATAATTAGCCAAGGTTTTCATGTTTGCTTAGCCTTATCAACAAGCCTTGACGATTTTGAACATTTTAATCCAAGAAGAAAAAGCTAAGCTTAAAACAAACATGAATCTATAAAAATTTTGATTTTCATAATTTAAACACAAAGAAAATCAGAGTACAATAGCCTTCTGAAAAGTGAAGTAGACATGTCTTTAAATTTTGTACAATAGCCTTCTCCAATCCCCACATGCCCAATTGTACAAACACCTCTTTTCCTGTCTAGGTGAGTAATTTACTTGGTGTGCCCCTATATGACTTTCCTAAGGTACCCATTTTTCAGCAAATCAAACCAACCACATATTTTTTTTTGAAAAGAGACAGAAGAGAAGATTTAAATTAAAGGACAATAACTAAATTTTGTACTCTCCCAACTGCCTTCTTCTTTTTTTCCATTTTTTTATATTTATTTTTTATTTTATGACCTTCTCACCTCAAGCATTTAAGGCCCTTGGGCACTTGCCTAAGCTCTAAAGGTGAGTGCCCGGCTCACATTTGACCACACTGCTTAAGCATGGAAGATGCCTGACCTCAACACTTGAAAGGTGACAAAAGGTGCATCTCACACACATCAGTGCCTAGGCAAGTACAAGAGCATGCTTTTGATATCACTGTACAAGTGTGTAGCATACAGTAACATGACCCTCAGGTTCTTCTCAAGCATGACTCAGAAAAATTATTCATTGCACCAGATTACGGCAATTGCTAACAAAGGTGTAACATTCATTTCCATTTACTAATTTCTTCATTGCACCAGATTACTGCACCTCCTAGCAATCTATAAGAATACATAAATAACCAAATTCAACTAATAACAACGTACCTAACTTTCTAGAATTCTTTTCACACTAGCTGCACATCCTCCACACGTCATTCCCTGCCATACACACACAACATAGAAACACAACCAATAATAAACATAAGACAAATATATGAAATATGTGCCTATTTAACATAGAAATCTGTGTCTCTCTTCTGTCTAATTACCTTTTTTGAACTTTATGTCGTCGCGTATAATGAGGAGGAGGTCTTGCATGTCCTTCGTCAGATGCCTCGGGCCCAACATTATGTCCATGTTTGTGCCCCACTGTCCCACAAGGAGGTGCCTTTGCTATGCGTTTCGGCCGACCTCCTGCCTCTGCAGGTAACCCAACAGCCTGCTCAACGTGAACATGGGGTGGGTTAATGCCCGAAGAAGGGCCAGTGGATGTACTGTGGGAGGGTGGCTGCGGGTGCATGTCAGGAGGGGTTAGATCAAGACCCAGGTCGAAGGAAGGAATGGGTGACAACTCAAGAAATGACCGTGGGGTGGGTGGACGGATGTCAGACCCAGGACATGGATGTGGAGTGGGTGAAGGGATGGTGGTGGGGCTAAGGGATGGATGTGGGATGGGTGAGGGGATGGTGGGGCTAGGGGATGGATGTGAGATGGGTGAAGGGATGGTGGGGCTAGGGGATGGATGTGGGATGGGTGAGGGGATGGATTTGGGGTGGATGGGTGGGGATCGGGGGTAGGGATAACTCTCGGGGTAGCAATAGACGAACGAGACCCACGTCCGACAAGAGCTCTGCTTGTGCTTGGGCTTTGAGTAGGTGCTGCCGCAAGAGTAGCTGCCTCCTCATTCGGGGCCTGAGGGATAGGAGGTTGTACACGGCCAATCTCCTGCACTGCATTTAGCACATCAGTAATGTCCTTGTGGTCCTCGGTGCCCACTGGGTGACGCCTCAACAAACGGGCATATCCTTCAATCTGACATGAAAAAACCAGGTATATTAGTAATTCAATCGATAATAAAATAAACATTGGTTTTGAATTGGTTCTGCTAGTAATAATTGCAAGTTATAGGGAGACCAGGTGTTACCTTTGACTAAATTTAAATTATCTTTTATATTAAGGATGTAGCTAGCGCATAGAGTAGACAAAATGCTAATTAAAAATTCAACAGATAGAAAAGTTACCATTATAATCAATCTAGCACCGAGGACATTGATGAACCTCCGAGTTACCCTTTTGTACCAATCGAAGTACTCGTGTTGTGGAGGCATATCACCAAGCACTGCTTCACAACGCTGTTGAAGGCGATTACCCCACTCTGTAATATGCGCAGCATGTTTCCGCATCCAATCAACACCAACCTTCCCCCTCAAATCAATGGCATGAAGCACTGTATCGGTGTCAACATTACGGGGAATTTCTTGGATCATCCCGAATTGACGAACGACACGATCCGGTGTATGTTTCTCTACTAGGTGGAAACATACAAGTGGCACTGTTGCCGTCCACACGGCCCTCCCTGCAACGCACCACGGCGGAAGGTCCTCGAATTCAGCTTCATACGGCTGCCACACCACCTACGACAGCCAAAAAACAAGCAACACATTAGGCAACAATGTTTATATGTCAAAGTTCACCAAACCTATATCTTGTTCCTAAACATGTTAAATAAGGCATTTTCATACCTGGCCTGGCAACATTGAAGCTATTTGCTCGCGATACCTGTCCAGGAAGATGTGGGCGGGCCTGTTTTTCTTGTTTGGGACCCACAACCACCTACAATCCAGAACAAGGGATCATATTAACCGATATAATTTAGAAAATTTGACACAAAATTATAGTGTATAACCTCTATTTCAAATTGTTTAATATAGACTTAAATAATTCCTAGAAGCTTTTAAAAAAAATAAATTGAAGTTACATGACGTGTATGAGGTAGAGACTTACTTCAAGGACAGTGGACCACGAACTGGAGGACCGTAAGCATCCACTGGCGGGCCATGTTCAACTGTCGGGCACAAATATGGGAACCTGGCCCATGCCCAATACTAGACCAACAGCAAACACCCACCAATCTGATTAGCTTTCTTATCGCTTGCCCTGCATAACTCTCGGTACAACCATGCAAGGCAAGCACTTCCCCAGCTGTACCTTCGTGGATTGCGAAGGTCTTCCAACTGCTGCACCCACATTAGATGCACCCTATCGCCGGATTTGTCCATGAAGATTGTGTCCCCTAGTAGCGCTAGGATGTAGCATCGTGCGTACTTATGCAACTGATCCTCTGTGGCATTAAGCGGCAATGGATTGGCAATAGCTTCCAAAAGCCGTTGGATGGGAATCCTCTGGCCATGAAGTTCCTTTCTCTGATTATTTACAGGTCGAAAGCCAAGAAATTCCTCACACACATTCTCCCATTCTTTCTGCGTGCTCCCTGTAATGACCTCGCCGTCAACAGGAAGCCCGAGAAGAACCTCCACATCTTGCAATGTGATGGTGACCTCATCATGTGGCATGTGGAAGGTGTGAGTCTCCTGCCGCCATCGCTCCACTAAGGCCGTTATCAGGCCGTGGTCAATCTCTCTACCCGGGGTCCTAAGGAGTCCCTCCAAACCGAGTGCCTTAATGATGTCAATGACTCGGTCGTCCACCATTGGCTCTCGATCGGAGAACTCTTCAGTACGGACACGGCATTTAAGAGACCCTGGATCCTGCACAGAACAAAACCATGGATTAAGATATGACAGCAAGTGCGTGTACATTGTATGAATCAAATGTGTGTACATTCGTTAAATATTTAGTGTTGTGCTTTACTTGCCCATTCCAAATAGCTTCTGACCGATGGTTGGCCTGCAACGTCAACACCGACTGGTCAATGGGGCCAGGCTGTGTGTAGTCAATCTGTCCAGCATTTGCAGCAGCCATACTGCACAAGAATGATAAGCAATTAGCACATAATAGACATTGAAAACAAAAAGAAAAACAAATGAATATTAATTGGTGCTGCACTTGGAATTGATTTCAATTTGTACAATGAATCAATCATTCTTAAACAAATGCTAGCATCAACTGCAAAATACTGGGTGCAAGTGAAACCCAGAAAATGTATCAACATTATCAAAGCTACAATGCACAGATTACAAACAAAAATGTAAAATTCTCTGTCCAATGGACATCCTAAGTCACTTCTTGTAACTCAACAATTAAGCAATGTCAGTTAGTCACTTCCCTGTTCTTTTTTCTTTTCTTTTTTCCCTTTTTTTTTATTGGTATGTTAAATGGCGAGTCTTGAACCTCCCTCATCCTCCACCTTGCACTTGTAAAACAAGTATTTGCCATTTCACCTAGAGCTCATTGGCATCAATTAGTACTCCCAATTATTCCCCACTGTTCCTCCACTGCAATCATCTCATCTTCTTCAAAAAAGTTAACCCACTTAAATGCCAAATTGCAAGAAGATCACATACTGGTCAAAATCAATGAATAAATTTTTTATTTCTTTAGGGTTGCAGCTATGATGCAGTTTCATAAGCATTATCATTAAGAAAAAGTATTGAAGAAGGGTTAGTTAGGTAGGATCAGAATATTTGTTAGCGATAGATGCTGGAGTTGTACATTAGCAACACCAGAAGAAAGGATTCATACAATGAACTTTCAAAGAAAAGATTTACGTAAACAAGCTTTAAAGGCTAATCCACACCAGTAACTACACTACATTGCATAAGTCACCAGAATGAATTGGCCGGTATGAAGAAGTGAGAGATAGAGAGACTTGTGGCATTTAATGTTACTAAGGCAGTAAAGCACACTGATGTAGGATGTGAGAAATTTTGCTCTTTCGTCAAGGGTAAAAGAAGTAAATGCTTATCCTTATGCCAAAGCACATGCAAACTTTTAAGTTTATGATAAGTTTTGTATGTTCTTGTTTTTTTTGGGGGGGGGGGGGGGGGGTTGTGTTACATTTGTACTTGGTGAGTCTTGAACACACAACCTCACCCTCCAACTTGCTTTTAAAAGGGCAGGAGATGCAATTGAAGCTAGAGCTCATTGGCATTGAAGTTGAAGACTCGTTGATCCTTTATCCAATACACTTCTCACTGTAATCATTATTTTTTTTTTTAATATAAGTAATTTATTAAAAAGAACAGCACAATAAGTAATAATATTATTGCACAAGGGAAGCTAATGCCAAATCACCCTTAATAAACAATGGTAAGCCTTGGCAGCTTGACCTCAAACTTCCAACTCTTCAACAAGGACCATACCATCCTATATAACCAATCACTACAGATGTTTGAATAGAAAAATAAGTCAATGAAAGAGAGAAACGATTTCAGTTCCCAACCCTGCTCTGCCCTTGTAACCATGGGAACAAAATTACAAGTGGACCATCCAACAAAAGTATTCAGAATAGCATCTCTATATAGACATGTGATAGGCTTAAAAGCCACAACATGGACTTTGAGCCATATGCCTCATAATTATTAGGATTCAATAATTCACCAAGACTACATCAAAGTATCACAAGGCAGAAACTTGTTATAGTAGAAGTTAAGTAACAACTTTATCCAGCTATCACATGGCAGAAACTTGCTATAGTAATAGCTAAGAAAAGACTGTTATTTTCTATATACATAATGATTTCATGACTCCTAATTTAAGTCTTAATTTATGGCTTGCAGTTGTTTGTATATGGGATGATTGAAACTCATACAAATGCTAAATTCCATGTGATAATTTCATCTCTTTCGAAGCTAATGAACATTTGATAATCAATGTGTGACTTCAATTCTTCTTAGCGGTGTGATCGCACATTTCTTTTCTACCAGTCCTCCTTCTTATTCTGCCTTTTTTATCCATTTTCTGCTAATCCACACTTAAATGTTAACGAAACCTATATCAACAGTTCTCCTTCATTGGACTAAAATCTATTCATCCCTCAATTACTCTAAGTGACAATCACAAAATTGATCGAGACATCAAATTCGAAGCAGATTCCACACTAACACTAAAGTTACACGAGTAAAACCACACTGGTACCATTCAGAAATTCATACATTATTATTACGTTAAATTGGTTTATTCACTAAAGTTAATTTCAGTGCTGTACATTTCATCTGTTCAAATAGAATCTACCTGCTTTTTGTTTATACAAATCACTCACACCAACCCAAAAGAAAAAAAAAATCCCTGCATTCACAAATTATTAACAAAAAGAAAAGGAACCAAAAAAAACTTTCGAACAAAAACCACTAACCCACATAAAAAAATCACACACTTAAGAAAAACATACCTGACAACTGAGTGAGAGTGGAGAGAGTGCTTGAGAGTGGAGACTATGGCAGGCCGAGTGACAGCTCAGGGGGCGAGTGAGAGGGTGGAGAGCCGTGACAGGGTGGAGAGCCGTGAGAGCTGCGAGTGAGAAGGTGGAGAGAGGCGCGAGAGGGAGAGTGAGTGACAGAGAGTGAAGAGCCGCGAGAGGTCTGCGAGAGTGAGAGGGTGAGTGATAGAGAGTGGAGAGAGGCGCGAGAGAGAGGTCTGGTCTGTGCGAGAGGCTGGACTTAGGTTAATTTTGAAAAACCCCTATTAGAAATCGAGTCTCAAAGACTCGATTTCCAGGTGGATCAACTCACTTCAGGTAGCTTCCATGTGTTGTACACGTCACATGTAAACCGAGTATTTAAGAGTCGATATATAAATCGACTCTTAGAAACTCGATTTCCAGGTGGCCGCCACGTGGAAAATCGCCACATCAGATGTGATCAAACCATGGAAATCGAGTATATAAGTGTCGATTTATAAACTCAAAATCGACTCTCTAAGAGTCGAGATGTTACTATTATATATACTTCTCAAATAGTGCCTACTAACTATATTCTTCCATAAATATGGCTAATTGCCCATTTTGTCCAGAAACCAACTCTCCAGCTTGTCTTTATTCCACTCATTGGTTACTCTGTTTATGAGCTCAGTAACCAGAGCATCTAAGTATTGCGGTTTTTCTGTTGTGATCACCTTGTATGTTGAAGGTCTGGGAACCCACTTGTCATGCCACACCCGTATCTTCTTTCCATCCCCTACCTGCCACCTCATACCTCTTTGGATTATACATTGCGCCGCCATTAAGCTTCTCCATGCATAGGACGGATTCTGGCCTATTTTTGCCTCGGCAAAGCTGCAATGTGGGAAATACTTGGCTTTATAAACTCGGCTGAATAGGGAATTGGAGTTTGTTTGAAGCCTCCACCCCTGTTTGGCCAAGAGGCCAAATTAAAGCTTCGTAGCTCACGAAATCCCAGGCCTCCTCTGTCTTTTGGCTTGCATATCATATCCTAGTTCAACCATGCAATTTTATTCTCATTCCCCGTATGTCCCCACCAGAATTGTTTGATAATCCTAGTCAGCTCATCACACAGATTCCTAGGTAGCAGGAAACAACTCATGGTATATGAGGGTATGGCTTGAGCTACGAATTTAATTAGAACTTCCTTCCCGGCGGGCGCTAATATTTTTTCCTTCCAACCTGAGACCTTATTAGCCACTCGCTGTTTGAGTTGAGCAAAAGTATTGCTCTTGGATCTTCCCTTTGAGCTCGAGCAGCACGCATGACAGACTGATATGGGCTGAAAATAGGAGTGGGAAGTTTTCTGTTAAAAGCACTTATGCATTAGCGCAGGAAGATAGCTCACATGATACCAGGGCAGATTGCTCAGACAGGTCAGCCAGGAGGAAGATTTGGAAGACCATATGGCAAATGAAAACCCCACCGAAAATAAAACACTTTGCTTGGAAGGCAGGCCGTGGTATCCTAGCTACAAAATCCAATTTAGCCCAGCGGAGAATCATCCCAAAGGTACATGCGACCTCTGTGGGCAGGAGGAGGAAACGATCTGTCATTTATTGTGGACCTGTGCCCATGCTAAAGAAGTTTGGAAAAATAGTAAGTTTGCCTTACCGTTTGATATCTCGTCGCATTAGAGTTTCTTGGACGTGGTTACGAATTTACAGAGGTGCGATCAATATCGGCCTGGGCAGTTGGAGCAGTTCATCACAGTCTGTTGGGGTAAATGGAAGAACCGAAATGATCTTCGGATGGGAATAAAGGGAAGGGCAGGTCGGACAGTGCTGAGGAATGCCATGCACCTGGTGGAGGAGTTCCGAGCTGCAAATGAAGGAAAAACAGAGCATCAGGCCGAACCAGTATTTCCGATTTCTTGGAGACCTCCAACTCAAGGTTACTATAAAGTAAACTTAGATGGCGCGGTCTTCTCGAATACTAAGCAGGCAGGGGCAGGAGTGATAATCAGGGACGGCGCAGGGGAGGTGATCGCTGCATTGAGCAAGAAATGGAAGTGTACTTTGGGTGCGATAGAAGCGGAAGCTAAAGCCTTGGAAGCTGGAGTTGATTTTGCAAAAGATGTTGGTATCAGAGAGGCAGAGTTTGAGAGTGACTCACTGTTGGTTTGTAATGCTCTACAAGGATTGGGTTCACCGCCCTCTTCAGTCATGAACGTGCTTGACGGGGTGATGAACCAAATGTCGCACTTTAGGCAGTGAAAGGTTACTCACACTAAAAGATAGGGAAATGTCCCTGCTCACTTATTAGCTCAACATGAAAAAACGTTGAGGATTATGTTGCATGGATAGAGGAATGTCCTCGCCCGATAGAGCATGCTTGTCTGCATGACAGAAATGTAACTCGCTGATTTGTTTTCAATAAAGAGAAGTATTTCCTATAAATAAAAATAAAAAAATAAAAACTATTGAAAACATGAAATCCGCAAGCAAACACGGTCCCCTACAGTTCTCACATCTCACCCAAAAGATTTATTAAATCAAGTTTAGTCAACAAATTTTTTTGATAAGCTTGGGCAACAAAGTACCCGAATCGTAACAAAACCGACATCCTGATATCCAAAAAAGCAAAATCAGATCTTAAGGATACCCTAAACCTGCTACAAGCCTTGCCATCAAGCCTTCACAACACGTTACTTTTGCTTCACCCACCATACTTCAATCAAAGCTTATGAGTCTCAAAAGAGCAACAAATTAATATTAAAGTAAATTTTCAGCTTTATTAAGAAGATAAAACACTTTTAAGAACTTTGCCAGAGGGCCTCTCTTTGATAAATATCTTTGAAAGCAAAAATTAATTTTGAGGAAAGAGGACAGAGAGAGGAAACAAGAAAATATCTGCAAACGTGTTAATTTGTCATTAAAGGCAAAGATTGTATGATATGCATATTTCTCAATGATATGAGCTGGTCCATTATAATTTTATTGATAAAAAAGCATATTTTTAACCAAACTTTATGGTTAGTCGCATTACTCATTTAAGCTTTAATTTTAACATATTAATGGTCACATAACCTACACGTGATACCATGCAAAATCAAATAAATAATGGGAAACGACCAATGAAAAAAAAAAGTACTAAAAAAAACATACCATGCGATTCCCATTGACATATTCAATAATAATATAAGTTTTAATAATCCGATTGACCAAAAAGTTCAAAATAGCAATAGATAACAATCCTGATAAATTACTGGAATTCAGCACACAAAACCACCATGGATACAAAACGTACCCATGAATAAACTAAAGAAACAAGGAAAATTAACAAAGAAAGTTCTAAAGTGACATGAAAACTCTCTTCCTGTGTCATGGAAATTACTCCAACCAACCCTCATCGGTTTGCCTTCGCAACTCTCTCAATCTCATCCTTCTTTTTAATGGCATAACTGAAACATGAGTGATCAAAACCATCAGTGATTAAAAACATAAACATACGAAAATATGGTGAGGAATATCAGGAAAGCAACAAAACAAGAGATATTCTACAACACTGCAGATAGTGATAAATCCCCCAGGATATCATTAGATGTATGAGTAAAGACTGATCATCTAGTTCTCAGTTACCTGTTTGATGATCCCTTTGCAGCATTAATAAGTTCATCAGCCAAACATTCTGCAATTGTCTTGATGTTCCTAAAAGCAGATTCACGAGCACCTGTAGTAAGGAGATAGATAGCCTGATTCACACGTCGAAGTGGAGAAATATCCACAGCCTGACGCCTGACAACTCCAGCAGAGCCAATACGAGTAGCATCTTCCCTTGGTCCACTGATATAACAAAAGTACTAAAAAGTAAATACAGAATATAATGCCAGAAACTATAAAAAGATCACAATCTGGACCAAATAAATTGCTTCATTCTCGTTTGTATACCTATTGACTACAGCATCAACAATAACTTGGATGGGATTAAGGTCTGTCAGCAAGTGAATAATCTCCATTGCATGCTTTATAATCCTCACTGCCATCAACTTTTTCCCATTATTTCGCCCATGCATCATCAGAGAGTTTGTAAGCCTCTCCACAATTGGGCACTGGGCTTTCCTGAAACGCTTGACTGAGTACCTCCCAGATGTATGTGGGACATAGGTTGCATGCTTGGCAGCAACCACGCCTACGTAATCACTCAAAGATATGTCACTAACCTACAAAGCATATAATATAAGATCAATAGAAAGCATTAGCTGAGATTCCACTGAATGATTTGAATGACCAGCATTACCATCACTCATTTGTTCCATTACCAAGATACAATTACATATTTTGACAGAACAATATCCGTCTATGACAGCACACCAAGGAACTCAGGTATTCAGTAAAATATTACAGGAATTGTGTTATAAGATCAACAAAAAAAGTAACCTACAAAATAGGACCGACTTTTAACACCAAGAGAATAACCACAGCAACAGCAGTGCAACCCAGAGAATTGCCAGTGATGCCAATGCATTTTCAAAAATTTAACTATCAATAAGTTTAATCAATTTTCCTAATTTCATTCCATAATTTGACAGTCCAGGCATAAATCCTCTCTCGATAACCTACAATTCTAAGTAACAAGTCAAATCAGTACATGGGCAGTACAGTTGTTTCTAATTGTCAGCGAATCACCCAAGCATTGTTTTGAAAACAATGACTGTCAATCAGATTTTAAAAAAACACTTAATAGAGATTTTAGCTGTTACCACAGAAAAGGCAGGCGGGTCAGCCAGAATTGCTATTTTCTAAAGATTGCAAGTCTGTTTGGAATCAAATCATTGATAGAGTACTTAATCCTACTAATAAAATTCAACTGAATAGTGATCCATAATTTGATTTTTCTTGTTGGAACAAAACTGAAAAAATAAATAAATAAAAAACATTCTTCAACACGTGTTTCAATGTTTCATCAGTACTTGTACCCATGTACAGCTTAAAAACATCAAGATCATGCAAAATCTGGGGGGAGCGGGTGACATGATAATCAAAGCACACAACACAGGGAGGATGCAGGGCAATTGCTGAGCAGCATAAAGGAAGACACAGGTATCATTGGAAATTAATGGACATCTAGTGAAATCCACCACAAAAAACAGAATCACATCAAAATCCAAGAAAATATGAAAATTTACTTTCTGAATGAAGTCCAATGATTTTTGGGTTGATAGACCTGAGCTCTAGTGGCTCTTTTTAGTACCACACAAAGGACTAAGTTCCTAATTTTTGTGGCTTGCAACCACATTATATTACTTTTCCCAATGTCATCATAAAAAAAGAGGGCACGGCAAACAGATTTGATAGGATTTTCCTTATTTTCAAACATTATAGATACCAAAAGAAAAAAAGAAAAACTGCAGACCATATTATATTACTTTTCCCAATGTCATCAGCAAAAAAGAGGGCACGGCACACAGATTTGATAGGATTTTCCTTATTTTCAAACATTATAGATACCAAAAGAAAAAAAGAAAAACTGCAGACCATATAAAATGACCAAATTTGAGTTATGGCCAAACATACATTATGTAAAGACCAAATTGGGAAACAAACCCTCTCAAGCCCAATTTCAAGCTGACCTCCGGTCGCTTATCAAACACAAGGGTCACAAAATAGGTGGGCCTTTTCTTTCAATTAAGAAGGAGAATTTCAGCCAAAAGGTATAACATAACATACCAAATCATAAAAACAAAATTTAAAGATACTGAACAACAGTATACGCACAAACAAATCGGTGAGAGGTGAATCATAAATTATATACAATGACCTCTGGATCAAATGCCATTTCCTGGTGTTTTCAATAAAAACATCGAGAGTTCAAATCTCCCTACCCAACTTAATTTTGTTTTCTTTTGATAATTTACTATGTACTAAAAATATATTTCATAGCACACATTACAAGAAAGATAAAAGAAAAGAATAAACACGAATCGTGTCTGGGATTGCTATTAAGCGCACTGGTGTGAAGACTCACTTTCAACCCTTGGTATTCTCTTTACACTCATGCAAAGGATGAAAGAAATGGCAAATTTCATATTTCACAGTAGGAAGATAGTGAATAGGCAAAAATAAGACATCAAGTGTGACCAGAGACCGAACGATCTACAAGTTTTTACACTTGTAGAGGCAAATAAAGCTAATAATATGCTTAGCAAAACACCATTACATGAGACCCTCAAAAACTAGCAATACATTAAAACTTTCAACACCCATCATAGTATATAAATAATACGGTGAAAATCTAGCCAATTTAAAGTGAAATACAGTTATTGCATCATTAGAACCAAACAACAAGTGCAATTGTACACAGGCAGCTCAAATCTGAGAAACAAACTTCAACGAATCAAGAAACAAAGTACGATTAAAAAAAAACAAACAAAACCTGAACGTCCTCAAAGGTCCAGCGATTGAAGAGCTTGACATCGTTGTGGGGTAGAATTGCATCTTGGGTGATAGGCTTCTCAGGAGCTGGTTGAGCAACCACAACATCCGCCATTTTTTTTGTTTGTTTTTCTATACACATCAAATACAGTATTAAAACATAAAAAGCTTTAGAAAGAGATTCATGGCTATACTGGTGTGTATGTAGAGAGAGAGAGAACGAAGAAACTCACCTGTTTGAGAGAGAGAGAGAGAGACAGAGAGACAGAGAGAGAGAGTCACAGTCTCACAGCAGGCGGCAACGATGAGAGGTTTGCAATGCGGAAGTGATGAGATGAGAAGAAACCCTACTTTAACCTAAGACCCGGGCCTAACATTATGGATTATACCGGGTCCAGCCCAACCCATTCTGCTTCCTTCAATGTGAGAGGTATGTTTGTGCATTCAATACAAGAACCCAACCCAACTTAGAATCTGGATTGGGTTTTTAAGGGATGACGGTAATTGTGTTGGGTTTTAAAATTTATATTAAAAAAAAAAATTTGTTGATGATTTGATTTGATTTTTTTTTTTTTTGAGTGTGAAAGCTCAAATCAACTTTATTATTTTGATTTATTTGGGTATTTTGAGCATTACTTATATGAAGTGGGAATATAGGCTTGATTGTGTAAATTATAAGCATTTATTGAATAATGGGCTTAAATAGTTGTATGAAAATCCTTTTTTCTTTATTAGGTCTCACAAAATTGCCTAAACTTAATTACCCAACTCAACAAAAACGAACCCAATAGGTTGGATAAACTTGGCTTTTATAGATATCTCGGGTCGTGTTATATTAAGTCGAGAATTTTTCAATTTGAGAAGATCGGGTTGGATTGGGGTATATAGATCAAAGATAGCCTAAATCGTTACTACTTACTAGCGTGGGCATATTTTCAAATTTTTAGGACTGAATCTAACTTTTAAATTTGGGGGATCAAAACTCAACCTAGAAGAGGATGTATAATAATGAGCTATTTGGTTGAGTTTAATTTTGTCCTAGAAGAGGGTGTATAATGTTTTTAAAAATATCATTATGTTTTTACAAAGTAAATAAGTTGATGAAAATAAACTCATCCAAATCCAAACTAATGTAAGAATGAAAGAGAAATATCCATTTCAATGTTTTTAAAAATATCATTATGTTTTTACACACTAAATAATTTATGAAAAATGCTGTGAGGACTCGAAGATACGAGGACCCAAAGATCTAAAGACCCGAGACATACTGGAAGGCATAAGGAGTAGAGGAGAATAAAAGTCAAAGTCCTGAGGATGAAGTGGGATGGCTTGGCAAAGAACGAAAGATAGATTGATGATGTATGTGATATATTGCAAATATCTGGGTTGGGGTTGGATAACTATGAACGTTGCATTGAATGTTCTGCACCAACCATTCTGGCCGCATTAAATAGGGAGTATCAGCTTTATCCGTTGTATTAATGTAGAAATTACCTGAACAGTACAAAACACAGAGCTAAAGCTTTTCTCTATTACTGACTACAAGGGAATGGACAAGTGTCAGTAAAGGGGGTTGAGTAGATGAGAGGTGTAGGGCTGAGATAGTAAGGGCAAAAAGTATAGATAAGAGAGGAGAGACACAGAAATGGAGGGAGACAAGACGTCAAAAATTTTGTTGTTGCTACCCTCTCTACAAATTCGTTGTTTTAGGACCTTTAGTCATTAAACGCTGTTGTTGTTGTTGTTAAGTCTTTTACGTGATTTTTGGTCCTTACAAATGCTAACGAATGCCCTAAGGGCATTGGTTAATAATCCATTTTAAAAAAAAAATTTATGGAAAAATGATATAAAGCAATTAATATTTTGACAGCTTTTTTTATTTCCCATAAAAATATTATTAAAATTTTCCTAAAATGAATTGTTAACCAATGCCCTAAAGGCATTCGTTAGCATGACCCATAATTTATTTCAATTATTTCCATTTCAAAGTTTTTTTTCCATAAGTTTTTAAATGAATTATTTATACTTAATTCTTCTTCTTTTTTTTCCTTGAGAAGGT
Source organism: Castanea sativa (assembly GCF_040712315.1). Taxonomy (NCBI): domain Eukaryota; kingdom Viridiplantae; phylum Streptophyta; class Magnoliopsida; order Fagales; family Fagaceae; genus Castanea; species Castanea sativa. Next base: position 51,619,939 of record NC_134013.1, on the reverse strand, counting down.
ATTTATACTTATTTCTATACTATTAATAACAAGATTCCCTATTGGTTTTCAACATTTTTCATACTAAAATATCTTCACAAATCCTTAAACTCTCTAAAATACCACCATATCTTTTAGTTAAATAATTTTGAATTAAAAAACATGTTAAAATAGTGATTTAGGGTCTGTTTGGATAGAACTTATTTTGCTGAAATTGAAAACTGAAAACTGAAAACACTGTAGCAAAATAATTTTTAAATGTGTGAATAGTATTGTGGGACCCATTTTTAATGAAAAAGTTGATGAAAAGTGAAATTTGTGGGATCCATGAACAGTAATTTTGTGTACTGTTCATAGCTAAAAGTCAATATGTGCGGCTGCTTAAAAAAAAAAAAAAAAAAAAAAGTCTCCAAAACGTGGACGTGGGCTGGACGTGAATCCAAACGCCCTCTTACTGTTTCTAAGTTTTAAGTTTTTTTCTTTTATCTTCTTCATATGGCCTAATAGAAGAACACTATTTATATCTCATTTTTAAACATTATTCCGTGTTACATTACCTCTTTCTTTAGGAAAAAAAATACGTAGGATTATTTATATACCACTTTTAAATATTATAACACTAAACAAACAAATAAATAAAAGAACATTATTGATGCATAATCCATATGTTACTGATTGTTATTGTTTCAGCAAAAAAGTAATATTAGTAGTAGATTTAAATTTGAACCAATAACAATTAACCACTTATAATTTGTTATAAAAATATTATAGATGAAGCCATTCTAATTCTAAATAATTGGAGGAAGATAAGCTCAACATATTGCAAACTGACGTTAGAAGATAAGATGGAAACAAAGTATTTTGTGGTTGGAATTTGCTTTGGAGCTTGGAGGAAAATCATGGCATATTCCTTCCACGAGGTTTGATTTTCGGCCGTTTTGCAAGAAATTTAATTTCACTCACGAATGAGAATTGAGGCACGTTACTACACCACTTGCGGAAGGGACCACTGCAAGATCCAAAGCTGAAAAAAAATGTAAAATCATTTGTCGATAACATTACCAGAGATGATGATTGTGATTTTGATATATAAGACATTCATACATACACGGCTACGAAAGTAACTATCATGTATTAACTATTGTGATTTTGATATAAAAGACATTCGTACACGGCTACGAAAGTAACTATCATTTATAGCTTTCTGCATAAAATGTGGAAGACAAAGCCCCAATTTTCTTAAATCTTTTTTTTTTTTTTTTTTGAGGATCGAATGGGTCTTAAATCTTAATCACTAATATCTATACTCTAGAGAAAATCTTAGCCAAATTAATAATCAATATCCTTACGTCACGAGTTGTTGACTAAACTCTACCGAGCCAACTCAACTTAACTCTACATCCGACTCACCCTTGAGGAGCCCATGGCCTTGGCAATGTCTCTGAGCGCAAATTTCTGAATCTTCCCAGTCGAAGTCTTGGGCAGTTCATCCTTAAACACCACAGTCTTAGGCACCATATAGTGCGGCAATTTAGCTCTACAAAACTCCATAATATCCTTCTCACTCGGCTTCGATTTCAACCTTTCCTTCAAGCTCACAAAAGCACATGGTGTCTCACCCCAAAACTCATCAGGCCGAGCCACCACAGCTGCTTCATTAATCGCTGGATGTGTGTATAGCACAGATTCAACTTCCACACTGCTCAAATTCTCTCCACCGCTTATGATCACATCCTTGGATCTATCTTTGATCTCCAAATACCCATCTGGATGCATAACTCCCACATCGCCAGTGTAAAACCAACCATTCTCTTTCATACATTTAGAGGTACCCTCTGGATCTTTGAAATAACCAAGCATCACTGCCCCACCTCTGAGTACAACTTCACCGAGTGTTAACCCATCTCGTTTCACACTCGCTCCTGACTCAGCATCCACAACATCCACTTCAGTCATCCCAATAATCTTCACTCCTTGTCTAGATTTTAGCTTCGCTCTTTCACTCGCCGGCAAATGATTCCACTTTCGTTTCCACGCACACGAAACAACGAGTCCTGCCGTTTCAGTCAACCCGTAGCCATGACTCACCACAAAACCCAACGACTCGGTCCTGAACAACACAGCAGCTGGTGGTGGAGCCCCAGCTGTGAGAATCTGAACTGGACTTTGAAGCTTTTCATTGTTGGGTGAGTTTGTTAACATGTTCAGCACCACAGGTGCACCGCACATGTGAGTCACACCATGTTTTTTGATAAGATCAAAGATTACTGGTCCATCGAATTTGCGAAGGCAGACATTGGTCGCACCCATGGCTGCCATTCCCCACGGGTAGCTCCATCCATTAGCGTGGAACATAGGTAGGGTCCACAAATATACAGGCTGCTTTGGTACACCCCAATCTATCACAGAAGTAACGGTGATGAAGAAAATCCCTCTGTGACAGTGGACCACGCCTTTCGGAGAAGACGTTGTACCCGAAGTGTAGTTCAATATCATCGGGTCCCACTCCGAGAATGGATTTTGGTCCCACTTGAATTCAGGATCCCCTTTCTCCACCAAACCCTCGTACTCGCAGCAAAAATCAACGGTGGATGATGATGATGAGGAAGAGAGAGCTTCACGACCATCATCGTCGTCGGTGATGAGGACGAGTTGAGGGCGTTGAGTATTGGGTGGAAAGAGAGAGAGAGCTTGGAGGATGAGAGAGGAAGCCAGGTGGTCAACGAAGACGAGTTTTGATTCGCTGTGGCAGAGGAGTACGGAGATCGTACGGGCGTCGAGGCGTGTGTTGATGTTGTTGAGGATAGCACCGGACATGGGCACAGCGAAGTGGAGCTCGTACATGGCGGGGATGTTGGGGGCTATGACAGACACCACGTGGCCTCTCTTGATGCCGAGCGATGCGATTGATGAGGCTACTTGGAGACATCGACGGTGGGTCTGTGACCACGTGTAGGTGGTGCTGTTGTAGATGACGGAAGTGCAGTCACCGTACACAGTGGCTGCTCTTTCTAGAAAGCCTAGCGGGGTTAGAGGCGATGAGTTTGCTTTTCTTGGCCTCAACTCTTCCATTACTCTCCGTCTCTTACTGTCCGTATTTTTTTAGAGCGATAACGCACTGACTGTATTTCTTCTAGTGATAATATTGATATCCTGAAAGTGGGGATGTTTTGTGGTTAAAAAATAGCTATTTGTGAAGAAGATAAAGATGAACTTTGGGCCAAAATTGGAAATTAATATTGTTTGTGAAACAATATAATTAGTAAGTACTGTTTTTAAACTATATATATTACTAACATCTCGAGTTTAAAAGACTCGATTTAGAAACTATAAATCGAGTCTCAAAGACTCGGTTTCCATGGTCTGATCACGTTTGATGTGACGTTTTTTCACGTAGCGTCCACCTGGAAATCAAGTATCTAAGACTCGATTTATAAGCTCATTCTTTAAACATTAATTTGTATGTGCTAGCAAACAAAATAAAACACTTTACATTTAATAGTATTCAAACATTATTAGTGCTAGCAAGCTGTACAACACAAATCAATGCACAATTATGTCTCTTTTCTCCCAATCATTCAGACATCTCTCCTCACCTCAGTCCTCTCTCCCTTCTTTCACTATGTCTGCTCTCTCTTCTTTCAGGAGCACAAACCAAAGATGCTGGGTTGCTAGGTGGCGGTAACGACGGGGATAGGTGGTGGTTTCGACTACGAACTGTAGAAACCCAACTACTGAGTCGACTCGATTCACTAGTTTGGTGGTGGTGGTGGTAGGGTTGTTATGGAGGCGGCGGCAGTTGATTTTGGCTGTTGGTTAGTTGGTTGTGGGTTCATGACTGTGGGTCTGCAAGTTGGGTGTTTTGGGTCAGCGGTATATATGGGTGTTTGGGCTGTGTGCGACGATCACGGTGGGTTGGATTTTGGGGTTCGTCTGTCACGGTGGCTGTTGGTGTTTTGGCAGTGAATGGGTTTTCGTGGGTTGCGATCAGTGAGTTTGTGGGTTGCTTATGGTAGCATTGAGATTGGTGGATGTTTTGTTTTGTGTGGATGCAGTGGTTGTTGGTGTTTTTGCGGTGGTTGCGGTCACCGTTGGTTGTTAATGTGAGAGAAGCAGAGGGACCAAAGAAGAGAGAGGCCGAGAGATGTTTTTAATCTTATCTTAAAATTTTTATTTATTTATTTATTTATTCCTAAACATAGAATGGTATTCTTTGTAAAGGGTCGGCTTATAAATCGAGTCTTAGAGACTCGATTTCCAAGTGGGCGCCATGTGGAAAAAATACCACATCAGACTTGATCAGACCATGGAAACCGAGTCTTTAGCCGAAGAAGCCAAAGCCAACAGCAATCGCTTTCACTCCAACACCATAGCCAATCCTCGTACTCAATCTCTGTCACTATAACCAACATCCATGTGTGATGACAAGCTCACAAGTTCCTATTGCTACACAAGGTGGCAACAATCTAAGGTTGGATCCATGCTGATCAAGCTTGAGACAAGTAAATACAAGTCAATTGGGTCGAGGATCAATTAGATCGAGTTTTCTTTGGGGTTTGTGGCCACGAATTGAGCTCTGTGGTGGGTCTGGGTTTAGGATGGTGTTGGTGAGTTGGGGTTGTGGTGGATTTAGGTTTGTATGCGAGAATTTTGGGATTGAGAAATGATATGTCCACAAAATTTTCACAACATTTTTACAACAAATTCTAAGTGGCAGATTGTTACTAGTTATTATTGTTGGGGCAAAAAAGTAATCTTAGTGTTAGGTTCAAATTTGAACCAATAACAACTAACCACCTATGATTTGTTGTAAAAATGTTGTGGACATAGTATCTTTCTTTTTGGATTAGTTTGAAACTTTGAATTTGATGATTTTGTTTGAAATTTATGGATTTAGTTTGAATCTAGGTTTTGTGGATTTGCATTGGGGCTTTCTTTTTAGGGGAGGATTTTGGGGTTAGAAACAATGTGACCTATATTGATTTAAGATTGTTCGACTAAATTGCTATTTCGTTACGAAGAAATTATAAGAAAGGAAAAAAAGCCAATGTCAATAAAACAAAATTGAAATTCTATCAAATTAAGAAAATTAAAAGAAAAAATGGGAAAAATGGTAAAGAAAAGAAAAGGCGAAATGTACTTTTGGTCCCTACATTTTGGGCATATTTTCATTTATTTCCCTAACTTGATTTTGCGCCTACCTCAGTCCCTGAAATCAAAAAATCATGTCCATTTTGGTCCCTGCCATCAACCCACTAACTAAAAATCATACGTGGTTGACAGAGTGCCCTGCTTGCTGACGTGGTCATTAAAATATTATCTAAAAAAATATTTGGCATTTTTAAATGCCACATCAATATTTAAATTAATATTAAAAAACCAGGTTAGAAAATTAAAAAAAAAAACTTAAACATTAATCTAATTAAATTTATTCTTTTTTTACTTTTTTTTTTTTTCCGTAAGAGCTTTCATTTCTTCTTTTCAGAACATGAAGTTTACATTCTTCCCAAGCAAAAAACTAGCAAACCCAAAAAATTTCCATCTGAAACCCACACCAAAAACTAAACCCAACCAATGATCCCTTATCAGACCAACCAACCAACCCTGCAATCTAAAACCCACATGAACAGATCAGACCACCAATCACCACGACTACCACCGATCAGTCACTAATGGACACATTAAGCCACCGCAGCCCACGCCAACAACAAACCTAACCAAACATCCACCCCCCCACCCACCACCAGACCAACCACCACTTCACAACCACTACCACTGATCTCAACCTATCTCTTTCTCTAAACCCAGATCAAAGCTAGATCCCATAGAGAATGTCGAAAGAGAGAGATCTTAATCCAAGAAAACGAAGATCGATCAGACCATTTGGATCTTTGGATGTGAGAACCAAGATTTCTGTAAATGGTTTTTTTTTTTAATTATTTGATGCTAGAGTTTTTGTTAATGGGCTTATTGTGCACGGCTTTTTATCTTCAAACTTCTTTTTTATTAAAATTTTTAATTAAATTATTTATTTTTATTAGATTAATGTTTATTTTAAATTTTTTATTTTTTGACCTGCCTTTTTTTATTAAGTTAAATCCTGACATGACATTTAAAAAAATGTCAAATAATTTTTATTTTATTTTATTAGCCACAATAGTATTTACTATGCAAACAATGCATTCCGTCTGCCACATATGAATTTTCTATTAGTGGGTTGACGGTAGGGAACAAAGTGGACATGATTTTTCATTTTTAGAGACTGGGGTAGGTGCGAAATTAAGTTAAGGACCAAAACAAAAGTAGGGAACAAAAGTACATTTTCGCCAAAATAAAATTATTTTTTATAGATGATATGTATTTTTTTGCCACTTAAGGGCTGACATGGCCAGTAAAACTTAGACACATAATGATTTCATCCAATTTTTTAATATTATATATGCAAATTGTACAAAATTGTTTGCCACGTAGGTATTTTCTGTTTGCAAGTTAACAATAGGGACAAATTTGACTATAATTTTAAAATATATAGCAGAGACCAAATTGATTGATGCCAGAATTAATGAATAGACCAAATTGGCTATGACCTCAAAATGTAGGGACCAAAATAATATTTTTGCCTAAATAAAACTAAAGTGATCAGGTAGGGCATTGCCAGATTGGCCCACAAATTCTTTGGAAATCTATATAAAAAAAATATGGCATATAATTTACATGCTAGGTGGATAGTGTGGGGGGTAAAAAGATCCTGATGGGAACGTGGGCCTTTTGGGCCGTGTTAAGGAAGGCCGACCTGACCCTGGGTTTGGAAGTTGTTAATACTATGGGTCGGCCCATGCGCCGAGGGTCCGAGGACTCAGCCGAGGGTGAACTTATCCTCGGACTGACACCAGAGAACCCGGGACTTCATGGTACAGGTTAGGGAACGACACGGTCAAGACCAATGGTTAAAAGGGGTGAACCCTTGAATGCCCCAGAAGCACCAGTGTTGAAGAAATGACAAAGACAAAGGCTGCTACCTCCACATTAAAGACCCTGCACCTACCACCCTGGCCGCATTAATGGGGAGGTGACACTTGAACAGTGGAAGGGAAACTTCTAGTTACTGTTCAAAGGCACTAAGAAAAGAAATATCTATACTAAGGGAGGAGTTGGGGGCAACACGTGTATAAAGTATTAAGAAGAAGAGTATTTAAGGGAGGACCTAGAACGCAGAAAGAGGACGAGGCCATTTGTAACCTAAAAAGAAAAAAGACAAAGAGAGAGAGATAATATAAGAACGACTCTCGGCTTACGTCCGAGGAGACCTATTTACATTACTCTTTCTTTGTTTCCTAATACTTGGCAATCTTTAGTTTGTCATTTAATCTTCACTCACTTCTAATCCGGGTTTCAAGCCCACTCTCTACAAATTTTCATTGTTTAAGGCTCATTGGGCTGAGCCCACAATCGTTCTTGGGTCCGAGGTGCAATTGTGCACTTACAATTGGCGCCGTCTGTGGGAAATCTAGTAGGAAGTAGTAGAGATATTATGGCGGGCTTAGGCTCTCACCATGCAGAGTCACAAGGATCACAACGGAAGATCATTTCGAACGTCTTGAACGTCATAGGGATCGTGAGGGAAGCGTCCATACCAGAATACCCGGGGGATAGCCATACTCGAGGAGGTAGCACTACCCACGATGAGGGCTCTAAATCCATGCGAGAGGAAATTAATCGTTTGAAGAATAAGTTACGCCGTGCTAAACGTAAGGTTTCTCCGTCCTCATCTAGTTCTTCCTCAGATAAGGATAGGGGGGTTGGCCACAGTTCAAGGTCATATTCCCCCACTAGCGCAACATCCTCCGGCGAGGAGGAGGACCAATCAACTCGCAGACGTAAGAAGCTTCGTTCTAGGGGCTTAGGCAACGATACCATGAGTGGCGTTGCACCAACTCTCTAAATCTCCGTTTTCGCGGAGGATTGAGGGGAAGGCTTCCCAGAAGGTTCACCCGCCCACCTTTACCATCTACAATGGCCGGACGTCCGGTGGAACACGTGAGCCACTTCAACCAAAGGATGGCAGTGCACTCCCATAACGAGACTTTGATGTGTAAAGTCTTCCCCTCCAAACTTGGGACTGTGGCTATGAGATGGTTTAACGGTCTCGAATCGGGGTCTGTGGGCTCGTTTGGGGAGTTAACTAGGGCATTTGCTTCGCGCTTCATCACGTGTAGCGAGTCCCTCGGCCATTGGATTCGGCTTATCCATGGTCATGAAGGAGGGGGAGACAACTGAAAGCATACTCCGACGATATTGGGAGATGTTTAATGAAATAGATGGCGACTTTGATGAGGTGGCGCTTAATACCTTTAAGGTAGGCCTCCCTACCGATCACGACCTAAGAAAGTCTTTGACGAAAAAGCCCGTCCGCAAGGCGTACGCCGCCTTATGGATCGTATCGACGAATATAAAAGGGTAGAGGAAGACCGGCGGCAAGGAAAAGGAAAGGAGAAGGTTATCCCGCAGAGAGAAGGGATTTCGGGTCGGACGGATATCACAACAACAAGCCGAGGAGGGATTACTTCGGACAATCCGGCTCGGCAACACCCCAGTCAGAATACCGTGTTCCGAGAACGGTGCATCGGTTATTAGAAAAAGTTCGTAAAGAGCCCTTTTCAGATGGCCGGCAAGATGGCGGGGGACCTGCGAGAAGAAATCAAAACCTTTTACGTCGAGTACCATCGGGATGTGGGTCATACTGCGAGAACTGTAGGACTGTGGAACCATCTGGAGCAACTCGTCGGTGAGGGAAAGTTAAAGCGGCACTTGTGTCGGCCACTGGGCAAGTAAGCCAAGTTGGTTCAAACAACCGAGAGGAACGGTTCATCTCGGCCGGCATTGGGAACAATTAATGTTATCTTCGTCGCACCGGTAGGACCGGTTCGAGGTCCCACTAGGATTATGGCGGTTTCTCATCCGCAAAGCCGAGGATGTCGGTAGCGGGCCGAAGAGATTAAGGAGCACCTTCCTGTCTTGGGTTTCTCCGAGGAGGATAAGGTAGGGACTATCCAGCCCCATGACGATGCTCTTGTCGTTACCCTCAGAATAGGCAACTATGATGTGAGAAGGGTGATGATAGATCAGGGCAGCGGTGCAGATATCATGTACCCTGATCTATTTAAGGGGCTAAGGTTGGAGTTGGAAGATTTAACTCCTTATGACTCACCCCTTATCAGCTTTGAAGGGAGAGCCGTTGTGCCAAAAGGACAGATCCGTTTACCCGTTCAATCTGGCACAGAAACAGTGGAAGTAGATTTCATTGTGGTTGACGCGTACTCTCCATATACAGCCATCCTCGCCAGACCATGGCTGCACGCTCTGGGAGCCGTCTCCTCTACCTTGCACGTTAAGGTTAAATTCCCCTCGGGGGAACACGTTGAGGAGATCCTCGGCAGCCAGGTAGTGGCCAGGCAATGCATATCGGCGGCATTACTTCGTCAGTCAGAAATCGAGTTATCAACCTTGCCCATCCGGGAGTCATAGCAATTACGGCTCGGAGGCACCTGGAGCGACGACAGAAGATGAGGCGGTTTGCGAGGAGTTAGAGAAGTTTGTAATAGCAGATGATCCAGAGAGATTCTTCCAAGTTGGCATACTTTTGCCATACCAAGAAAAGATGGAGTTGTTAAAATTCCTAAAGGACAATATAGATGTCTTTGCGTGGGACCCTTATGAGGCTCCAGGCGTGGATCCGAGCTTTATTTGTCATCGTTTAAACGTCAATCCGGCCATTGTTCGAGGAGGCAGCCACCTCGGCGATCTTCCCGAGAACATTCGAGGCTGTGAAGGAAGAGGTTCTTAAACTCAAAGGGCGGGGGCTATCGAAAAGTTTTCTACCTGAATGGTTGGCTCATCTTGTTGTCGTTAAGAAGAAGAACGGCGAGGTGGAGAGTGTGTGTAGATTTTGCGGTATCCGAGACAAGGCTGTCCTAAAGATTCGTTCCCAATGCCACGTATTGATCAGGCCGGTAGATGCTACGTTGGACATCCTCGGATGAGTTTCTTGGACGCCTTCCGGGGTTACCACCAAATTCCGCAGCGTTAGAGGATCGGAGAAAACGCTTTCATTACTCCAACCGGGAACTATCATTATAAGGTCATGCCATTTGGGTTAAAAAATGCGGGGCTACTTACCAAAGAATGATGACCCGAATGTTTGAACAGCAATCGGGGAAAACCATAGAAGTATACGTGGATGATATGGTGGTGAAGAGTAAGACAGTACCTTCGCACATGTGATTTGGCCGACACCTTCCAAATGCCGAGGAAGTATAAGTTGCGCCTTAACGCTTCCAAGTGTTCTTTTGGCGTGGGATCCGGAAAGTTCCTAGGGTATATGATCACTCATAGGGGCATAGAGGTGAACCCGGTGCGGGTTAAGGCTATTCGTAATTTGCGGCCGCCTCGGAACCCAAAAGATATTCAAAAATTGACCGGAATGATTGCTTGCGTTGAACTGATTTATTTCTCGGTCGAGTGACCGGTGCCGTCCTTTCTTTCAGTTGCTGAACAAGTGGAAAGGATTTCAATGGACCGAGGATTGTGAGTCAGCTTTCCAACAGCTTAAGCAATATCTATCTCGGCCACCCATTTTATCTCGCCCTGAGGTGGACGAGGTGTTATTCGCTTATCTGTCCGTGGCTATTCATGCGGTGAGTCTAGTCCTTATAAGGAATGAAAATGGGGTGCAGAGGCCGATCTACTATGTTAGTAAGTCCTTGAATGAAGCCGAGGTGCGCTATTTGCCCTTGGAAAAAGCACTTCTGGCTGTAGTCCACGCCACGCGCAAACTTCCTCATTATTTCCAATCTCATACTGTGGTTGTTTTGACCCAGTTGCCTCTCAAGGCTGTGTTGCGTAGTGCTGATTATTCTGGCAAGGTGGCGAAGTGGGGAACCATTTTGGGAGCCTTTGATGTTAAATACAGGCCTCGCACATCGGTGAAAGGGACGGGTCCTCGCGGATTTGGTGGCGAGTTTGCGAACCATTTATAGAAGAAACTTCAAAAGAAACACACATGGGTGGAAAATCAGTTGGTGTGATCACAGATGTATCACCCTCGGTTTGGAGAGTTCACGTGGATGGGGCTGTTAATCAAAGAGGGTCTGGTGTTGGGCTTGTTCTAGTGTCCCCTGAAGGGATTGTCTTTGAAAAATCTTTGAGATTGGCCTTCTCGGCTACTAATAATGAGGCCGAGTATGAAGCAGTCTTGGTAGGCATGCAAATGGTACATAAGATGGGTGGCAAAGAAATCCATGTGTTCTCGGACTCTCGAATTAGTGGTCGGCCAAGTCATGGGGACCATGGAGGCTAGAGACCCCGAATGCAAGAATATTTGGCCCAGGTTAAACGTCGGCGGCGAATTCGACTCATTTGCCTTAGCTCATGTCTACGGAGTGGAAACACTCATGCATTCTTTGGCCACATTGGCCACATCCTCGGCTCGAGGTCTACCAAGGGTGATTCTCGTTGAGGATGCGATAGAACCTTCTCTTATAGGCGCTAACGCACCTCGCATCCATTTAATAAGGCCTGGTCCTAGTTGGATGGATTCGATCATATCTTTTCTCAAAAATGACATCCTTCCCGAAGACAAAGTTGAAGCGGAAAAGGTACGTCGAAAGGCGCCGCGCTTCGGTTGTCCGAGAGGATCGAAGCTATACAAACGATCCTTTTCGGGACCGTATTTGTTGTGTGTACACCCCGAATCAACGAGAATCGTTCTTTGGAGGAATTGCATGAAGGAATTTGTGGGAGTCATGCGGGGGAAGGTCCTTAGCCCATAGAGCCACGACTCGGGGTTATTGGTGGCCTAATATGCGGAGAGGAGGCTCGGGATTATGCCGGAAAGTGTGATCGGTGTCGGAGGTTCGCCCTAATATCCACCAACCTGGAGGGGTTCTTAATCCTCTGTCTAGCCACTGGCCCTTCGCACAATGGGGCTTGGACATTGTAGGGCCATTCCCGAGAGCCGACTTTGGAAACAAAGATGGCTGCTTGTAGGGACGGACTACTTCACTAAATGGGTCGAAGGCCGAGCCACTTAGCCAATATCCGAGATGTTGATTCCAAGAGGTTTATTTGGAAGAATATTGTTACTAGATTTGGTATGCCACATACTCTTATCTCGGACAATGGCGTTCAATTTGGCGCAGCCAACGCCTTTAGGCGATCTTGTAGTGACATGGGCATCACAAACGGATACTCACGGCTTATCCTCGAGGAAATGGACGGGCCGAGGCGGTTAACAAGGTCATTGTCAATGGGCTCGAAGAGGTTGGATGATGCGAAAGGCGGATGGGTGGAAGAGCTCCTCATGTCTGTGGACGTATCGGACCACTCCGCGCAGTCCCTGGAGAAACGCCATTCTCTATGGCTTATGGAGCCGAGGCGGTGATACCATTGGAGTCTGGATTTCCTACTCTAAAGACAAGTTCTTTTAGTCCAGGAGAATAACAAGGAAGTTCTAGAGGGCAATCTTGATTTAGTTGAAGATCGGCGTGTTGCGGCTATGGTCCAAATGGCTTATTATCGGCGAAGCTAAAACAAGGACATGATGCCCACGTGAAACTAAGGCCACTTTGCTTTGGTGATCTTGTATTAAGGAAAGTTGTAGGCACTTCTAAGAACCCGGCATGGGGTAAGCTAGGACCTGGCGGGAAGGCCCCTACCGCATTGTTTCAATGGGGCGTAGGGTCGTATAGGTTAGTTGACCTGGATGAACGAGTTGTACCACGTCCATGGAATGTAAATAATCTTAGAAGGTATTATTATTAATCAAATAAGCTTTCGTCAATTAATGTTTCAAAGTTATGGCTGGCTCTCATGTTTGAAGTTATTGTTTTAAAGAATCAAACAGAAACTTGGTTAAGTGTAGTCCTCGGACCACAAACCTTGTGGAAATTGATATCTTATCATTTGTTAAACAGAACCTTAGTTATGCCGGGTCTTCGGACCTCCTACTTTGGGAAAATTAACGTTTGAAGTTACTGTTCTAAAGAATCAAACAGAAACTTGGTTAAGTGTAGTCCTCGGACCACAAACCTTGTGGAAATTGATATCTTATCATTTGTTAAAAACAGAACCTTAGTTATGCGGGTCTTCGAGACCTCCTACTTTGGGAAAATTAACGTTTGAAGTTCTGTTTTAAAGAATCAAACGAAACTTGGTTAAGTGTAGTCCTCGGACCACAAACCTTGTGGAAATTGATATATTATCATTTGTTAAACAGAGACCTTAGTTATGCGGGTCTTCGGACCTCCTACTTTGGAAAAATTAACGTTTGAAGTTACTGTTCTAAAGAATCAAACGAAAACTTGGTTAAGTGTAGTCCTCGGACCACGAAACCTTGTGGAAATTGATATCTTATCATTTGTTAAACGAACCTTAGTTATGCCGGGTCTTCGGACCTCCTACTTTGGGAAAATTAACGTTTAGTTCTTGTTCTAAAGAATCAAACGAAACTTGGTTAAGTGTAGTCCTCGGACCACAAACCTTGTGGAAATTGATATCTTATCATTTGTTAAACAGAACCTTAGTTATGCGGGTCTTCGGACCTCCTACTTTGGGAAAATTAACGTTTGAAGATTCTTGTTCTAAAGAATCAAACAGAAACTTGGTTAAGTGTAGTCCTCGGACCACAAACCTTGTGGAAATTGATATCTTATCATTTGTTAAACAGAACCTTAGTTATGCCGGGTCTTCGGACCTCCTACTTTGGGAAAATTAACATGTGAAGTTATTGTTTTAAAGAATCAAACAGAAACTTGGTTAAGTGTAGTCCTCGGACCACAAACCTTGTGGAAATTGATATCTTATCATTTGTTAAAGAGAACCTTAGTTATGCCGGGTCTTCGGACCTCCTACTTTGGGAAAATTAACGTTTGAAGTTACTGTTCTAAAGAATCAAACAGAAAATTGGTTAAGTACGGTCCTCGGACCACAAACCTTGTGGAAATTGATATCTTATCATTTGTTAAACAGAACCTTAGTTATGCCGGGTCTTCGGACCTCCTACTTTGGGAAAATTAACATGTGAAGTTATTGTTTTAAAGAATCAAACAGAAAATTGGTTAAGTACGGTCCTCGGACCACAAACCTTGTGGAAATTGATGTCTTGTCATTTGTTAAACAGAAGCTTAGTTATGCCGGGTCCTCGGACCTCCTACTTTGGTAAAACTAACGTTTACAGTTAAACGAAAGATTGCTTAAGATTTGTCTTCGGACTATGACTTTGCTTAAAGTTAACTTCTGATTGTGTCTGCATGTTAATACCTTATTGATTATTAACTTGGATCTTAAGGTTTATATCTTTAAGTATTGAGTGAATTTGTGTGAGGAATGGTCCTCGGATCTTACATCCTACTAGAAACAGTGTTATGCATTATAAAGGCTTAATCGTTGTATGAGGTCCTCGTTCCTTTTTTATCAAGGCATTGTTCAAGCGTGTTAACTATGTCACCTCGTATTAAATCTTTAGTAATATACGCATGATTATGTGGAAGTTACGATTGTGCAATCCTTGGAGTTAAATTTTTATACTACGAGAAACTTTTGATATGACTTAATGGGAAACTTTTGTAATAAGTACAATAAAAGGAATAGAGTAAAAACGAGACACAATCCAAGTGAAAAGCAAACGAAATTGTTCTTTATTAATCAAATTGAATATACATTACAATAGATAAGTTCAAAAAAAAAAAACGAAAAGAATGGAAAAAGAGAAGCCCTAAGCTAAGTCCTAAGCCGTTGGAGGAGGATCTTTGAGAGGTGCTAGTGCCCTCGGTCTTTCTCAACTCCGGCTCAAAAGGAGTCATGTCTGCTTTCCTTTATCCACTTGTCGTTGTTGAAAGGACGATGGGTTCCACTGCCTGGCTCAAGTCCTTCTCTCGCATCCCCTCCTCCTTCCTTCTCTTTATTGGAACCAGAAGGTTCGTAGGATCGAGGAATTTCTTTGTGGGACCATCGAGGTAGGGGCGGGAAGAGTTGTCTCGGGGGTAGGAGTAGCGGCGGGGAGCCTCTTCAATCTCCTGTATTTCTAGGGAAGCCAAACGTTCTCGGACTTCCTCAAATCCGAAGATTGAGGAACCCCCGCTACGTTTAGAGCTTCCCCATTACTTTTTGACAGATTTCGCGGCATAAAGCCGCGAACTCCTCTGTCATTTGCTCCTCGGTGGTGGCTACCCCTTCATCAAAACTTGCACGCTTGGCCGGCTTGGAGAGAGAGTTGGAAGGAATTGGCTTCTTCTTTCATCGGCGCTAGTTGCTTCTTAAGATCCGAGCACTCCTTTGAGCTTGGGAGAGCTCTTCATTTCTTTCCTTAAGGAGTTTGCGGCCGTCCTTCTATGGGTCTTCATGGTCTTCAAGTTTGACTCGACCCCATTCTTCTCTCTCCTCGGCTCGCTACCTCAGAGGTCGGCTTCTCGTTCTCGGCAAGGGCCGCACCTAAGGTCTTCTCGGTCTCCACCCTAATTTCGAGTTCAGCCCTGGCTACTTTCCGAGCGTCTTCAATAAACTTTTCAGCTACAAAAGACCTCTGAATAGCTGTAAAAAAGCATGATGGAGTTAGGAATAACAAAAACTAATTTACTTATAAATATTGTTAAAAGGAGGAACACTTACCAGGCGCTAAGTCTCTTTTTAGAGAGAGGAATAGTTGTGGTTGGCCCGTCTTTTCCAAGGTCTCCATGTCCTTGGCGGCGGAGAAGAGGCGTTCTAGGACCTCGGCCGGGTGGTGGGCGTGGCCTTGTTGAACTGCCCTTATGGAGCCGCGGGAGATAGGAGCGCTCGTCCGGCTTTAGATCGGGGGACCGGGTGGCCGGTGCTCGGTGCACTACGGCCCTCATCCCCGATTTCCCAGGAGTTCGAGGCGAACGGGATCTACCCTTGCCACTTATCCAGCACGGCCGATGGGCCGGGGGAGTTGTTGGCGTGGTTTCTTGGGCTCTTTATTAGTCGTCCCCTCATCATCCCCTTTCCTCTTCTTCTTGGGATCCTCGGCTAGCGGTTGGGCTCGGTGGAGGAGGAGGAGGAGGTAAAAGGGTTGCAGGAGAACTTGGGACGTCCCCTTTTTCTTCTTCTGCAACTTTGGCAGCCCTATTAGTGAGAAGACCCTCCATTCGTCCCATGTCTTCTACGGATTCGTCCTCGGGAAGGGCAGCGCAAACCCCTGCAATTCCGGAGGCCTCGGTTGCTTCTTCTTCCTCGTCGGAAAGCACTACAACCTGGTTCCCGCGAGGTCTCTCGGTGTCTTCGAGATGGAATTGATCTATCTCGTCGTCAAGGGTGTGTGTGAAGAAGACACCTGCTCTTCTACGGAATGAAAGTTTGTTTGTGCGTGCACGGCAAGGGGGACTGCTATCGCCCGGTTGTACAGAATGGTGTTAGGAGCGTCGGGAGGTCACGGTCGTCAAAAAATGGCGCGAGCTACGTTGATCCTCTTCCGTCTTCGGTCGCTGCAATAATGGCGTCCTCTATCTCTTGGAAGTCTTTGGAAAGGGGAGTGTATCCGAGAATGAGGTGAGCCGCCCGAAGTTGTAAGTCTTCGCTAACGAACACCTCGGAGCGAAGTACTCGGTTTAAATCGGCAACGTTACAGTGACTCAGACGAGGACGCACGTGCTGCTTATCTGCAAAAAAGACGTCAAAACAAACAAACCTGATTAGATTCACACAAATATTCAACAAGTTTAAGTAAATACAAATACGCATTTACGTGTGTGTGTTAGGAGAAGTTGTGTTGTGGGGAGATTAATCCTACGGCGTCGCACTGGATCCCCATCGAACCGGCGTGAAAGCCATCGTGCCAGTTCCCAGACACGATCAAGTAGTCGTCCTTCATGCCTTTGTTTGATTTGGGCAGACAGGAGATTAGCCTAACGGTGCTAGACCGAGATTTCATATAATAACCTACTTTAGAAAGTTTGTGGGACTCATATAGGAACACGACATCGTGCCATGTGAGGTTTAAACCCATCTGCTCGTTTAGAGCATCTACACTAACTAGAACTCTCAAAACGTTTGGAAGGCATTGGTCGGGACACAACCCGTGGATTGCGAAGATACTCCTCATTACGGGTTTCATTGGAAGGGTCATCCCTGCCTCACATGAAGGCTATCATAGGGATGATAACCTCTCCCTCTTTCCTAGAACCGGCCACGGCTGTTGCCGGGCAGTATTCTAATCCTACGTCGCTGGGAATATGGTATTTGGCTCTAAAGCCTTCCATCCCAGCGGCGGTATCAACTAGACACTTGAATTTTCCCATTAACAGAGAGACGATAGACTAAACTTTAAAAGGGAGAGTGTTTGTATTGGTAGCCGAGGACAAATATTGAGGAGAAAAGGTTTAGAATAGGAGTAAGAACTTACAAGGTCGAAGATGTGCAAATCTCCACGGTTTTCTGCAGAGTAATGTATGATGGCTGATGTCTTGATGGGATTACCCCCTGAGGAATTAAATGAAGGCGTGGGTTCCCGAAGCGTCACGACGTGCAAAAAGGCGGCCTCGAAATTATGTCTATCCCGCCTAAAATTTCGTGGAGTAATGAGAACCGTTGGATGCCCATCTCACTGTTGAACGTGGGAGACAAAGAGCAACTTACAGTAATAAATGCGCGCATTTTCGAAAATAAAATCGCCAAGTGTCATCTTCTGGGACGCAAAACGATTTCCACACGTGCCATTACTTATAAAGTGTGTAGAGCAGGTTCTCGTCGGATCAAAACCCTATTTTTCTCCTCGGACGTTGAAAATTAGAGTTTTGAGGGGCTATTGTGGGGGGTAAAAAGATCTGATGGGAACGTGGGCCTTTTGGGCCGTGTTAAGGAAGGCCGACGACCACAGGGTTTGGAAGTTGTTAATACTATGGGTCGGCCCATGCGGCAGGGTCCGAGGACTCAGGGTGAACTTATCCTCGGACGACACCGAGAACCCGGGACTTCATGGTACGGGTTAGGGAACGACACGGCCAAGACCAATGGTTAAAAGGGGTGAACCCTTGAATGCCCAAGCACCGGTGTTGAAGAAATGACAAAGACAAAGGCTGCTACCTCCACATTAAAGACCCCGCACCTACCACCCCGGCCGCATTAATGGGGAGGTGACACTTGAACGAGTGGAAGGAAACTTCTAGAATTCGTTCAAAGGCACTAAGAAAAGAAATATCTATACTAAGGGAGGAGTTGGGGGCAACACGTGTATAAAGTATTAAGAAGAAGAGTATTTAAGGGAGGACCTAGAACAGAAAGAGGGACGGAACTGTTTGTAACCTAAAAAGAAAAAAGACAAAGAGAGAGAGATAATATAAGAACAGCTCTCGGCTTATGTCCGAGGAGACCTATTTACATTACTCTTTGTTGTTTCCTAATACTGGCAATCTTTAGTTTGTCATTTAATCTTCACTCACTTCTAATCTGGGTTTCAAGCCCACTCTCTACAAATTTTCATTGTTTAAGGCTCATTGGGCCTGAGCCCACAACTGTTCTTGGGTCCAGGTGCAATTGTGCACTTACAGATAGTTTAGAGCAATTTATAGCTATACTTAAATATTTAAAATCTTTTCAAGGGGTATTTATTTTTTATCGCACTTTTATTTTGAGTCAATCACATAATTGAACATTTTAAAAGTTACAAGCATATCAAATGCATGATACAAAATTGCAATATGATAACAAATTCAGTTTCTAGCACACCATCAATGAGTCCAATCTCCATAGCTTGCAAATTTTTAAATGTAGTTTTTCAACTATAGTATGGGAAGGAGTTAACAAGGTGGTGTTTTCATAAAATCCACATACAAGTCTTGTACAAGACTCAATTTTCAAGACTCAATATATAAGACCAAATATACAAATTGAAAATTTTAAAAGGAACATGCTTCAACAACAACAACCTTGTTCAACTAATAGCTTTTATTTTTGATAAGTTTAGTTAATATTGGTTTTGTATTCTTATTTGATTGTGATTATATATGTGTGTAATCACATATAGGTGCAAATTTTATGATACTGGAAATGTATAATAAGGTTAGTATAAATTGGTTTTAGGGTTTAACTAATAGCTTTTATTTCTGATATATACATCAATGGACCAGTTGTGTCCATTGATGTGATAGAAATGGGGTTCTCCAGAGTGTCATCAATAGGGATGGCAATTGTTACCCGACCCACAGGTACCCGGTTCGACCTAACCCGATAAGCAATAGGGTCGGGTTTGGATTTTAAAAATAAAACCCAACCTAGGTCTGGGTCGAGTCCGAGTCTTGGCAATACCCGCCTCGAACCCGGACTCGGACCTGGACCTGACCCACTTAAAATGAAAATTACCAAAAAAACCCTAGTGTGTGTGTGTGTGTGTATATATATATATATATATAAACTTATAAACCCTAACTTATTCTCTCATTTCACTCAGCCAACTACCCTAGCCCCACTTTCACTCACTCTCCTCTCATGTCTCACGTCGTCAGCCACCGAATGTTAGCCGCCCCTCTCTCTTGCTCTCAGCCTCATGGTCTCACTCTCTCTACCGAAGAAGACAAAGACAAAAATCTAAGGTTCTAGCCGCAAAGCCTCTCCGATCTCAGCCAGTTTCGTTTAATCTTGCTCCCTTTATTTGCTTTACACCGAGTTTAGTGATAGCTGAACCCAACGACCACAACCACGGTGATTTACGGCAATGGTTTTTGATGTTCTTTTTCCATTTTTTCTTTATATGATCAGTGGGTTTAGGAATTTAGATTCTCTTTGTTTAACTTGTGGGTTTAGGGATTTAGATTTGGTTGTTAAGATTTGATGTTCCTTGCATGTGCTTGTTTTATATTTTTATTTCAAATGTATATAGTTTCTGTGAAGAGATTGATTTCAAATGTATTTGGTTTCTGTGAATAGGAAATTTGAATAGGTATGGTGGATTTGATTTGAGATTTCCTTGGATTTGTTGTTTGTGTTGCTGTGATTCTTTTTTCTCAAGAAAACATAATTTTTTTAATAGATTGGGCCATGGATTGGGCCACTGTTAAGGGCTTAAGATTGGGCCCTGGAGTGGCCTGGCTGGCGGGGCCCGACAGGGCTGGTTTGGGCTTGCAAAAAAAAAAAAACCCCCGTTTATTAAATAGGCTGGGTTCGGGTAATGGGGTAGGCCTATGGGTTGGGTTCGGGCATAAAGAAACTCGCCCCGAACCCGACCTATTGTCATTCCTAGTCACCAAGGACCCTTTTGTGGAAGGGATGCCATATGAGAATCCTATAGGGTCTAAGAAGATTGTCACTAAGGACCTTTTTAGGGAATGGGTGCTACCAATATATGCTATTGGGAGAGGTGAAGGTGGAGAAGGCTCAAATGTTCATGGTTGTGTTTGACTCTGTTGCTGGTAGGGTTTCAGAGGGAGGTGAGTAGGTTGATGAGATTAATTTAGAGAAAAAGGAGGATTTGGACTTGGACTTGAAGCTAGGAATGTAAAGCTTTTGGGAAGGTCTCTTGTTGTTTGAGCCTTAATTCTAAGAGATTCCATATTGTTTAGATATCCATATACGAATAAGGTTGGATGCAGGTTCTATATGTTTGGTCTAGACTAGAGTCATTTTCTTGATAATTAATGTTTGTCAAGTAGTTTTATATCATTACTTTAAGCATATATTTGTGGTTGCTTAATTTTTGAAGAAATATAAAATATGGGTAATGGTGATTAGTTGAACCGATTGAAACCTCTTGAAATCCTTTTGTTTTAAGTTTTTATTTTTTTAAATAAGTATCATAGAATTTGCACCTATAACTTTGTTTTTAAAAAGAACCTTGTTCTAGTGTTGGGAAATCTAAAAAGATTATCAACAACAACAACCAACTTTCAAATCCAAAAAGTTATTAAAATTGAGGCTTGGTTTTGGTGTTATTCGTGGGGAATCAGAACCTTTAAAGGACCCCAAAACGCTTGAAGTGTTTCTCACGTTCTCTGAATACCACAACCACCATCTCTAATTCCACGAAATACCACAACCACCATTCCCTTGACAAAAAACAACAACAAAGCCTTCATCCAAAACTATGGGATCAGTTATAGATCCTTTTAGATTCACAAACTTTCCAAACCCTCCCACCAAAGAAAACAAATCCCAAACAAGGAAAAAGAAAAAAGAACACCTAACACACAAACACCACTGTTTGGTAGAAATCATCAAGGAGGAAAAATACAAGAAAAAATTCTAAATAAAATCTAAACATGTTTTTCCAAGGGACATTCATGTTTGTTCAAGGAAGAGAGAGTGGTGGATCTACCATGGGGTTTCTAAGAAATGACGAATCAAATGCTCGAGGGGTATGACCAAAATCTTGCTGTCATCGTTACCGGTCTAAGCTGTGATGGTTGTGGGTTGGATGACGTCCTCAGCTCAGTAGATGTGGCTAGGCTGAAGGGATGAAGAACGAAGAGGTCCTCTATGTGCTGCTCTAGGAATGGAGAAAAGTGATGTGTGTTGCTTTTTGGTGTGAAGGGAATAGAGCTCATTAGAGCCATTGGTGGGGTGTGAGTGAAAAGGAGAGTCGGATTTGACAATGCTTTGACCGTGGGCCCCTGACTTGTGAGTATATTTACAAAAATGCCACCGTTACTCAGTTTACATTACTCAAAAACACCTAAAACTTGTTTCTAGTTTTTTGTGACTCATTACTCACTTTGGTGAGAATTGAGTGATGGAAACAAATTCAGAAAACCCATCCAAACAAACCTTGCCTCCATGGGACCCACCATTTTTGAGTGATGAGTGAGGGAAATAGAGTTATGAGTGATGAAAACTCCAAAATCCAAACAACCTCGTAGCATCCAATTTTTTTACAAATATTCTATTTTACCATCTCAAAAGTTACTTAATCTATTATACTATACTATTTTACAGTACACCCAACATCTCATCTTTTTTATTTCATATCAAAACTAACATTATTTATTTATTGCTTCTAAAAAAACACTATTTATTTATTCTTTTCTCTCTCTCTTCCTTTTTGACATTTTTCTCTCTTCCTCTCCATCTCGCTCACTCTCTATTCTCTTCATGAAATCTAACAACACAGAACATCACAACTACAAACACATAGCACAAACATAGCCACATACCCAAACCAAAAAGAACCAAAATCTGAAGAAAAAAAAAAAAACTCAAGGAACCAAAAAAAATATTTTGCATGAACCCATCAATCCACTACCACCACCACCAAATTGCAAATACCTGCCACCATTACACAACCACCACCACAAGACCCACCACCATCAAACACCCACCACCACCAATACCCATAAACAAAACACCCACCACTAAATACCGACCAACAAACACCCAAAAATATAGCAAATACCCAAAATATCAGATAGAGAGGTGAGCATCTGAGTGATAGAGGAGAGAAAGAGGCAATTCTGATCGCTGACACCAAGCTATCACCTTCCTCCTCAAACCTGCCATTGGCTACTAGAGAGAGAGAGAGAGAGAGAGAGTGACGAAGAGAGAGAAGAGATCTTTGGCTTGGTTGTTGAGAGAAATAAAAAGAGAGAGAGAGAGAGAGAGAAAAAAAAATCAGAAATAGGAAGAGAGAGAGAGAGAGAGAATAAAAAAATAGTATTTATGTTTAAAACGTTGCTACACTACCATCATAAATTTATAATGGTACTATAGCAAAATTTTAAATTTTTTAGAAATACAAGACCGGGGTAATGGTCTCTTTTTGTGCTTTGATGCTAATATATAGCAACACATACCATATACTACACTGGGCACTGATGCTCTTATAATTGTAAAAGTGTGGATCCCATCCTTTGTAGGAAATGTTAATCATGGAAAAAATTATTGTCCAAATCTTTTTTTTTTTTACATACTCGTTAGCTTGCTAAGTTAGTAAATGTGAATTTATCGATAACCTAAAATAAGTAATTTGTGGGTTCTAGACCCAGTTAGCTCAACTGGTAAAATTTTTGATGGTTGAATAAGAGATTTAGGGTTCAATCTCCACCTACACCAAAAACCGATTAGTGTCTTGGTCAGATAGTAAAGAGCTATCATCAAGAGCGGACGCTATAGGTTGAAATTCTCTATAAAAAAAAGTAATTTATTTTAATAAAAAAGTAATAATGAACTGATAATAAGTCTAATTAGTCACTAACCCATGCAACACATGAAAAAATTCAAAAAAATGTTCTAGAACTTATTTATTTATTTATTTTCTTTTTATTACATCTTCATTTAGATTGATGAAAGCTATAAGATTAATTCCTAATAGCCATATGCTCCATTCTGGACTTGCAAAAGCAAAAAATTTATAAATCCTTGCCCCTCCTCTAACGAGCACATTTATTTCCCAATTAAGCAATCTTTCAAAATAGTGCTTCTCATTATTGGTACATTTTGTGGTTGGAAAAGAGATATGAGTGAAATATTTAGTTCACATTGCAAAGTTACAAGCAACTTATAATTTGGTTCAAAATATTTGATGATTGACTTATTTATTGAGGCCTATTATATAAATTGTATACCAAAGTTTTAAGGAACACTCAAGTAATTTAGTAGCTGAACATAGCTTTTTGTAACTCTCAATATTCAACAAGAACCTTCAATATCCAGTCTAATTTAAACTTTGTTCCCCCCCCCCCCCCCCAAAAATAAGTAGCCTAATTTACAAACATGACAGCTTAGTAACTAAGAGAAAACTTTCTTTGAAACTTCTGTGGCACCATCAAATCCCAAACTTGTCAACATGCACTAAAAGTCTTTAAAATCATTTGTGGTGCTTGCTCTTGACCAAAATGTTTCCTTTTCCCTTTAGATCCAAAGAACCAAAAAGCCAGAACCCACCCTCCCCTCTTATATCTCCTAAGAACCAAGAAGTGCACTTGAATTCGCCATTAAGTCGTTTTAACGATACCCAAGCACAATGTCAATGAATTTAATGAAGCCTTGAATTATTAATTTTTTTCAAGTGATTGCATAGTAGGTTGGTCCAGCAGTTCTGTTGTATTATATCAAAAAGTAATATCAATTCCTTTCTAACATATAAAAGAGCATCATCAACATTAAACATGTCGATAACTTAATTGTAAATTAACTTGTAGAAGTAACTATTTGAACTTATTGCTATACACACACAAGAAGAAGTTTGCTATGAAAGACAATTTCATAACTCAAATAACTAAAAATAATTGTAACGCAGGTGTTAAATATGGGTTTAAAAGCATCCTATCAATCATTCAAGACCAATTGCATTATCTAAAATCAGAAAAAAAAAATTATAAAATTTAAGAAATAATATCTTGATGATCCTTGTAGGGATAAAAGGCCCCAAATGCATTTTGGGCCATGGGCTTTGTCTGAGGTTGTTCACTTGTTCGAGGACAGATTAATATAATGAAGATGTCAGACTTAGAGATCCACAAGCAAATTGTGACCGAGGAAACTAAGGGAGGTAATCCGAGGTGGGGTGTCTCCTTGGCTAAGCGAAGTAAGAATCAGATGGTACGTCATGTTATCCAAAATGATCTTCTAGGAGGTCTTGTTGATGAAGATATGTTTCATAGGGGCATAGAGCGCATGAACAGTTATGAAATATCTAAGAGAAAGCTGCTACCACCGCATTGAATGCTCTGTATCCAAATCTTTGGCTGCATTAATGAGAAAGTCATATTTGAATAGTGATTTTCAGCCTTACAGCTATTGCCTAAAGACTTCAGGAAGGTACTGATGGGGCAAGTATCAACGTTAGCAGTCTAGACCTACACGTGGAGAGCGGAAATGAGAGGAAGAAGGAAGTATAAGATAGAAGAAGGTCCCGGAGAAGGGGGATTAAGTGGAGGAGGGAGAAAAAGAAAACACTGTAGACTCAAGAACAACATCTGTAATTTGTCCTTAAGAGAGTAAAATATAAAAACCAACCTCCTCAGCTTAAGTCCGAGGATAGTTTTCACTACACAAATTATTCCAGCTTCCTCCTATTGTGATTTTAGCCTAACGTTATTGTTAACTAAACTCATTAAAACCTAGATTTCTAGCCCACTCTTTACAAATTAATTGTATTGGGCTCTTTGGGTCTATCTCCTTCTCATTTGCGGGCTTAGGTGCAAAGCGTATCCCTACAATTGGCGTCGTCTGTGGGAATTTTATGTTTCAGTGAGTTTAACATCTAGTTATGGTAAATTCAAGTCCATACCAGACAGAGTCCATGAGGTCCCAGCGTCAAGATCACTTTCTCAATCTTGAACGAGGTAAAGACCGAGAGGGAAGTGTACATACCACCCATACTAGCAGGAGTTAGTCACGAAATGGGAGCAGAGTCTCCTATGAGGAGAATGTCAGAGCCATGCAATTGGAGATTGATCATTTGAGGAGAAAGTTTCGTCACAAACAATGGAAGCGAACTCCATCCATTTCTGACTCTTCTTCTGATAAAGGAGGGGATGGCAGTTACAGGCCTAGGTCCAGAACTCTCCCTAGTGAGTCTTTCCCGTATGAAGAGGGCAACCCTTATAATCGAAGGAATAGGAATTCGTCCTGCAAAGGCCTAGGAAATGATGCTATGAGCAGAGCATTGAATCAAATTTCTAAATCACCCTTCACGCGTAGAATTGAAAGAGGAAAAGTTTCTTGGCGTTTCACTCAGCCAACATTCACCATCTACAATGGCCGAACTGACCCTGTGGAGCATGTAAGCCATTTCAACCAGAGGATGGCTGTACACTCCATGAATGAGGCTTTGATGTGCAAGGTGTTCCCATCCAGTTTAGGGCCTGTCTCGATGAGGTGGTTTGACAGCTTGGGATCAAGTTCTATTGATTCCTTTAAGGAACTCACCCGGGCGTTTAGATCTCACTTTATTACATGCAATAGAGTCCCTCGACCCTTGGATTCTCTGTTGTCTATGACTATACGAGAGGGTGAAACCTTAAAAACATACTCAAATAGGTTATAGGAAATGTTCACTGAGATTGATGGGGACTTTGATAATGTGGCCATAAGAACTTTCAAGGTCGGCTTACCTGCCAAGCATGGTCTGAGGAAATCGTTAACGGGGAAACCAGTTAATAATGTACGCCAACTCAAGGACCGCATCAATAAGTATAAATGGGTCGAGGAGGACCATCAGTTAGGTAAAGGAAAGGAAAATGTGGTCTCTCAGGATAGGAGGGACTTCAAATCAGAAAAGTACAACGATAATCGTCCTTGGTAAGATTTTGCTAGGCAGACTAGAGCTGTTGCTATGCCACAAGCAGTCAACACGGTGTTTCGAGAGCCAGTACATCAGATTCTAGAGAAGATCAAGAATGAACCATACTTCAAATGGCCTAATAAGATGGGGGGAGACCCCATGAGACGCAATTAGAATCTTCATTGTCAATATCACCAGGAACAAGGCCACACCATCGAGGATTGCAAGACTTTGTGGAATCATTTGAAGCAATTGGTCAGAGATGGAAGGTTAAAACACTTTTTATAACGGCCCAATGGGCAAGCAGACCACGCAGGCTTAGGGACTCAAGGGAACACTTCTTCAAGGCATCCATTGGGTATAATTAATGTCATTTTTACTGCTCCCGGGAGGACAGGTTTGTGTCCCTCCAAAGTAATGATTGTCGCTCAACTGCCATTTGAGGACTCTAATCATGAGCCAAAGAAGGCTAAAGTTGCAATCCAACTGGCATTGAGTTTCTCAGAGAATGATAAGTTTGGAACTATACAGCTACACAATGATACTTTAGTGGTCACGCTCAAGATAGGGGGGTACGATGTGAGGCATGTACTGGTTGATCAAGGTAGTGGGGTGGAGATTATGTACCCCAACTTGTATAAGGGGTTGGGGTTGAAACTACGGGATTTGACTAGCTATGATTCACCTCTAGTAGGTTTTGATGGAAATATGGATATACCAATGGGGAAAGTCAAGTTACCAGCGTAAACGGGGTCAAAAGTGGTAGAGGTTAACTTCATAGTGGTGGATGCATATTTTCCTTACACAGCCATAGTGGCAAAGCCATAGTGGCAAGGCCAAGCTTCATGCCATAGGGGTTGTCCCTTCCGCTTTGCATTTGAAGGTGAAGTATCCATCTAGCGACCAGGTTGAGGAGCTAATTTAGAGCCAATCTACGGCTAGGCAGTGCTTGGTGGTCGCAATTAGACATCAAGCTGAGGGAGAGTCCTTGGCATCAAATGAGCAAGGTTTGTAGCAATCAAAGGAGCCGATGTTATCTGAGAGTCTAGTGGAGGAAGTAGAATGTGAAGGTTTGGAAAGAGTTTTTAGAAGTAATGATAAAGAGAAGTATTTTCAGGTAGGGGGCTCAACTGCCTCCTCAGGAGAAGGAAGAGTTGATGAAGTTCCTTAGGGAGAACATTGATGTCTTTACTTGGAATGCTTACAAGGCCCCTAGGGAAGATCTGAGCTTCATTTGTCATCATTTGAATGTCAATCCATCCGCCATACCAAGGAAGCAACCACCTCGGCGATCATCTAAAAAATATTCTGAGGCTGTCAAGGAAGAGGTAATCAAGCTCAAGCAAGCAGGGGCTATCATAAAAGTATTTTATCCTGAATGGTTGGCTAATATAGTGGTGGTGAAAAAGAAGAATGGAAAATGGCGGGTATGCGTAGACTTTACGGATTTGAACAAAGTGTACCCCAAAGATCCTTTTCCCATGCCCCGTATTGATTAGTTGGTGGATGCCACTGTTGGGCATCCTCGGATGAATTTTCTAGATGCTTTTCAAGGTTATCACCAAATACCTTTGGCTTTGGATGATCAAGAGAAAACAACCTTCGTCACTCCTACAGGAAACTATTACTACAAAGTAATGCCTTTTGGTTTAAAGAATGTGGGGGCTACCTACCAAAAGATGATGACCAGGATGTTAGAATCGCAACTAGGGAAAAGCATTGAGGTTTATGTAGATGACATGGTGGTGAAGAGTAAGGTGGTGTCTGAGCGCGTGGGGAACCTTAGGAACATTTTCGAGATACTAAGGAAACATAAATTATGCCTATATGCTTCCAAATGCTCTTTTGGTGTGGGGTCCGGTAAATTTTTGGGTTTTATGGTCACACATTATGGAATCGAAGTCAATCCTGATCAAGTTAAGACGATTAACAGCTTGCAGCCACCTTATAATCCTAAAGAAGTTCAAAAATTGACGAGAATGATTGCTGCCTTGAACCGATTAATCTTTCGATCCGTGGACAGATGTAGGCATTTCTTCTAGTTGCTGAATAAATGGAAGGGATTCAAATAGACTAAGGAGTGTGCTTTCGATTTTCAACAACTAAAGGAATATCTTTCTCAGCCACCTATTATGTCTAGGCCCGTGGAGGATGAGGTATTGTTTGCTTACATTGTTGTGGCTTCCCATGTCACTAGTTTGGTGCTGATAAGGGTTGACAATGGTGTACAGAGGCCAGTTTATTATGTAAGTAAATCATTGCATGAAGTTGAGATTCGTTACTTACCACTGGAAAGGGCTATTTTGGTGCTGATAAGGCTATTTTGGCAGTGGTGTATGCTACGCGTAAGCTTCCCCACTACTTCCAGTCCCACATAGTTGTGGTCTTAACCTAACTCCCGCTTAGGTCTCTACTTCGAAGTGCTGATTATATGGGAAGGATTGCCAAGTGGGGTACAATTCTGGGAAGGATTATCAAGTATATGCCACGCATCTCTGTAAAAAGCCTGGTCCTCGCCGACTTGGTGGCCGAGTTCACTAAGCCCTCATTAGAAGAAAATACTAAGAAGTCGGACATAGATGAAAAATCAGTTGGCATGATCTCCCTAAAGGAATCTCTGTCATGGAAGGTGTACGTGGATGGCGCGGAAAATTAAAGAGGATCAGGAGTGGGGCTAGTTGTAATATCTCCGGATAAGATCGTTATTGAGAAATCTTTGAGGATGGATTTCTCGGCCATGAATAATGAAGCCAAGTATGAAGCTCTACTAGTAGCAATGACCATGATTCAGAAGATGGGAGGGAAGGCTATAGAGATGTTCTCGGATTCAGGATTGGTTGTAGGCTAAGTGAAAGGGGAGCTGGAAGCCAGAGATGCGAGGATGAAGGAGTATTTAAGTCAGGTTAGACGTTTGCAATCAAAGTTTGAGTCATTCACCTTAGTGCAAATTCCTAGAAGCAAAAATACCCATGCTGATTCTCTAGCCACCTTGGCAACGTCCTCAGCACAGAGCTTACCTCGGGTTATCTTGATGGAAGATTTGTTTAAGCCTACTAAGATGAATGTGGATATAGTTCGTGTTCATCATATTAGGGTGGGTCCTAGTTGGATGGACCCCATTGTGCTATACCTTAAAGAGAACATCTTACCTAAGGAAAAGTTTAAGGCTGACAAAGTACGTAGAAAAGCTCCTCAATTTTGGCTATCTGAAGATCGAAAGTTATATAAGCGCTCTTTTTCTAGACTGTACCTGCTGTGTATACACCCTGAAGCAACAGAGCTACTTGTAGAAGAATTACATAAAAGGATTTATGGAAGTCACATAGGAGGTAGATCCTTATCTCATAGGGCCCATACCCAAGGATACTGGTGGCCCAATATACAGAGGGAAACACTAGAGTATATGAAGAAGTATGACCATTGTTAGAGATTTGCTCCCAACATTCATCAACCAGGGGGCGTCCTCAATCCTCTATCCAGCCTTTAGCCTTTTACTCAATTGGGTCTAGATATTGTAGGACCCTTCCCCAAGGCAACAGGGAATAGGAGATGGCTACTGGTCGACACAAATTATTTCACTAAATGGGTTGAAACCGAGCCACTGCCAAATATCAAAGACCTGGATGCAAAAAGATTTGTTTGGAAAAACATTGTCACCCGGTTTGGAATTCCTCATACCTTTATCTCAGATAATGGCCTTCAGTTTGATAGTAAGGCCTTCAGAAGATATTGCTGCGATTTGGGCATTACGAACAGATATTCCACCCCGACTTATTCACAAGGAAATGGACAGGCTGAGGTTGTTAATAAGGTAATAGTAAATGGGCTCAAGAAGAGATTAGATGATGTTAAGGCAATATGGATGGAAGAACTGCCACACATCCTTTGAACATATATGACTACACCTCGTAGGTCCACGGGGGAGACTTCCTTTTCAATGACTTATTGGGCCGAGGCTGTAATTCCTCTCGAATCCGATTTCCCAACGCTGAGGGCGAGCTCTTTTATTTCGAGCAACAATGATGGGTTGTTGGAAAGGATCTTGGATTTGGTTGAAGAACGAAGGGAAAGTGCCATGGTTCAATTAGCATATTATCAACACAAGCTCAAACAGAGTTATCACTCAAACGTGAAGTTAAGAGCACTAGCGCTAGGGGATTTGGTATTAAGGAAGATTTTGGGTATTGCAAAAAATTCAATTTGGGGAAAATTAGGGCCAAACTGCGAAGGGCCATACCGCATCACTTTAGTAGCTAGAATAGGGGTTTATTATCTTAAAGACGTAGATGAAAATGTTGTACCACGTCTCTAGAATGTAAATAACTTGCGAATGTATTATTATTAACGAAAGTCTTTTCTTTTATATATCACCTATTACTTCACGCGTTACATTCATTACTCCTCTAAGTATAAAACAGAACATTGGCTATGCCTGGCTCCTCAGACCACATACCTTGGAAAAATTGATATCTTCCATTATTTTTCTAAATGTTAAACAGAACCTTAGTTATGTCTAGTTCCCTGGACCACCTACTTTGGGTAAATTAATACTTCAGGTTAACCTTTCTAAGTATCAAATAAAACCTTGGTTATGCCTGGTCCTTTGGACCACATACCTTGGAAAAATTGATATCTTCCATCATTTCTCTAAGTGTTAAATAGAACTTTAGTTATGTCTGGTTCCCTAGACCACCAACTTCGGGTAAATTATTACTTCAGGTTAACTTTTCTAAATATCAAACAAAATCTTGGCTATGTCTAGCTCCTCGGACTACATACCTTGGATAAATTGATATTTTTCAACATATTTCTATGTGTTGAAATTAATCTTGGTTACATTTGGCTCCTCGGATCACATACCTTGGATATTCCTACAACAGTGATCTGGACAAATGGAAGTTCATAAGCATCACTTAAAGCATTTGTAAGTATATCAAATATATCTGTTGCCTGGTCAATATTTGATTACTTCCTCAAGATCTTTAGGCTTATGAGGAATGATGTGGATGGTTGCTCTGTTGTGATGTATGAATTACAAAGTTAAAAGTGTGTTTTACTAATGTTATTGACTTGGTAATTGTTGACTTAGTATTACCACTTATGTAAATATCAAAGGGGGGCATATCTCATTGTCTTGTTAAGTAAGTACTAAGTAAAATAGAAACTGTATAAGGAAAAAATATAAACATCATAAACATGAAAGAAAAACTTGTCATCTTCATTAATCTAAGCCTTGGGAAAAGGCAGTTTACTTACAAATGTCTACTTGTACAACTAAAAAACAAAACAAAAAATAGAAAAATGTAGTAAATAAAACCCTAAGAGCTAGTTTTGGTTGGAGGAGGAGGGTCTTCTTTCTTGCGCGTTTGAGGGGCAGGATCATCTTTGAACTTGGGGTCAGCCTATTTGGATTTGGCCTCTGCCTCCTTCACTTTAGCTGCAGCATCAAGGACCTTAGCAGCATCTTTGGCCTTGGTAGCGTCCTTAGCCTCGGCTGCGTCCTTAGCCTCGGCTGCGTCCTTAGCCTCTAAGGGAGGTTTGACCTCCTTGCCCTTGCCTTTATCCTTGTTCACATCAGCCCCTTGGATTTGATCACTAGCTTGACTAGATCCTTTGGAAGCCTTAGTGAGGGGAGGAATGGCTTGCGCAGTCAGGAGCTACTCAGAGGATTCGGGGGCAATGGTAGGAGAGGGAGTAGGGGCAGTTAAGACTTCTCAGATGTCAGGAAGGTAGTAAACACTCCCAGTCTACCTCCACTCTGAGGAAGCAGGGACCCCTGCAAGGTCAAAGGTCTTTTCTCACGTCTCCTTGCAATAATCCCTGCACACCTCGACCAGCTCCTCAGCCAACCGAATCTTGGTTTCTTCCACCCCGAGGTTGTAAAATGCTTGCCTTGCGAATTTCGCAGCTTTCTTGGCCACCTGAGCGACGGCTTTGGCCTTCTCCAAATCAGCTTTAAGGTCCATAACCAGCTGCTTTTGTGTGGTTAGATCTATTTCTCTAAGATGAAGCTGTTTGTGCTGATCTTTAGCTTGGTCCCGAGCACCTTTTAAGCTAGATTTTGAGCTCTTCCGCACCCTTTCCTCAAAGATCAACTTGTTAGCCAACTCTTGGTTCTCCTGCTTCGCAGCTCCCAAGGCTTTGGTAGTCTGAGTGTGGAGTTGGGCCTCAACTTGGGTCTTCTTCCAAGCGTCCTTAACCCACTCCTCGGCTATAAAAACTTCTTGGATAGCCTGTATAAAAATGGTAGAGGAGTCCCATGAAGGAGAAAAAGAGAGCGGGTAAGAGAATAAAGAATGAAAAGAACGCCCTAGCATTTATCTAACAGTTACGATAGTAAAATTTACCATGATAAGATCCCTCTCCAGCGACATGAAGAGGTCTTGCTACCTCATGTGCTTCAGAGCATTCATGTCTTTTGGCAGGAGGATGGGCTGCTCCAAAGCTTCAGCAATGTAGGCAGAGTGCCCTCTCCGGAATTTTCTAATGGAGGAATTCCATGGGATAGCAGCGCCCTTCAATTCCAGTTGAGGAGCCCAAACGCTTTGTTGTCGCACCTCGGCTGCAGATGGGTCCTCCCTATTGTCCACAGGAGAGACTTGTTTAGCCTTGGCCATCTTTTTTTGCTTGGCCTCTTTTTGAGGAATCATCTCACCCTCCTTCATTTCCTGTTCCTTCCTTTTCTTCTTCAAATTGGCTATGGGAAGCAGGCCAGTTGTGGTTGTAGGAGAAGGAGGGTGAGGGGGAAGGGTGAGTGGTAGTTAGGGTTTAGAGGCCACTTTGGATGATGACCCCTTGTGCCTCGCAGCCATGGGGTCCTTTAAGCCCTTTCTCGGATTCAAAGCCATTGATTCTTCCTCCTTGGAATCACTGTGTACCTCGGCGATTATCAACTGAGGGAAACGAGCTGTTGAGGATCTATCAAGCTCGCCCTCGGAATCCGAGAGGTTGATGGGATCAACTTGCACCTTTTCTTCTTTTTTGAGTTGGAATTGATCTATTTCCTCCTCGAGTGAAAGGCGTGAAAAAGTGGATTCTTCCCTTAGAGCTGCTACTTCAGGGCGAACGAGAGGGGGAAGTAACTCGTTGGGCATAACGTCCTCTCGGCACAACGTCCTCTCGAGCAAGAAATCCAGGTTTGGAAATGTCTATCCTTTGGCGCTTAGGGTCGCCTACTGTAATTACATGACCTACGCCCTGGAAGACGTCCGATATCGGTTCGAAGCCCAAGATGAGGCGGACCGCCCTCAGCTGCCCGTCCTCACTCACTCACACACACCTCGGACCTTAAGACTCTGTTGAGGTCTTTGACGTTCACTAGGCTTAAGCGAGGCGCTACGTGTTTTTTGTCTGCAAAAATAGCCGAGGATCAAATCACGATCAAATCAATAAAGTCCGTCATCAAAAGGAAATGAATGTAAAAAAAAAAAAAAAGAACACAAAGCTAAGAGAACTAAATCTCGGGCCAAGGGACCTAATCCCAGGGTACCCCACTTGGCTTTCCCTTTCGAATTGGGTAGTGAAGACCTTTGTGCCACTCCCTAGAGGCAATTAGGTAGTCGTCTTTCATGCACTTGTTGGACTTGGGAAGACACGATATAAGCCTAACAATGCTAGGCCTAGACTTGAGGTAATACCCCAAGTCAGTGAGTGAGTGACAGTCGTACATATGGATGACGTCGTGCCATGTGAGTCCCAAACCTATCTGCTCGTTGAGAGCATCAACGTTACCTAAAATTCTAAATACATTAGGCGCGACTGGTGAGGGCACAACCTATGGTTGTATAGTTAGTCTCGAGTTACACTCCCCATTGGAAGCGTCATTCCTCCTTCTATGAAAGCGATCATAGGAATAACGACCTCCCCTTCTTTCCTATCAATAACTATCTAATTTGGGGCACAATACCTCAGGGCAACTCCCTGTGGGATGTGGTATTTGGCTCTAAATCCCTCCATACCAGCGGGAGTGTCTACTAGATCTTTGAATCTACCCATTTGAACAAATTAAAGAAAATGATTTTGAAAAAGGTATAAAGGTCGAGAGGCCGAGGAGAAAAGATCCTAGGAGTGTGAAAACTTACGACAAAAAGAACAGGTGACACTTTAGGAACTTCTTGAGAGTTAGGGAAGTGGAGAATTCTTGGAAGCAGGAGAGTTCGAAAATTCTTAGGGGATAACAAATTTGTAAAGTAAAGGAAAATTGTGATCTCCCAGGCATTTTATATAGGAGGCGAGATTGAGTGGGAGTTATCCCGCTCAAAATTCAAGAAGAAATTATAATCGTAGGATCTACATCCCACTATAGAATGTGGAGGACAGAGCGCCGCCGGGAACATTTAATGAGGCATCACGGGCTTTGAAGCATCAAAAAAAGTTCCAGAACGTACGAAACAACACTCTCATGTGTGGAGGTTAAGGAAGTCTGTAAAAGTTGTTGCACTGGATCAAAACCCCAATTTTCTCCTCGTATAAGAGAGAAAAATGGAGTTTTGAGGGGCTATTGTAAGGATAAAAGGCCTAAAATGCATTTTGGGTCATGGACTTTGTCCGAGGTTGTTCACTTGTCCAAGCACAGATTAATAGTAATGAAGATGTCAGGCCTAGAGATCCACAAGCAAATTGTGACCGAGGAAACTAAGGGAGGTAATCCGAGGAGGGGTGTCTCCTCGGCTAAGCAAAGTAAGGATCAGATAGTACGTCATGTTGTCCAGAATGATCTTTTAGGAGGTCTTGTTGATGAAGATATGTTTCATGGGGGCACAGAGCGCAATAACAGTTATGAAATATTTAAGAGAAAGTTGTTACAACCGCATTGAATGCTCTGTATCCAAATCTCTGGCTGCATTTATGAGAAAGTGATATCTGAACAGTGATTTTCAGCCTTACAACTATTACCTAAAGACTTTAGGAATGTGCAGATAAGACAAGTATCAACGTTAGTAGTCTAAAACTACACATGGAGAGCGAAAATGAGAGGAAGAAGGAAGTATAAGATAGAAGAAGGTCTCGAAGAAGGGGGATCAAGTGGAGGAGGGAGAAAAAAAAAAACATTGTAGTCTCAAGAATAACATTTGTAATTTGTCCTTAAAGGAGTGAAATATAAAAACCAACGTCCTCGGCTTAATTCCGAGGACAGTTTTCACTATACAAATTATTCCAGCTTCCTCCTATTGTGATTTTAGCCCAAGGTTATTGTTAACTAAACTCATTAAAACCTAGATTTTTAGCCCACTCTCTACAAATTAATTGTATTGGGCTCTTTGGACCTATCACCTTCCCATTTGTGGGCGTAGGTGCAAAGCGTGTTCCTACAATCCTAAAAAAACCCACCTAAAATGTTAGATCTTGATTAACCTTGAAAGCTCGAATTTGTGTTAAAACACAAGAGCTTGTTCAGACCCTCAAATAAAAATTACGGCTGGATCTCTTTTACTCTAACTTAGACTAAGTGCTGAACAAGAGTAAATAAGCGCAATGAACTGATAACACTACCCTAAGTCATTTTCATTTATTATCAACAATAAAATGAAAGCTTAAAGAGTAAGGAAGAGAGATGCAAACATAAGATAATATTAAGACGTGTTATCGAAGAGGAAACCGAAGAACTCGACGAAAAACCTCTTCGCGACCCTCCAAGTCGAAATCGATCCACTAGAGAATAAAGTTGGAGTACACAAATAATAAAAGACCATTCAAGTCTAGTCTACTCCATGTACTTGAGCCCTCCAAGCTGCTGCTACCAACTGACTTCTCAGAGCCTTGTCTTCTCTAACTTTCTGAATCCCGTAATTCAGCCTCATTGCATCTGCTAATGAATGGCTCCTTTCAATACTTCCCAGCAGCACCAAAATCTCACTTTACACTCAGTATGAGTGTGGTAAGTGTTTGGGCTAGCAATCTCTTAAAGATTTAGAGATTGAGAGGTAGGAGTTGAGGAAAATCACAAGGAAATGTGTAGATGATTCTGGGTATAACAATTTCTAACTCTCAAGTGAATTTTCTAGGCTTTTCTCTCTGAAAAGCTCTGCTTACAATATATGGGTAATGAGGATATATATAGCATAGGAAAAGACTTGGTAAAGCAAAACACAACTTTTTGCCAAAAAGAGACTTGCGCGAGTCCTTCGCGGGTTGGCCCTTTCCACGAGACAGTCGCGAAAATGACATCCTAGCACGACTCTTCATCTTCCAGTCATGTGCTCCACACATAGCTCTTTCGCGGGTTGATTCTCACGAGACATTCGTGAGCTAGTCGCAAAATCAACTTGTTCAACTTTTGAACCTTGATTCTTCACTGATCTCTCATACTCATCCCTTACAATTAAATCCACATACATACAAAGAAAATAATTGAATAAATTACAATTAAATTTGGCACGGAATTAAAGTCAACACAATATAATTGAAAATCATAACTTTACAAACTTAAAGGCAATAATGATCATTATGATAATTTTAAGATAATTCAAGATGATTATTAACTAATCCACCTAATTAATTGCATTATTCAATAGAAACAGTTTATGAATTGATGATAATTAACCAACTTTACCAAACAAATATACATGGCTACCAAAGTAAACTATCACGTATGTTCTGTTTGTTTTAGCGATAATATTTTTTAGAAAATAAGTCATTTTACAAAAAATGTTTTCTATAAAATAACCCTAAATAAGTTTTTAAAAAAATTTCAAACTTTTCTTCTTTAGCATACTGTGAATAATTTTTTTTTAAAAATTAGTAAAAAATAATCTTTAAAAATAAATTATACTACTTTTATTGACTAAAATTAATTTTTTATTTTTTATGTTATGCAACCAGACATTAGAATATACGAAAAATTATCCGCAAAGATCTCCAGACAAGCAAAACAGTAGGTAGCTTTCTAGAGCAATTACTAATTTATTATAATTTCACCTAGCTTTATGCGGAAAAACCAAAAGACAAAGACAAAACAGTAGTTGCTCTTATTGGCATACTTTTAGGGTTCAAGTTGCAATCAAAAGATGAAAAAAGAAAAAGAAAGAGTAAAGTTGGTGTCACGTAAAGTGGCACCATTTGTGCTACAGTTCCTCTATACGGCGAGTTGTGAATGACAGGGAAATGGGAACTACCGTTACCTTTCTACCCATTTCGCCACGTGGGCGAATTAATTTGTGCTGCTTTTATTTGACCAGCATTACTAAAAAAATAAAAGTCCCAATAGGGTTCAAGACTTCACGTCACGAGTTGTTGACTAGACTCTGGCGAGTCAACTCAACTCTACATCCGACTCCCCCTTGAGGAACCCATGGCCTTGGCAATGTCTCTGAGCACAAACTTCTGAATCTTCCCAGTCGAAGTCTTTGGTAGCTCATCCTTAAACACTATCGTCTTAGGTACCATATAGCGCGGCAATTTAGCTCTACAAAACTCCATAATCTCCTTCTCACTGGGCTTCGATTTCAAACTTTCCTTCAAGCTCACAAAAGCACAAGGTGTCTCACCCCAAAACTCATCAGGCCGAGCCACCACAGCTGCTTCATTAATCGCTGGATGTGTATATAGCACAGACTCAACTTCCACACTGCTCAAATTCTCTCCACCGCTTATGATCACATCCTTGGATCTATCTTTGATCTCCAAATACCCATCTGGATGCATAACTCCCACATCGCCAGTGTAAAACCAACCATTCTCTTTCATACATTTAGAGGTACCCTCTGGATCTTTGAAATAACCAAGCATCACTGCCCCACCTCTGAGTACAACTTCACCGAGTGTTAACCCATCTCGTTTCACACTCACTCCAGACTCAGCATCCACAACATCCACTTCAGTCATCCCAACAATCTTCACTCCTTGTCTAGACTTTAGCCTCGCTCTTTCACTCGCTGGCAACCGATT
The DNA here is from genome assembly GCF_040712315.1 of Castanea sativa. Classification (NCBI taxonomy): domain Eukaryota; kingdom Viridiplantae; phylum Streptophyta; class Magnoliopsida; order Fagales; family Fagaceae; genus Castanea; species Castanea sativa. The sequence continues at coordinate 51,581,853 of NC_134013.1, read as the reverse complement.
CCACTTTCGTTTCCACGCGCACGAAACAACGAGTCCAGCCGTTTCAGTCAACCCGTAGCCATGACTCACCACAAAACCCAAGGACTCGGTCCTAAACAGTACAGCGGCTGGTGGTGGAGCTCCAGCTGTGAGAATATGAACTGGGTTTTGAAGCTTTTCATTGTTGGGTGAGTTTGTTAACATGTTTAGCACCACAGGCGCACCGCACATGTGAGTCACACCATGTTTTTTGATGAGATCAAAGATTACTGGTCCATCGAATTTGCGAAGACAAATATTAGTCGCACCCATGGCTGCCATTCCCCACGAAAAGCACCATCCATTAGCGTGGAACATAGGTAGGGTCCACAAATAAACAGGCTGCTTTGGTACGCCCCAATCCACAATAGAAGTAACGGTGACGAAGAATATACCTCTGTGACAGTGAACTACGCCTTTTGGAGAAGAGGTTGTACCCGAAGTGTAGTTCAATATCATCGGGTCCCACTCCGATAATTGGTCTTGGTCCCACTTGAATTCAGGGTCACCTTTCTCCACCAAACTCTCGTACTCGCAGCTAAAATCAACGATGGAAGATGATGATGATGAGGAAGAGAGAGCTTCACCACCATCATCATCATCGTCATCGTCGGTGATGAGGACGAGTTGAGGGCGTTGAGTATTGGGAGGGAAGAGAGAGAGAGCTTGGAGGATGAGAGAGGAAGCCAGGTGGTCAACGAAGACGAGTTTTGATTCGCTGTGGCGGAGGAGTACGGAGATCGTACGAGCGTTGAGGCGCGTGTTGATGCTGTGGAGGATAGCACCGGACATGGGCACAGCGAAGTGGAGCTCGTACATGGCGGGGATGTTGGGGGCTATGACAGACACCACGTGGCCTCTCTTGATGCCGAGCGATCTTATCGATGAGGCTAGTTGGAGACATCGACGGTGGGTCTGTGACCACGTGTAGGTGGTGGTGTTGTAGATGACGGAAGTGCAGTCACCGTACACAGTGGCTGCTCTTTCTAGGAAGCCTAGTGGGGTTAGAGGTGATGAGTTCGCTTTTCTTGACCTCAACTCTTCCATTACTCTCCGTCTCCGTCTCTCTTTGTCTGTATTTTTTTTCAGGGATAAAATTAAAATCTAGAAAGTGGGGATTTTTGGTGATTAAAAATTTGCTTCTTGTGAAGAAGATAAGATTCCAAAATCATATGTGATTGTGAAATCCACTCGTTGTGCCAACTCATTTGACGTATTGAATATAAGTGTTTGGATAAGTTCACGTTTTGTGTTTTTGTTTTTTTTCAGTTGAGCGCCTTCCACTGTTTATTGTTCTTAGAGTTGGTTTGGATAGAACTTATTTTGCTGAAACTGAAAACTGAAAATTGAAAACACTGTAACAAAATAATTTTTAAATGTGTGAATAGTACCGTAGGACCCATTTTTAATGAAAAAGTTGTTAAAAAGTGAAATTTGTGGGACCCATAAACAGTGCATTTGTGCACTGTTCATGGCTGAATAGTCAAACCTTGCGGCTGGGTTTGAAAAAAAAAAAAAAAAAAAAAAGGAAGCAAAACGCAAACGCAGCCATAAAAGCTGTATCCAAACGGGCAATTATTGTGCATGAATCGAATATTTTCAGTTTTTAGTAAAATAAGCGGTATTTAATCGAATTTAATGTCTATTTGTCTAAGTTTTTTTTCCTAATATTTTTATAAAAATAAAATAATTAAATTAAATTATTTGAGAATCTATATATAAAAAAAAGGTATATTATTTACAAAATTGGTGGATTGTTTAGAAAAGTTTATATCCAGGTCTTGGGGTTTGCTTATTTTGCAAAAATTAAAATTTGTTGCTGAAAGTACGGTAGATAAAAGTAAAATTTAGCTAAAATAGTATATTAGAACCCATGAATAATATCAAAAGTATAGTAAGACCTATAAATAGTAGCGAGAATTAATATAGATTTTGTGTGTGAAACCGTGAATTTTGGCTCACCCAATTTGACTATATTAAAAAAGAAGTCTAAATATACAATAAAATATCACAATATCTTCACAATATCTTCATTTTTAGGATCCGAATAGATTTATTTATTTATTTGAGAGAAATGCTACGTTCATAACATTTTTAGAACAAATTCTAAATAACAAGTTATTATTGGTTTTAAACTAATAACATTGTTATTGTTATTCTCAAAACATTTATTTTCAGTTATGGTTAGTCATAACCTCATATTTTATTATTTTATTTTGATTTGTAAGAAATTGATACTTCAATATTTGTAAAAGTATTGTGAAATTTGTTGTATTGGTATAACAATATCTATGCCAGCTTACATAAATATTTAAAAGAAAAAAAAAACACAAACCAATTACTGAGGAAAAAAAAACTTTAGGCACGGTAGAAATTAATGTTAAAATGTTGTGGACTTAGCATTTTTTTATATTTGATTTATAAGAAATTGAGATCTCAACAATTGTGAAAATATTGTGATAACAATAAGTATTGTAACATTTTTTTAAAACATTTATTTTCAATTGTGGTTTGTCACAGCCTCATATTTTATTTTTTTATTTCGATTTGTAAGATTTTGATACTTCAATAATTGTGAAAATATTGTGAAATTTGTTGTGTCAGTATAACAATATATATGCCAGTTTATATAAATATTTAAAAGAAAAAAAATACACAAACCGATTACTGGGAAAAAAAAACTTTAGGCACTATAGAAATTAATGTTAAAATGTTGTGGACTTAGCATTTTTTTTATTTGATTTATAAGAAACTGAGATCTCAACAATTGTGAAAATATTGTGATAACAATAAGTATTATAACATTTTTTTAATATATTTATTTTCAGTTGTGGTTAGTTACAGTCTTATATTTTATTATTTTATTTCGACTTGTAAGGAATTGACACGTCAATAATTGTGAAAATATTGTGAAATTTATTATGTCAGTATAACAATATAAATGTCAGCTTACATCAATATTTAAAAGGAAAAAAAAAAACACAAATTGATTACTGAAAAAAAAAAAAAAACCAATCTCATATTTTATTTTATTATTTTATTTCGACTTGTAAGAAATTGACACCTCAATAATTGTGAAAATATTCTGAAATTTGTTGTAACAGTATAACAATATAAATGTCAGCTTACATCAATATTGTGAAATTTATTGTGTTACTCTACAAGTATAAATACTTATGGGGTGTGGGGGTTAAGGGTCGAAGTTCAAGTCTCCAGGAGGGAGCTTCACACACATATAAATTTAGATTAGGTTAGAGTATAAATTCTATCTTGTATAAAAAAAATAAAAAAATTTAAGCACTGTAGTTACAGTGCCAGTTGAATGAACAAAAGGGTTGAATAAACAAGAAAAAAAGAAGAATCACTAAACCAAAACACTGTTCCAACTACAATGCTTCACAGTGCAAAACGTTGTATGAACAGTGGCAAAACACTGTAGTGGCATAGTCGCTTTTGATATAGTTAATAGAAGTCAATCAACATAATTGAACATTAAAAATAATGGGCTTTACCCAAAAAAAAAATAATAATAATAATGGTATTATCTATTAACTACATAAAAAGCGGCAATGTTGCCACAGTACAATTTTGGTTTAGTTCAATGGTACTGTAACTACAATGCTTTTGGTTTAGTTCACTGGCACTGTAACTACAGTGCCTAAAGTTTTTTTTTTCAATAATCGGTTTGTGTTTTTATTTATTTTCCTTTTAAATATATATGTAAGCTAGTATATATATTGCTATACTGACACAAAAAATTTCATAATATTTTTACAATTATTGACATGTTAATTTCTTACAAGTCAAAATAAAATAATAAAATATGAGATTGTAACCAACCACAACTAAAAATAAATATTTTGAGAAAATATTACAACACCTATTGTGCAGTGTCTTTGGTTTATTCAACTGGCACTGTAGTTTTTTTTTGTTTTTTTATTTTTATTTTTAATATTTATGTATGTTGGCATATCTATTAACTATATAAAAAGAGCCAAAGGGCCATGAATAGTATTTTTTTGGTTTAATCAATTAGTGAGGTGCACTTTTTTTTTTCCCCCCCCTTCAAGTATGCCAATTGGTTGGAGCTTTATTTTTATTTTTGTTTTTGTTCTTTTGTTTTTCTTTAAAGATATTTATATGTTTACTTTGTACTTGTGTTGATACCTATTTTCTACAAGTCCGATTCAACCAAGCTCGACTTCCTTGTTGGCTAAATTCATGTATTATATTATATTTTATTCTTTTCAGCATGACCCAAGCCCATGTGACTTATGGGGGAAATAAGGGACGTGTGGTTTGGAGGGTATAGGTCGGTTCCTTTCGGACCTTTTGCATGAGTCCAGCCTATGCATGCTATCAAGTGGGTAAGGGACATTGGTAGCACCTCAGGCTCATAAAGGAGGTATTGTATCTAAAATTTCCATCCAAAAACATCTTTTATGCTCTGGGTGACTGTGGCCCAAAGTTTCTGCCCAAACCTTTTTTTTCCTTTAAAAATAGTTGGCTTCCATTGGCCAACTCCATATGCTAGCTCTCACTTAGGTGAGCCTCCCAATGGTTTGAAATTTCTAACCAAAGACAACCAATTAGAGAAAACCCACTTTATTTCTAAAATCATGCTAAAAGCATACCAAACTCTTCCCTAAACAAAAGCAACCCAAGCCAAAACACCAAAATAGTATCATAGGGGATAAAAGCCTCTTCTACTACTCAAAAACTAGTCAAGAGCAACACCTCAAACTCTATATAAAAATCTCTCTTCAGCTCATAAAAAAACCAACCACGTTCACCTAGAGACCTGAAACTTCAGAGCAAAAGCCCATTCATTCAGTCAACAATCTCACAATTCTGAATTTTAGGGGTGGAAATATGGGTACAGGGGAACCTTCCCTCTCTTCCTCACAACCTCTCTCAATTTCCTCTTCTCGGTAATTGCGAGTTGAAGTTTCAGACCTGTTGAACCATGTTTTCCCCATAGAGCTGAAACTTGAGAGCAAAAACCCACTGGGTCAGTCAACAATCTCACAATTCTGAACCTTAGGGGTGGAAATATGGGTACATGAGAACCTTCCCTCTCTTCCTCACAACCTCTCTCAATTTCCTCTTCTCGGTGACTATAGGTCGAAGTTTCAGACCTATTATGTTTTTATGCTTTTTCTGCACTTTTGTTTTTAGCATTTTGATTCTCTGTTGTCAAAGCACCATTAACCTTTATTTTCTATACATTGTGAATTTTGGGCTTGATTCTCTACAAATAAACACTTCTAAAGAACCCAAGGGGAGATTTGGGTCGTTTTCGCATTTTCAGCCTTTGTCGCAAAACGTCCCCAACAACTTGCAATACAAGTTTACATTGTAGATACACAAAAGTGGTTAATATTATACACATTTTCTCAAAAAATGGTAAATATTATACAAATTTTGTAAATGTGTACAAAATTTGCCAATTTTTTTTTTGTTTACAACATAAATTTACATTGTAATTAAGTACAATATATGCATAGAGATATTGTGAAAATGTTGTGACGCATGTGTCAATTCCTTATGGGTCAAAATAAAATAATAAAATATCATACCGAGATCTAGCACAACTAAAAATGTTGTAACATTTTGTTATTATTACAATATATTCTCAACTATTGAGGTGTAAGTTATAGGTCAAAATAAGATAATAAAATATTGGATTGGGATCCATCACGGTTGAAAATAGAGGTATTGTGAAAATGTTGTAATATTTTGTTGCATTCATAGACTTTTTTCTTTTTTTTTTTTTCTTTTTTTTTTCCTTTTTGGTTTAGTCGAATATAGTAATCCATATATAAAAAGAGAGAACAGGAAAAGTTATCATAGCTTCGCTATAGTAGTTTTGGCTTGTTCACTTTTCACTTTTTTGCGAGCCGCTTTTTTTTTTTTTTTGTGAATGCGTAAAGCTACAACAGATTTGCTATATTATTTTTGGTTTGTCCAATTCACACTGTTTCACATTATAATAAAATATTAACACAATAAATTGACACAATATCATACTAGAACCAACCACAACTAAAAATAAAGGTAATGTAAAAAAAGAAGTGTACATCCACAATGTTTTTTATAATACTTTAATAACAATATCATACTACTTATGATTTGTTATGAAAATATCGTGGACATAGCATTTTTTTTTTGTTGTAAAAAGGTTAAAACATGTTGTTGTCATCACAATATTTTTAAAACTGTTGAGCTGTCAATTCTTTACAAGTAAAAATAAAATATAACAAAATTATAAAGGTATTATGAAAATGTTGTGCCATTCTGTTGTGCTTTTAGAAATTTTTTTTGTGGATTTAGTAAGTTTTGTTGAGCCAAAATTCACTATTTCACATTCAATTTTCTTGAGTTGACTTTTTGTATTTTTTTTCTTTGCGCACTATTTTAAGTAAAACTACATAGTTTTACACACAAAAAAAAAAACAAAAAAAAAAACTTAGGAAAAAACACGTTTCATTTTTTATGTTTGGGGTAGTTTACAATTCCTCAATTTTAAACTTTAAAATCAAGCAATTTTTCCCTTAATAGTTTGGAAAATAGCAAATATGTCATGTTATTATTCTCTTATTTAAACCCTAATGATGGCTTATGATTCTTAAAATATTTTAATGTGTAATGTCTAAAATACTCCCACTAAATTTTAACATCTTAAAAATTTTCTTTTAGTATTTTGAGTTTTAGATGGTAATAATTCTTGGAAAGTTAGTGTAAGGACCTAATATCTCAAAAACCCGCTAAGTATCCCTCTACTGGTTCCTTGACCAAAGGTCCGAATACAATATATTTGGTAGAGAGGGTCCAATAACAAAAGTCCCTCTTCCATATCTTCCAGCTTCTATTTATATCATTCGTTCCTATTATCTTAGCCTTACACCTTACCATCTATCAAGCTTTTCCCCCCGACACCTGTCTGTCGGTAACAGAACAAAGCTCTAACTCTGCGTTACACACTGTTCAGGTCATATCTACATTAATGCAACGGACAAAGTTTGTATTTTCTAATTAATGCGGCCAGAAAGGTTGGTGCCAGACATTTAATGCAATCTTCTAGGTTATCCTGCCACATTCAGATATTTGCAATATGTCCCTTATGTCACCAGTACCCATGCCACCTCATCTTCGGGTTTTATCAGGTAAATTTCCTTATTCCTTTATTTCCTCTTGCTTGCTACGTGTTGGCCTTCCCTTCCTCGGGTCCTCGGGTTCCTAGGTCCTCGGCACCTCATAGTTAGAATGATGATATAAGGTGTTTTATTTGTTATCTAAAAAACATTGATTTTCTAGGTTCAAAATTTTAAAACTTATAATCTATCTAATGGAAAATTAGATAACACACGCCGTTTGTTATCTTTTTTTATTTTTTATTTTCTTAGCAAAACTCAGTTGTTTATTGTTGAAAGATGATGCTATTCGTTATAATTCTTAGAAATTTTTAGTGAGTGGATATATTTACTATAACAAATAAGTACTAAAAAACTATTATAGTAAACTAGATATTTATATGTTAAATAGCTCTCCTAATTTTGTGGTTAATCAAAATTCTTATACGAATGAGATTAAATTTTTATAACATAATTATCAAAATTCTTAAAATTAATGTCTCTTTTAATTGATGTAAATCTCTATGTATTTTAAAAATAAAATGATTTATATTTTTATTTTGCAATACAAATAAAATCTAGAATTGATCCTAATCACTACTTTTTTTCCCATGGCTAGCACGTGCTGCCCTTACTAGTAATTGTAGAAGCGTGGATCCTATACTTTGTAGGAAATGTCAAGCATGGAAAAAATTATCGTCCAAAATCTTCTTTTTTACATACCGGCTAACTTGCTAAGTTGAGCACGAGTATTGGTGGTGGTAAAAAGTTATTTTGCTATTTTTGGTACCACCAAATACCAAAATGTGGTTACATTAGTGGAGCTAAAGTCATATTCTTTGGCTTCACAGTTACGTGCACAACTACTTTTGGTTGTGCATTGTAGCTCATATGTAAAAAAAAAAAAAATAATAATAATAAATTGTTGTGTTCACACTACTTTTTAATAATAAAAAAAATCTATTTTGATTATGTTCACATTGCTTTTTAATGAATATTTTATATTATTTTAATCAAAAAGAAATATAAATATATTGATGTTGGGTGCATTGTATATAAATATAATGGTTTTTGAGCATATTTGGTGATTTTAAAGATATCGGAGGTATTTTGGTCATTTTAAAGGTTTTATAAGTATTTTGCTCATTTTGAACATTTTGGGGATATTTTGGTCATTTTAGTAGTTCTTGAGCATATTTGGTGATTTTAGAGATATCAAGGGTAATTTGGTCATTTTAGGGGTTTTATGGGTATTTTGCTCATTTTAGAGATTTTGGAGATAATTTTGGATGTTCAAGGGTATATTAGTAATTTTGGAAGTGTAGGGGTATTTGGGTCATTCTAAGTATTTAAGGGTATTTTGGTAATTTTAGAAGTCAAGAGGGTAATTAAGTAGTTTTAGAGGTATTGGGGTCATATTGGATTAAATGGGTGGGTTACTAATTAAATGGGTTGGGTTGATAATGGGTAATGAATTTATATATAAATTGATCATAAATAGATAAATGTGTAATTACACACCCAACCTATTTATGACCCATCCCATCCATTTTCCACCCCTAGTCATGAAGAAGAATCCGTGGTATGTCACTGACCAAAGAACCGAATAAACAACAATAAAATATTCGAAGTTGAATGGAAAGGGAAGTACCTGGTAGCAGTGGTAAAGCTAAAAAATTTTCTCCAAGGGTCAATGAATATTGAAACCCCTCTGCCTGCCTCCTCGCTAATGCCTGGTGGTATGTAATTAGATCGGGGATGGAAGAAGAGACTTAGCGGCATGTTACAGAGCTTTTTCTCTATGCTAAAGAAGAAATGAGACTCAAGAAGAGGAGAGCTACAATGGAAGGTTTGTGAAGATATTGGGTAAAATGCGTTTTATGTAAAAAATTGATATTAATTTAGGAAGAATGTATACAAATCTCAACCGTAACAATTATAATGAGCTCAGCTAGAGAGTTATATTTTAGGATTTATTTTAATTTGTGAAGTTTTTTTTTAGTTTATTTAATTATATGATAGGTAAATTCAGCGTGGCATGATTCAATTTGATCACTTAGCATGTATGGAGTGTTTAGATGTCACTTAATGGACACATTAGCATAAGCATTGACGGAAGTGCTGCTAATCAAAATGTCCCTCTAATGTTAAGGGAGTAAATCAAAATTTTGAAATGTTAGGAATTTTTTTTTTCAAAATGCCTCCAAACTTCAAGGGTGTGATTTACACTTTATTTAGTCTAAAATTTACTACATAACATTTACGTGCTAACATGTCACCAATCTTAAAAAATAAATCAGATTCATTTATTATATTTTCAAAGTAAGTGATGTTAGGGCCTAGGAATTCTACGAATTTGACTACATAAACCTTAAAAATTGATGGATTACAAACCACAACAAATAATTTAAATATTTATCTATTATATTTTTAAACATCACAAATCATACTATTGTCACATTAGTAACATTTTTAGTAGTTTTAGCATTATTTTTTCTTTATTTGGTAATTTTACACACACACACATACACACACACACATTCCTTTAAGCACGCGTGTTGCACGTTTTGAAAAGCTCTTCTACTTTTGAGTAAAGATTAATAATTTGTATCTATTTTAATTTGAAAACATGTATATTTTTTTTTTCAAACAAATAAAAAATGTAAACTCTAGAAATAAGTAGTAATTGTAATTTTTTTTTTAAAGATGTGTTTGAAAGTGGTGTAGCGATATAGAGAAATGTTTGGGTAGGAAAAATAAGATGAATGTGAGGAGAAAAAAGGCTAAATTTTAAGAGTTCTCTTGATTTTTTATTTTTTAAATTAGGGGTGTTTTACTTTTATTCAGATGAAAAATGAATAAAAAATGGCTAAATTTTAGGAAATAAAAAGATGAACATGAAGGAAAAAAATCCTAAATTTTATGAGTTTTCTTTTTAAATTTTTATTATTTGACATTTATGACCATATTTCTAAGAGAAATTACCCTTCATTGATGAGGGTGTTTTTGAATCATATAAAAGTCTAATTCAAAGAAGGGAATTTATATATATATATATATATATATATATATATATATATATATATATATATATATATATATAGGTCCGATTAATGGATACTCTTAGGTCATTTGCTAATGAATCCTTTTAGGAAAGTTTGATACTACTTTTATGAGAAAACAAAAACATCAAAAACTTTTTTTCTTTTTCCATAAAAAAATCTAAAATTATTTCCTAAATCAATGCCACATGCGTTAACTTTTTCATATATATATATATATATATATAAGGAAGTAATGACCATGCCTTTGACCAAGCTATTTCACTTTTTGCGATGCGATATCTCAGAAACTCAATGAGTTGATAATGTGGTGAACTGAATTTGATAACTTCAAGTTTAAGTCACGCTCAAGACCATAAGCCTACCACCACAATTGATGATATCTTTGTAATGGGTACATAGTAAAATTTTGCAATATTATTTGTTAGGCATAAATGCACTTTTGATCTCTACATTTTGATCTTATTTCTATTTTGGTCCTTTTTTTTTTAATTTTAATGCATGTAGTCCCTAAAATAAAAAAAATGTTATCAATTTGATCCTTGCCGTCATTTTACTTACGAAAAATAGCCTACGTGGCAAACAAAGTGCACAATGGACACACCAAACGTCTATGTGGCCATTAAAATAATAATAAAATTTGTTATTTGGCATTTAAACAATGCCACATCAGCATTTTAAATATTAAAAAAGCCACGTCATAATTTTTTCTTTTCTTTAATTATTTTAAAATAAAATAAATTTTAGTTTTTTTAGAAAGAAATAAAATTTTAGTTATTATTTAAATTTTTAAATAATTATTTTAAGCAATTAATTTTTTTTTCTTTTCATTATTTTGTTGGAAGAACATATTTGTTTGTGTTCTTTGTGTTCTTCCCATGATTGTTCCTGTTCCTGTTCCTGTTATTCATGTTTTTAGTAAATTAATCCTTACTTTATTTTATTTTCTTTGTCTTTCCAATACTTTTGTTATAATCGAACACATCAAAATCCAAAAGTCAGATCAAACAATAATCAACGTAAACCAACCCAAATCCATAAATTAACATAAACCAGCCAAAATTCAAAACCCAGATGTAGACACTCGATTTTGCACCTATGATTTAATCAAGGAAAACGACTAGAATGACCATCCATGTACCCTAAAAATCATAATTACATTACATGCATCAATTTGCTCTTGCATTACATGCATCAATTTATTCATTTCATATCATAAAAATGATCTTGAAATTCTAATGGTTGTAATGGTGTGTTTGGTTTCTAAATCGAACCATCAGATCGAAAGATATAGCATGATCAAGTTTGCACGGTCAACATGCATTGTGTCTAGGAAGAGTCGACCACGCACAATTGATTTAAATTAATTTTGATTGGTTAAACAATTAAAATTAATTAAATAATTTTGTGATTGATTGATAAACAGTATTTAAAGTAGGGTTTCATGCACAGGAATAAAATGGATGATTGGATAATAATAAAATTGTGGATAATCTGAATTTTATTAAGATTTATTTTAAAAGATTTATCTACAAGATAATTGTTCCTAAAAAGTTTGAATTATCCAGAAAAGAGATAAAAATCATAGACTAAGGATGAAAACACGTCTAGGTACAAGGACCGAATAAAAAAAAAACCCTAGAAAGAGAGTCCAAAATGCACTCAAACACGGAAGTGCGTTTGGTGTTCAAAAGCACCATTCGACACTTTTGGAGTTCCGAACGGCACTTTAAAAGTGTTGAATTGGCCCCTTTTGGGCTTTGGCCCAACTTCGTTCAGGTGACGATAAAGCACACCCTTTTTGATCTTTTCGCAAAAGGATGAGTCCCGATTTGCGTTTTACACATCGAAGCTATTTTTTAGAGTTTTCTGGCCTCTATAAATAGGGATTGGATCTCATAATTAAAGGAGACTTTTTTTTTTTTTGGGTGCCCTAAGAGGCATACGTTTTTAGGCTCTCAAAGTGCTTATATTTGCTGATCTTCTCTGATGTTTGTTGCTAAAATTAGGGCTTTTAAGTTGTTTTCAATCACCCTATTCTTTTTTTTTTTTATTCTTTTTTTTATGCTTCTTGTTTATGATGATGCATGATTTCCTTTATCCCTAATATGAATTGTTAGCCATTGTTTAGATGATCTTTTCTTTTTCGAGAAACCAGACTGTGGGCAGCCTGGGCTTTATTAATAAAACCTCAATGAACATCAAGAAAGACTAGAGGAGCAATGTCAGCTGGAATGTCCTCCAGCCACACTTGCAGCCCCATACAAAGTTTGGCCTTCTTTGCTAAAGCATCAGCCACAGTATTACATATACGATAAGAATGACAAAATTCTGAAAATTGAAAACCAGCAACTTGGGTCCGAATATCATCAATGATATTTCCAAAAGCTGGGAAATCTGAGTTCCCACAGGTGATGGCTTGAACGATTGCTGCTGAATCGCCTTCGAAGATTACCCTTCTTAAACCAATTTCCCAAGCAAACTGAACTACCCTTCGGCAGGCTAGAGCTTCCAGTTCAACAACAGTTTGTGAAAGTGGGATTTGAAGGGAAAGAGCACCAATTACTTCTCCAGCACAATCTCTGATGATCACACCAATACCTGCTGTGTTTGTCGCTTTAAAGACTGCTGCATCGAAGTTGGCTTTGTAGTTTTGTGGATCAGGAGGACGCCATTGATGATGAAGTGTGTGTGTGGGGGCAGATTGGGCTAGGTCCTGGGCAGCAAGGAAGTCTTGAAGCATTCTAGTTGTAGTGGAGATTGTGGTAGCCACGGGTTGCACCGGTAGTCCAAGCCGAGTAGAGTTTTTACGATTCCATAGGCACCAAGCACAAAGGATAAATATTTCCCTCCTGTAGTCCTCATGAAACTGTAGAAAATTAGATAGCAACTCTGAAAAGCTTAAGGGGGGTGGGGTGTCAGAATAGTGAGCCTAGTGGAATGTCCTCCAAACAATTTCAACTCCTTTGCATGACCATATTGCATGGATCTGATCTTTAGGCTGTTCTGAACAAACCTCACAGATATCAGTTGGGATGATGTGTCATCGATGAAGGTTGAACTTTGTTGGCAAGGCGTTGTTGCACGCATGCCAAGAAAAATGCTTTATCTTGTTAGGGACTCGTAGGTTCCACAGCCCTCTCCAAAACTGCTTCTGGGCAGCCAAATCAGAGCTACCTGCAGAGTTAGTAGAAACACAAGAAACTAATACTTTGTATGCACTACTAGCCTTGAAGCAGCCATTGGGAGTATGACCCCAAATGATTCAATCAGGAGGCAATCTTGGGCTGAGAGGGATACTTAGGATAATTGAAGCTTCATGAGGTGGGAACAGTTGCTCTACAACATCAGATTTCCAGATACCAAGGTCCTCATTAATAAGGGAACTCACCTTGGTTTCATTTTGGATTGAAGGCAGCTGAGGAATGAACACTTTATTGCACTGTTTTGGGAGCCATCTATCTTCTTTCAAGCGGATTGATTGGCCATTACCTATTCGCCACACCATACCCTTGCCAATAACATCTCGAGCGCTAAGGATGCTCTTCCAAGCATATGACCCAATGGTATACTCTTTTGCATCAAGGATAGAACCCTCCGGAAAAAATCGTGCTTTGAAAACACGAGAACATAGGGAATCAAGATTATTAATCATGCGCCACACTTGTTTGGCGAGCAACGCATCATTAAACTTTTCTATCTCTTTGAAACCCATACCACCCACTTCCTTTGCTTCACACATCCTCTCCCAACTCACCCAATGAACCTTTCTATTTGTCCCATTATAACCCCACCAAAACTTACGAATTAAAACTTCCAATTCCTTCACTAGACCCTTAGGTAGTTTGAAGCAGCTCATAGTGTATGTTGGTATCCTGTATAACTGATTTTATGAGGACTTCCCTAACTTGCTTTTCTTTCCATCCCTGTAGTTTCCTCCAAACCCGCTCTTTGAGGTAAATGAAACTTTGCTTCTTAGCTCGGCCCACCAAAGTAGGAAGCCCCAAGTATTTTTCATACTAGCGAATGGCTAGGACACCAAGGAGATGTTGGATTCTGGCTTGCACACCTTCCTGAGTGTTGGAACTAAAGAAAATGCTGGTCTTATCTCTGTTTATTTTCTGCCTTGACCCTCTTTCATATATAACCAGGATCTCAAGGATTTTCTGACACTCCCTTTCGTTTGCTCGGCAAAATAAGACACTGTCATCTGTAAAAAATAAGTGTGAAACTCGAAAGGCATTGCGACTAGCAACTCCTTTAATATTATTGTGGGGAGAAAATAGACCATGATGGGGATGTGGGCCTTTGGGCCATGGTAAGGAAGGCCGACCTGCTCTTGGGTTCAGAACTTGTTAGTACTACGGGTCGGCCCGTACGCCGAGGATCCGAGGGTCCAGCCGAGGATGAATTTCCCTTCGGACGGACACCGGAGAACCCGGGACTTCATGGTAAAAGTTAGGGAACGACACGGTTAAGACCAATGGTTAAAGGGGGTGAACCCTTGAATGTCCTAGAAGCATCGATGTTAGAGAAATACCGAAGATAAAGGCTGTCACCTCCACATTAAAGACCCTGCATCTACCACCCTGGCCGCATTAATGGGGAGGTGACACCTGAACAGTGGAAGGGAAACTTCTGGTTACTATTCAAAGGCACTGAGAAAAGAAATATCTAGGCTAAGGGGGAGTGGGGGCAATACGTGTACAAAGTATCAAAAAGATGAGTATTTAAGAAGAAACCTAGAACAGGAATGAGGAGGCCCCCCCTTTTTTGTAATCTAAAAAGAAAAAGAAAAAAAGAGAAAGAGATAATATAAGAACAGCTCTCGGCTTACGTCCGAGTAGGTTGATTTACAATATTCCTTATTGTTTTCAAGTGTTTTCAATCTTTGACTTGTCATTTAATCCTTAGACACTTCTAACCTGGGTTTCAAGCCCACACTCTACAAATTCACATTGTTTAAGGCTCATTGGGCCTGAGCCCGTAACTGTTCTTGGGGCCAGGTGCAATTGTGCACTTACAATTATCATTCACTTAAGCTTTTTTCAATAAACCTTGCAGACCCATCGCACACAAAAGGAACAAATAAGGAGACAATGGGTCGCCTTGTCTGAGCCCCCTACTAAGTTTTATATTTCCTACAGGTTGACCATTGAGCAAAACAAAATAGGACACAGAAGAGAGGCAAGACATAATGAGGCTGGCAAATACATCTGCAAAGCCTAAATGTTTCATAATTTTTTCCAAAAAAACCTATTCAATCCAGTCATATGCTTTACTCATGTCAAATTTTAGGGCCATAAAACCTATTTTTCCTTGAGTTTTACCTTTTTAGGTAATGCAAGGTCTCAAAAGCCACAAGTACATTGTCAGATATAAGTCTTCCAGATAGAAAAACACTTTGAGAATCAGAAACTACATTTAAAAGCACCAGTTTGATCCGATTAACCAACACTTTAGCTACAAGTTTGTTACAATCTTGATTTGTTACATTGATCTTGATTTGTTACAATCTCTTTCTTAATTTCATGATCTACATATAACCAATTCTTTCTTTTTACAATAAAAATAGATCTGCATCTTTCTTAGATGTAGATCTGAATTTTTCTCAAATAAAAATGAATTTGCATCTTCCTTAGATGCAGGCAGATCTAAATTTTCTCAAATCAAAAACTAATTCGTAGCTTTTTTAGATACATATATGATTTTTCTTTAATATATGCAGATTTTGAAACAAAGAAAAAGATTAAACATGATTGTGTTTATGGTTGTTTGTTTTATTTAGTCCATGTTGCATAAATTTATCTTATGAATGAAATTCTCTTCTCAAAATAATCTTTTTCAAATTTTTTAAACATATAAAAACAGATCTGGTTTTTCTATCATTAAAAAACCTTTTTTTTTTTAGTTCTTAAAACAAATCTGATATTTTCAAATCAAAAGACTTTGTTTTGTGTAATAAACATAGATCTGAATTTTTGTCTCCAAAAACCATATTTTTCAGATTCTTAAAAACAAATATGGTGTTTTTGACAAACCAAAATCATTTTTTTTTATCACTAAAACAGATTTGAATTTTTTAAACAAAGTAAGAGGATTCATTCATAAATAAAATTGTGTGATTTAGTTTTGTGTTTATACAATATGTCATTCATAGCATGCATAAATGATACAATGGTCACAAGAGTTTAGAAGACCAAACTCTGTCTGGGCAGAATGGGTACCTAACATCTTTCCATTCCGTAACCTAGCCTCCAAATTTAGGTCTTTGGATAAGTAGATCTAAGCCTTGTCTTTATTTTTTATTTTGGGTATAATGTAACTAGGACAAAAAATCATGTAATTATTTGGTAGTTTGTAACTAGAATCCAAAGCCATGTAATTTTCAATTTTTCAAACATGTATTTTTTATTCAATCAATGAGAAGGATACTATTCAGTCATCTATTTTATATTTATTTTTTGTATAAAAAACAAGTGGTGACTCCACACCACTTACTCAAAAAGAGCGGTGCCCTAAAAAGCACCAAAATATCTCTTTTTTGAGAGGCACTTTCGAGGTCTCTCACACCAGAATCAACATAAACCAACCAAAATTGAACATAGAAACATATCTGCATACCCATAAGTTTGAACCCAACATACACCAACCAAAATCAAAAGATTTGCATCCTCTTTGTTCACAAAATCAACACCAATCTCCGAGTTGGAAACCCACCGATCCATTGAAACACAAAATCATATCCAACTTGGAAACTCACCGATCTCCACTATCCTCCAAATCCCACCATTCTCAAACTGGACCTTCGAAATCACAACCCATAAACCCACAAATTTGCCACAAAATCACAACACTAATCCGCCACAAACCCATATTAACAAAAATCACAACTCATAAACCCACCATTGAAATACACCACTATCTATCTCCACCACCAAGTTGAGAGAAGAGAGATGAAAGCAAGAGACCAACCGATTCGAGAAAGAGACCCATTGATTTAAGAGAGAGAGAGAGAGAGAGAGAGAGAGAGAGAGAGAGAGAGAGGAAGGTTTGAGGAATGTAGGGGAACCTGTTTGATAAGGAAGTGTTGGGGTTGAAGTTTTCTTTTGAGCGTGTGAGTGCTAGGCTTTTTTATGTTTGTGAATGAGAATTTGCTAGATTTGGTTGCCAAGAAATACTTAATAATTTTTTTAAAACTACTATTGATCTAAGTTTTGATGTGTTATAAAAAGTACAAGAAAGACAAAGAAAAAACAAGAAAATAAGGATTAATTTGTTAGGAGTATGAGTCATGTTTTGGGAAGGAACACAAAGCACATGACCATGTTCTTTCGAAAAGATTAATGAAAGGAATAAAAGAAAATTTAATTATCTTATTTTATTTTTAAAAAAAATAGAAATTCAAATTTTTTAAATTTTTTTTCTAATGTGTGTTTTTTTTTATTGATTTAAATGCTAACATGGATTTTTTAAATATTAATTAATTTTTTTAAAATTATTTTAATAGCACACTGTACTCCGTTTGCCATGTAGGTAATGTCCATTAATGAGGTGACAATAGAAACTAAAATGGAATGAGTTTTCCATTTAAGGGATTAAAAGCAATAAAGTACATGGTTTTAAAACCAAACCTGATCGGCCGGTTCAGCCAACAATTAGATCTTAATCTAGTTTGGTTATTATTAAAAACTGAAAATTAAGAAAAATCGAAAAAATCGCCGGTTTAATCGGAAAACCATAAACTAGTACAGTTAAACCGATTTTAAGCTGCTTTGTTCATTAACACTTCAGCCACTTTGTTTTTGACAAAAAATAAAAAAGATAGAGATTTTATTTCAAATTTAAGAAGAAGAGAGATTTTAACTTTGAATATGTTGTTAAATCTAAAGCTGTGAAGCCTAAGACGGCCACATTGACACCAAAAACATTAAATTTACTATTTATGAGTTGACATAATTGAGGAAGAACCGAGGAAGTCCAAACCAAATAGATACACGTACAATATGTCCGCTTCAGTTTAAGAGCTTTGCTTGCTGCTCTTGCACATGCACTGATGCACATATATTGACGAGAGAGTGAGTATTGAAGGCCAAAAGATAAAAAATTAGAAAAAAGTGAAAGAAGCTATAAGTACAGAGCTTTTAATTAAACAAGGTGTGGATAAAAGGTTTCAAAATATGTGGTGGTTGGAGTAACGTGTAAGCGGGAAACAAATATCAATTGGGCAATGATATTGCTACTCATTGCTGACTTTTTGTTATTTGAAAAATTAAAGAATAACTAAAATCCTTTTTGTAGCGGGCTTGAGTTTGGATGTCTAATATATAAATTAAAGTTGAGGTTTAATGTTTTATAGCTATTTAATTTAATTTTTTAGTTAAAATATTAGTTATAAAATTAGATTTCAGTGTAAAACTTGATTTGTAAAAAATCAAGTTATAGGCAACCGAAATTTAAAAAAAAAAAAATTTATGGGACTCGAGTTCCAAGAACTCAAGTTTCATAATTTATTTATTTTTAAGTTTGATTTGGTATAGCTCAATTTTCTACGAATCGAATTTTATATTAAAATACGATTTTGAAAAAATTGAGTTTTAAAACAAAAATATGGACTTAAATAGTTTTAAAAGAAGAACATATTGCTAGACTAAAAAAAAAATAAAAAAAAGCCCAATTTTTGCAGGCACTTAAGCGGATTCGTTAAAGTCATATAATTAAGGAGGAAATAATATTATGTGAAGAGGAGCACCATTGCCTGTGAGGCATATTGTAGGAGCGTAGGACAATTTTGAAAACTAGCAAAGCTTTGACCACCAAAACCAATCACCAATCACCAAAGCCAAGCCGAAGGGGGCAAAAGGCAAATCAAAGAGAAAGAGAGGATTGAGATTGATCATTGAACATTGAACATTTGCAAGCTTCCTTTCTGTCCTTAAACCATTACCCATACAACATACGACATCGTTTCATAGGTGAAATGGGGAGGCGAGTAGGTGGGACGATGAGGAACAAGGAGGAGTCAGCAATGACTCGTGCGGTGAATGCTGTCTTCGATTTCGTCAGATTCGCTGAGTTTGAGATCCTCTTCATCCTTTTCTTCTTCATCGCTTTTCTCCTCTTCAAAGATCTTGTCAGTCTCTCTCTCTCTCTCTCTCTTCCTTTCTATGTTCTTTGCAATTTTCAATGGTTTATAGTCTTTTCTGTTTTTTGGATGAATCAGATGAAATTTTAATAGATTTGTTAAAGTTTGGATTTAAATTGATTAAATTTGTTGTCATGTTAATCTGAGCACAACTTTTTAAATACTGGGTTTATGAATCTTTTGTTGTTCGCTTGAAGGTGAGTTTAGTATCATAGAACAAATAATTGAAACATAGGATCCTGTATATGCAATGTTGTTGTATATGTAGTTGTACAGAATGTTAGGTGGTCTAGGAGATTACAAGGTCATGAGATGATGAGTGAGTTTGTAGGTTCAATGATGGAATGAAATGGGAAACAATTGCTATGAATTTAAGAGTTTCTAAAATAAATAAATAAAACTGTTGTGACATCGGCTGTATAGAAGTGACTTGTTCATAAATGAGTGTAGTTGAAATGTGAATGTTTAGATGGATTAGTGAAAATACACACAAAGATAGGGTGAAAAGTGAGGAAATTTTCCCCTATTGATGAAATGGTAAGGGGAAAGTTGTGTGAGATGATTTGGTCATGTTCAACATTGAGGATGAGTGAGTTGATTCAAGTTGAGGGAATGAAAAAAGAAAAGAAAAGAAAAGATAGAGGAATACATTACTACACCCAATAAAATAGAATGGTGGAAGGAGTGAGTTGATTGAAGTAATAAAAAAGGACATGTCAATTAAGGAGGTAATAGAGAGTATAACTTTGTATAGAATAGAATGACGAAAAAGAATATACATAACATGGCCAACCTTGATTAGTTAGTTCAGGATCCAATAGCCAATCGCAAAAGTTTGGAACTAAGGTTTGGTTGTTATTGGGTGGATTGGTGAAGGATGAGTTGTATGAATTTTATTTTTGGGAAAATTACACATGCACAATGCACCTTGTGGGTCTTGAAACCACGGCCTTATGCTGTATCTTACTCTTAAAAGGGAGGATGTGCTATTTGAGCTAGGCTTGTTTGCACATGTTGTATAGTTGATTCCATGTAAATTAGATGGAACTTAATTCTGTTGGAGCATGCATCTCTGTTTCTCTTTTCCAACGAATACACTCTTTGCTCCTTATCACTTTAAACCTCAATGTATGGTTATACCTTCATTCATAGAATTTATACTGTAGACCACAATCAAAATACCTTGCTTCCTGATCCGCAAATCCAAATGGTAACCTGAGTGATATTTCTCTACCCTAGTTATTAGGGCTGCAAAATCATGATTCTTGCGAGTATGGGTGCTGTGGAAGGTTGATTTGATGTTTTATATGAACCAAATTTCTGGGTGTTGTGAAAGAGAATCTATAATAAACATATAAAGGCAGCAGTTTCAGTTGGTCTCTCTTCCTCTCTCCTAATTTTCTTCCCTCTGACTCTCATTCTTTTCTTCTTCCCTCTTTTTCTCCTTCTAGTAGTTATTAGTTCATAATTACCTTGTTAAAAATATCTCAACCACCATTTCTTTTTTGATAAGTAAGTAACTATTTTTATTAGAAAAATGATATGTCCACAACATTTTTACAACATTTTTACAACAAATCCTAAGTGGCAGGATGTTACTGGTTGTTATTGTTGGGGCAAAAAAATAATCTTAGTGTTAGGTTCAAATTTGAACCAATAACAACTAACCACCTATGATTTGTTGTAAAAATGTTGTAAAAATATTGTGGACGTAGCACCTCTCTTTTTATTAAGACTACAAAAAAAGTACAGGGGAGGGGAGGTGTACTTAAAAGTGAGAAATCTACAAAAAGTACAACAATCTAGGACCTCAAGAAAATTAGAGAAGGAATGGCCACATAGTGTGGTCATCCAGTCTCAAAGCATGTAAAAATATCTCAACCACCATTTTTAAAATTCAAGAGGATATGATTATGATTACTATTTTCCTTAATAGTGGGATGTCATTTTTAACTGAAAAGAACTAGGAAGGATTTATGATAGTGCTAGCTTTATTGACATATCCAAACTATATTGCTGAACCTGCAGATTTATTTTCGTTCTAAAACCACCCTTTAAGAAGAAAATGATCATACGTGGGTATCTTAAGAAGGGTTACCCTTGAAATGCGAATCCACCTCTTTCCATTTCTCACCTGCTTTCACTATCTTGATGTTTTAATTCATGACTGACATTTCTTGTATGATGAAATTCCTGGTGAAAGCTTATGTTATCTCTTTCCCC
The DNA here is from genome assembly GCF_040712315.1 of Castanea sativa. Classification (NCBI taxonomy): domain Eukaryota; kingdom Viridiplantae; phylum Streptophyta; class Magnoliopsida; order Fagales; family Fagaceae; genus Castanea; species Castanea sativa. Next base: position 51,560,272 of record NC_134013.1, on the reverse strand, counting down.
CCCTTTCCGCCCCTTCTCCCACTCTCTTGTCTTTTACTTTGCTTTTTGATTAATTCTAAAAATTGATAAAATCAATTGCAGACATCAAGACCAGAATACAATCAGATTCTTGTAAAGAAGCCTGATGGCGGTGGTTTCTGGCCAAACTAGATGGAGATCTTTTGACACGACAAACATCTTTCATTTCTCTCGTGAGAGAAAATTGCTTAGGCAAGTGGTGTTTAAACATCTTTCATATGTGTCAATTAAGAAAAATGTGTTGTCAACTCTTGTAATTTCACGGTTCCTACTTCCTTTTGTTGCTTTATATGTGTTTTTATATGAATTTATTCGGAATCCATGTGAGACAATTGTCTGTCTAATCTGTTGATAGGGCTTGCAAAGATTATTTCAAGAGAAATTAACTTTGAGGAACCGCTTCAATAACTCTCTCTCTCTCTCTCTCTCACGGGCAGAAATCGGGCAGAACTAGAATTTTAAGAGTGAGGGGGCCAAAGTAATAACAAATATAAAATTGATCCAATTTAAGAGTACTACTTAAAAAGTATGTGAAAATTTTGGGGGGCCATACATATATTTTTGAAAATTTTAACAAAATTTGAGGGTAATTTTTTAATTATTGAAAATTTTGGGAGAGGTAATGACCCCCCAACTCATTGAGAGTTCCGTCCCTACTCGTACACAACTCATTCCTTAATGACTGCTTGTCTAGACAGCCTTGTGGTTGGGATGAGGTGGTTGTAAAATGTAGAAGCTAAAACTAGACTTGACTCGATCATGTCATTACAATATACCCAACATAATGTCTTGCCTATTATTTTATTGTAGCATATCACTTTACATAATACTAGCCTCATCACATGCACTCCGCTCGTGCGATGAGACTTTTTTTTTAAAAATTTTTATTATTAGTATTATAATTTTTCACTTATTTTAATTTGAAATTTACATTTATTTTTCCACAAAAATTGCAGATTTAGAACAACTAATATGGCCAAAAAATAAGATTAGCTCTAAAAAATGAACACAAAATAACATTGAAATATGTTTTTTTTTTTTGATGTGATGTGCGGCAGTTTTTTTTTTAATAGGAAAAGTGGGTGGAATTTTTTTAAAGAAGGTGGAGTAGTTTTATTTTTTGAGAAATGATATGTCTATAACATTTTCACAACATTTTTACAACAAATCTTAAGTGGCAGGTTGTTACTAGTTATTATTGTTTGGGTAAAAAGTAATCTTAGTGTTAGATTCAAATTTTAACCAATAACAATTAACTACCTGTGATTTGTTGTCAAAATGTTGTGGATGTAGTGTCCCTCTTATTTTTTTACCGAACTTAGGATAGGTGTTTTTTTTTTGGATGGCAAGGATAGGTGTTTTTTTTAATAGAAAATGGTAGGGTGGTTATTTTTTTAGAAGGTGGGATGGTTTTTTTAGGAGAAAGTGGGGATTGTGGAGAGTGTTCATTTTTTCACTTTTTTTTTTGCTAGTAGTCCTATTTTGTAGATATATATATATATATATATATATATATATATATATATAGTTATTATTTTGAAAATCTAATTGATAAGTGGATAAAGAAATTTAAAAATTAACAGGAGAGTGGTCTTATTTTTTATGTAATGTTTTAGTGGGAGTTAAAATTTCATTTTTACAAGATTGTCCTTTAGTTTTGTCTCTACTTAAACATAAGGCCGTAGCAGCATTTTTGAATTAAAAAATGAGGAATTCAAACAAGGGAAGCCTCTTAAATAGTAGTATAGATTATACCAAACTTTATCTATTATACCATATCAATTTACATAATGTATTGCTTGTTATTTTATTTTTCCCTTTCCTCTGTTTTACTCTCCTATTTATTAAGTTTTGACGGAATTCTACTTAAGTACTCATGTAGCACCATTGATTTTATGATATTAGTATTGTGAGATAATGTTGTTATTATTATTATTATTATTATTATTGTGATTTTGTTGTCATCTCCATTTGCGTAATGCCATGTTTGCATTGATTCATGTACTTATGTAGGGCCATGAATGTCTAAAGCCCCCTTTTTCAATATTCTGTTTTGTTCTATCCATAATCTCAAATCTCAAGCTTGTCATTTGATGGGCAAGACCAATCTCGTTGCTTAGTTGACAAACATGTGAGGGTAATTATTGCATACTTTCAGAGTACCATAAATACATACTTTCCTCTCTCACATAATTGTGGGTCTCACTAATTAAATTTATGGTGGGTACACAATTCATGTGAGATGAGAGAGTGCGTATTTATGGTATTTCCGGAGTATTCAATAATTTTCCAACACGCCAAACTTTATTATTTTCATAATTTATTCTTTTTACTTTAGTTGATTTTCTTAGTGATCGAAAAGATATCATATGTAGCTAAGGCTGTCCAAACCCATTCGAAGACCAGACCCACCCAAAGAAACCCACTGGATCCGATCTAACATCAACTGACCTGACTACTCTGGCAGTCGGCAGCGGGTCTTCTCCACTAGAAACCGACTCCGGCGGGTTGGTTTCAATTTCCCTCCCCCAAAACCGGAAAAACCCGAATTGTCCGACAAAAACCTAGATTTCGATGAAAAAACCCAAATACTAGTGAAATTTTTCCAGATCTCGGTGAAAAAACCCATATTCCAGTGATATTTCAAGTAGATCCGGTGAGATTTTGACCAAATTTGGCGAAATCTCATAGATTCCAATGAGATTTTCGCTGGATTTGAGTTTTTCTTACCGTTTTCTCGCAATTTCCTTGCCGTTTTCTCAAATCTATAATGTCGATTGACCCATCTGCTACCCGTTGAAGTTCTGATCCGCCTGACCCGTCTACTTTGGCGGTTAGCGTCGGGTGAGATTTTGCTCAACCCGATTCCGTTGGGTCAGTTTCGGGTTGGGTACAAACCCGACCTAGATCGACTCGTGGACACCTCAAATGTCCTTACCAATTTAATGTATAAAACTCTCCTTACCCGACCCAGATCGACTCGTGGACACCTCAAATGTCCTTACCAATTTAATGTATAAAACTCTCCTAGATTAATAAGTGTTTAAAAGTGTAAAAAAATCAAGAATATGAAATGTCTTAAACAAGCCCAACGAGTTCATTCTCGATCTATATGACCTCAAATTGTCTGTGGATGGCGAAGGATAAGACATTCCAGATATCTCTCTAGTGATGTCAGTAAAATTATAGAACCAATTGGTCGAAAGAGCTTTGAGAGATGAGATTTGAGATCCGTGTTAGACAGCACTGCCAAACTAGTCTCAGCATGGAAGGTTTCAAGTTTCAACCCTTCAAAAACTTTTTGTGATGGGCATGTCAAATAGTATATTCTTTCCAGTAAACATTACACCTTCATACAATTTATGAATTCACTACATAATAAAAGCTACTTTGTCTTACCTTTAAGGCTAGTAAATAAAAGTTTGTTCCAAAGCTGCCATACGCACAAGCTCAAGTTGATTGGGTGATACATTTTTTACCGTGCACTCAAGAATCAACCCACTGTCTGTAATCCTCAAACTGAAGATACAAGCAGCAAAACAAGTTGCTCTCTCTCTTTGCATGAATTTTTTATTGGTAAGTAAATTATTACTTGTGGACCAACATTAGAGAAAAACTTTCTTTTATAACTGGGTTTTGTTGTTCCGCGTTAGATTGCTTGAAAAATAAATCATCTTTACCCATATGAAACCCCAGATGGGAAGAGAAGGATGCATAGAAACTGCAGAGCTGCTAGCAGCAAAATTGAAAGTAAAAGAGGTAAACTAAATTACATACCACATAAAATTGAATATATTGTGGATCTTAACAGACATGGTTATTCGAAAAACATCAAATAAGTCGTTAAAGAGGTAAACCAAATTACATACCACATAAAATTGAATATATTGTATAAGTAAAAATAATCAATTGTTTAAATGGAGAACCAATTTACACATTCACATCACAAGAATAAACAATGGCTAGCAAAAGCAAACTGTCTTAAATTGCCACCATAATAACCAAATTCCTGCAAACAACACATAACGCCTGCCCATATCAAAAGACTAGTCTGCCTTGGCCATCTCAGTTACAGCCTCTGACTCATCTGAGACAGCACGGGAAACAAGTATCTCCACTGGAACTTTTTTGACATCACGCCGTACTCCCATATCAGAAACCAAACGGCTGAAACAATACATGCCATAACCTACAGCTGCCAGACCACCAAAACTGGTAGTCAGAAATCGAAGTGGCGAAGAAAGGATAGCACTAGCAGCAGCAAGAATGGATGCTGCCTGCCCACTCCGGCCCACACTAATGGCAGTATACACAAGCAGGCCTGTTTTGCAGTATATTGCAAAGTCTTCACAATTGTTCCTGAAAATATCATAGTAACCAAAACCATTCTGGAGGAGATAAGAAGCACGGTGAATAACTTCTTCAGGTGAGTCAGAAGAAGCAAGAGTGCAGGTACCTCCACGAGCTTTGGCAATAAAGAGAGCTGGGGAGACACTATACTCAAAGATGTAGAGTTGTCCTCCGGAAAGGAAACAATCCATACAGGAAGAGATGACTCCATCAAGCCTTGATTGATCACCACATCTTGGGCATGGATTGTCTGAAGGACGAGAAGGTGATGAGCTCACAATGATGCGGTCTAAAAAATTTCCCATTCCAATTTCCTGGCCTCCTCCCCGAGTAAAGTGAATAACATTTCCCTCACTAACATATATCCCTGTTGTAAAAGAGTAGAAAGGTTGGCAAAGTCATACTACCAATCAAGTTTAAGATTCATATACAAAATCAAGAAAGATCCTCATTATATCTAATAGAGTGAACTTTTAAGAAGTTAATAAGTGAAAAAAAAAAATTAAAGATGTAAAAGCCAAAAAATAAAAGGAATATAAACTGGCTAAGTGTAATTCTACACCAGCCATTTTATTTGGTCTAATATCTGGTTTGTCCCCAACTTTCATTGAAAACTTGTCACTTGGAGACTCATGTTTTTCTCCCAACATAATAAGGATACACATGCAGGAGTGCCCTCAACATTTGGGAGGGGGGCGGGTGTTTAAAGTGTTTGTGCTTCTTAGTATAGAATTCAAAAGAAAGCTTTTGTTTTAGAAGCTTGCAACTGCAGCAACTCTGAACTATGTTTCGTGGAACTTACTTGGAGAATATTTATCACTAAATCCTTTAGTTATTGGCCTCTGCCAGTGAAATCACCTTTTATGTAGAGGCTCAGGGGATGCAACAACAATACACAACTATGAAAGAGAACCAAATCTAAGAATAGAAATCAAAATGAAAAGAATCCACAGAATTGGGAAAAGAAAAATGAGATTTAAGGGGCAGAATCTTTCACCCACTCATAATTATGGGTGCTACTGCAGGCTATCATAAAAAAGGTTGCTTCTTGTACTCATTCTTTCCAAATTTTACAATCTACAACCTCAAATTCTTAGTTATAGTCAATAAATGAACATGTTGCTGTTTAATAGCCAAGCATTATATGGCATAAGAAAAACTAACCTAAAGACTCATGTTTTTATACATTTATTGGGGGAAAAAAGGAGTAATTGTCAACCTCATTAACATAAATCTCCCAGAAGAATCACTAGTAAGAACTATTAGGTTTAATGGAAAAAAGGGCAATGGAACATATTTTCTTGCTCCAATCATTTGTAGCCCCTAGCCTAACCTCCCCATCTGCATGACACACATAAAGCTGCAGATAAAGCATAATGGGTATTTTTCTTGTAAAATCTAACTCTTCTTCTAATCAATTTCAAACATGTCAGGGTATCTGCTTACTATCAATCTTTATACTCCCTAGATGACCATTCTACATCTAATTCTTAACACAAATTATTTTGCTTTGAAAGGCATATGGGGCATTATTACTCCCTTTCTAATCAATTTATCAAAAAATTACATTGTCAACAAACAACGCACTGAGAAAGAGCTAGTCTTGCATATGTTGAACTCATCCCCATCAAAGTAGATATCAGTATGATGGTACCGATCATTGGATATTCTAATCTACATATATCAACTTGTGATAAATTACCACTTAACCCAAAACTTGAAGCTGATAGGAAACAGTGAGTTTAATTACTTAACCATTAGTCTAACACCCTCCTCACGTGTGCGGCCCAAACTCTCCCTTAGTAAGTGTGATCCAACATGTGGGATTTTTTAATTTTTAAGGGCAGGTAGAGTGGAGATAGGGTTTGAACTCAAAACCATTTGCTCTGATATAAAGTACCACTTAATCCAAAAGTTTAAACTGACAGTAAATTGTGAATTTAATAACCATTAGTCAAACAACTTGTAACAAGTCAACTACAGGAAGGAGGAAAGTATCTTAGTTGTTTTTACTTGAAATTACTAAAATTGTACAACACATTCATCAAGCACACTAAAAATCAATTCTTGCTGTAAAAAACAATTTCCAAAAAACGCAATCACGTTCATTCAATCAAACACAAAGAACCTTGAACTGTTAGTATAACTAGATAAAGGTGATTAAGCATTGATTAGGAATTCAACATCGAAATCATTATCAACCCCCAATAGTTCAGCTATAAGTCTATAATCCAACGAAAATATTAATTTGAGGGCCAACTCGAAGAGCCTCCAATACCCATTCAAAGATACACAACACAACAGGACTTCCAAGTGAAAAAGACAGAACACATTGAACATATAACACCCAATTGAATGGAGCCAAATAAATGTTCCTTAATCTTAAAATAGTTATGATTTTTGTTCTTTACTGAAAAAATGGAGATTTGGGTCCCACAAGCCCAGCTTCAAAAAATACTAAACTAAAATCCCATCAAAATTTGTGAGGTGGGGTTGTGAACTAATATGTCCACATGCACACAAATCAAACGGGAAAGATGAGAAAACATATAATGATGTTTGTTAGCACAAAAATAAACAAAAAGACAACAAAACTGATCCTATTATGTATATGGGTATTGAAGCAAATGCAAGAAAAATTACTACTAGATCGTAGTAATGAAAGAGATAGAGAGAGAGAACTAAAAAAGAGGAAGGAAATAGAAAAGGCACCGTGGTGGGCATAGACATAGGCGTGTCTCCAAGAGTAGATGTGATCTCCAGGTTTTAGATTCTCCCTCTCGATCTTATTCGACAGCAATCCCATTATGCTTTGATCTTTCTTACTCTGCTCTGTTCTGCAACTGTGTATATCAAATTTGTTTGGAAAAATCAAAGAAGGAATTGAAGAGAGAGGGCCCCACTACTAGTCCCCACTTGAGAATGAAGGAGAAAGGTAGAGGAGACAAGGAGAGGGAGGGAGGAGGAGGGGGCGATTCTACGCTACTCGGTTGTCCAGTGCAATCGCTTCCTTCGCCCTAAAGTCAAAAGGAATAAGAGGATTTCCTTTTCTTTATTTATTCCACTCCAACGCGTAAAAGTAACGCTCACTTCCGCTTCTTTTTTTTTTTTTTTTAGTGAACTTGAAAACTTTTATTAAACAGTAGAAAATATTACATTATGATCGAGAGTTTGTTTCAAGAAATAAGGATTCTCTTCCATTCACACCTCAAAGTCAATAATACTAATAGCATATTTAGCTAACAGATGGACTGGTTTATTCCCTGTTCTACAAACATGAGAAAATAACACTTTCCTAACATCATGAGTAGAACTTTGAATCCATAAATAGTAGGCATAACCAAAACTGAAGGAAGCGATAAACCTTGAAGGGCACGAACTACATTGAGAGAATCCCCTTCCAAAATGAATTCTTGTAATTCGACTTCTTTGGCAAACTCCAAACCAGATTCAAATGCTTTGGCTTCCACCTCTAAAGGACCTAAAGGGGCATGAATTTTTTTGCTTAGAGCAGCCACAACCAAACCATGAGCATCACAAATTATTACCCCTACCCCAGATTCATTCCTTGCTCCAAAAATAGCCCCATCAACATTCACTTTATATAACAGATTTGAGGGAGGCAGCCAACACTTTTGGAGCACAGGTTCAGACAGCCACGGTAAAGCAGTAGCAGCAGCAGCTTCCTGAAATTCTAGCAGCCACATCGAAGCATCCCGACACAATGAAATGTCAGTATTGATGCAGGGGCTAAAACATTTTGACCTTTATGGCATACAAATAGTGATTTCTGTATTCATGATGCGGGTGACAATCATTTACTTTTTGCTTTTGAACTTGAATCTGATTTAGAAAAGGTCTTAATGGGAGAACCTTGGTCTTTTGATCGACATTTGGTTGTTCTACAAAGATATGACGGGATTTTGCCTATGGACAAAGTGGATTTCTCGAAGGCATTTTATTGGGTTCAAATCCATAACCTCCCTCTGACTTGCTTATCTCCTGATGTTGCTATGGAAATTGGAGAATCTTTGGGAGAGGTTAACAAGTCCATTATTGTCTCACACATGGTTGGTGGAAATTTTCTGAGGATCCGGGTGATTATTGATGTATCACGTCCTCTGTGTCGTGGCAGAATAATTTCTTTGGGAACTGATGTTGACAGATTTATAACCTTTCAGTATGAGTGACTTCCCAATATTTGTTTTTGGTGTGGAATGGTTTCCCATGATGACAAAGAATGCTTTCTCTGGTTGAGTAGTAAGGGGACCCTGAACGTTGAGGATCAACAATTCGATCACTAGATCAGGGCTACACAAATCAATCCATCTAGAAAATCTGTTATGGAAGTTCGAGTTTTCGGCAAGAAGGATACTCAATGCCACTCTGGGGTCTCGAGCATTATAGGGCCAAGTTCTTCATTTGCGCATGACCCTCTTGTATCCTTCACACCGGTACTTGGAAATGCTGTTGGAACTTCTCTCGGTGCTGATTTGTTGATGGTTATGGACCTCATTCCGCTGGGAGTTGGAGGATAGTGTGAACCGATGAGGAGTGTTGAGGAACAGTCTCAGCCGTTAATTCCGATATTAAAGGAACGTGCACCTAAGGACGTGGCTATTATGTTGGATGAGCATAAAGTGCCAGTTGTTAACAAGGTGGATAATGAACCATGTGTGTCATCCAACTCATTAAATAGCATTACCTGTGTCACAGGGAGCAAGGAGAATTTGTTTGCGTTAAGAAGTTTGGACTCGTGTGGGCCTGTAGCTTCCAATGTTTTAATGAATACACCACACACTGCCCTTAAGATGGATAATCAAACTCCGTCTTCTTCTGAACCTCTATCCATTCAACACTCGACTACTTACCCTAATCGGGTAGGGGCTGTGATGGAGCAAAGGGAGAAACCTTTTAACTCTGATGCTTTGCAGGACTGTGAGGCTACATTTAAAATGGGCGGGGTGAATCGCGATAAGGCTATAGAAGATACAGATCAACCCAGAGGAACTGAACAAAAGGGCCTTCCTACTAAAATCAAACTGGAACGTGGTAAATAGAGTGGAGTAAAAACAGGAAGGTGGACTAGATTAAGCAGTCGGGTTGGAGTGGACAACTTACAAACTAATAGTCCCCACAGATCAGGTACAAAGCGAAATTTATTTGGTACATTTGACGCTATGGTTGTGGATACTGACAATGAGAAGAAACTTAAATTTCAGAAAGAATCAGATGAACAAGGTGTTTTCTTAACTTCACAATTGGGATCAGCGAAGGCTATTGAACAGCCCCGTCGGGACCAATGAGTCTTTTAAGCAGGAACTGCCGGGGGCTTAGGAACCAACGGATAGTTAACGCCTTAAAAAAATTTATTAAGGCACAACTTCCCAATTTAGTTTTTCTTATGGAAACTAAATCTAATAGAGGTTGGATGGAATATGTTCGTGATCAATGTGAATTTAAAAATGGATTGTTGGTGCCTAGTGATGGAGCTAGTGGTGGCTTAGCTTTATTTTGGAGGAAGGAGGTCACAGTACACATTCAAAATTACACATCTTCCCACATTGATGCGTTTGTTGATGGGGGTGTTGATGGGTGGTGGCATCTAACTTGTTTTTATGGTAACCCGAAAACTTCTAGAAGATGTGAATCTTGGTCTCTACTTAAATCTCTCAGTACTTATTCACAATTACCATGGCTTGTTATTGGTGATTTTAACAAATTGGTGGGTTTGTCTGAAAAGGAAGGTGGTGCTTCTAGATCTGCAAGTCAAATGGCACGTTTTCAGGAAGTTATTGATGTGTGTGGACTTAAGGACCTTGGTTTCATTGGACCCCAGTTTACTTGGCTATATCAGAAATTTGATGGGACGCAAATTCGTGAGAGATTGGATCGAGCATTGGCTACTAGTAATTGGTTGAGTAAGTTCCCTACAGCAAAACTTTACCATCTTTCCTCTTCTGCTTCTGATCATTGTCCACTAGCTTTGCATTTTGTTAGAAAACAAAAGAAGCGCAGGTATCATAAACCATTCAAGTTTGAATCTATGTGGTTAAAAAATGATAAATGTGAAGAGGTTGTTCGAAGAGCTTGGGAGGAGGGCTTATTGAGGGGCTCGGCCTTCCCTTTAAATTCTTGTTTGGAATCATGCCGTGTGTGCTTGGATGATTGGAATAAGAATGACTTTAGACATGTGGGCAGGCAAATTGTTCGATTGCAGAAAGCTCTTGAACGGTCGGAGTTACAGCCTACTTCTCCTTTAATCATTGTTGAAATTTAGAAGACAAGAGTTGAATTAAATTGTTGGTTGGAAAAGGATAATGCCATGTGGTTACAAAGATCTAGAATTAACTGGTTTCAAGCGGGAGATAGAAATACCAGGTATTTTCATTCTAAAGCTTCTGCTCGATTTCAAAATAATCTAATAGAAGGTATGGAGGATTCGAGTGGTACTTGGCAGGAGGATATTGGTATTGTGGAGGGTATAATCGTAGATTCCTATTTATCATTATTTTCATCATTAAATATAATGGACTTTATGGAATTACTTGATGCCGTGGAGCCTAAAGTCACTAGTGCCATGAACCAAATGCTTCTTAGGGATTTCGAAGAAGGTGAAGTGAAGACAGCCTTGAAGCAGATGTATCCCCTGAAAGCGCCTGGTCCAGATAGTATGCCTCCTCTCTTCTTTCAACATTTTTGGCCTTTAATTGGTAATGTTGTTACTAAAACAGTACTTGATTTTCTTAATTTTGGAATTGTACCTCCAAATTTTAATGAAACTCATATTGTTTTAGTTCCTAAGATTAAAGAGCCTAAAAGAGTGACTGATTATCGCCCAATTAGCTTGTGTAATGTTGTTTATAAGCTAGCCTCAAAAGCGGTTGTCAACAGATTGAAGAAGATTTTGCCATCTATTATCAATGATACTCAAAGTGCCTTTGTGCATGGAAGATTAATTACTGACAACGTTTTGGTGGCTTTTGAAACTATGCATCATATCAATATGAAAAAGGTAGGCAAAAGTGGTGGGATGACACTTAAATTGGATATGAGTAAAGCTTATGATAGGGTGGAGTGGGGCTGCCTTGATAAAATCATGGATAAATTGGGATTTGAGAGTAGGTGGAGGAAGTTATTGTTGACATGCATCTCTACGGTTACTTATTTTATTCGGATTAATGGGAGACCACATGGGCATATAGTACCTTCTAGGGGATTAAGGCAAGGAAATCTATTATCCCCTTATCTTTTTCTTTTATGTGTTGAGGGCCTTTCTGCTTTGTTAAGAAAGGAGTTAGTGATGGTTGCTTCCACGGTATTGCTGTTTGTAGGGGTGGGCCCAAATTATCTCATTTAGTTTTTGCAGATGACATCCTCATTTTTTGTAGGGCATCCTTGGAAGAATGTGACTCACTTCAAAGAATTCTTGGGGTTTATGAGAGAGCTTCTGGCCAACAATTGAATAGAGCAAAGACTTCTCTTTTCTTTAGCTCTAATACTGATGAAGCTGTTCAAGAGGAAATTAAATGTAGATTTGGAGCTCAAGTTATTAGGCAACATGAGAAGCATCTTGGTCTCCCTTCGCTGGTTGGAAGAAAGAAGCATCTTACTTTTAATGTAATAAAGGAAAAACTTGCAAAGAAGCTAGCTGGGTGGAAGGAAAAATTGCTTTCTAAAGCAGGTAAGGAAATTTTGATCAAGGCGGTGGCATAGGCAATTCCAACTTATACTATGAGTTGTTTCAAACTTCCTGATACTCTCTGTGAAGAATTGGCGAGTATGATTTGTAATTTTTGGTGGGGTCAAATACAGGATGAAAGAAAACTCAATTGGATGAGTTGGGATAATCTTTGCAAGCCTAAGGTAGATGGGGGTATGGGTTTTAAACAGTTGAAACTTTTTAATTTGGCTTTACTAGCTAAGCAAGGTTGGAGATTGCAAATGGGACGCAATTCTCTTGTTTATCATGTCTTCAAAGCAAGGTATTTTCCTAATTGTGATTTTGTTGAAGCATCTCTTGGTAATCATCCATCATATGTTTGGCATAGTCTTATGGCAGCCCAAAAGCTTGTGCAACATGGGCTGAGATGGCAGATTGGTAATGGTCTCGCAGTGCAAGTGTGGAAGGATAAATGGTTACCAAACTCCTCGACCTTTAGAGTTGTTTCCCCACGGCTGAACTCCCCAGCGAATCTTCGAGTTTTTGAACTCATTGATTCGGAAACACAAGTGCTAGAATCTCCATTTATTGCAGCAATTGTTCTTGTCGTTTGAGGTGGAGGAAATTAGAAGTATTCCGCTTAGTAATTCTCTTCCCCCTGATAAGCTAATCTGGACAAATACCTCTAATGGGTTGTTTACTATTCGAAATGCCTATAATCTTGCTTTAGAGTGTTCCAATCATGCTGGAGGTGCTTCTTCTTCGGATGACAGTCTCTTGCTATCCTTTTTTTTGTTTTTTGTTTTTTTTTTTTTTTACTAATACACTTTATGTTTTTAAATTTTGATTTTCACCCCCAAAATTTAAAATAAAATTACAAGTTAGTCCCCTTTTAAAGTTTTCTATTCTATTGATTTGTGGTTGATAAAGCGATTGCTTACATAATCGAACGCGTATTCAAGGCTAATGTTCATCAAAAAAACGTATTCAATGCTAATGTTATGTTAATACAAATATGATATGACCTTATATAAATCTAACATAAAGTATATGAGAGTGACCAAGTTTGTGAATATCTTAAGAATGATTTCTTCTTTTTTTTTCTTTTTCTTTTTTTGGTATAGTGACTTCAAGGTTTGATTTGGATTAAACTTATGTGAATGGATGAGATTTTGTTAATGACTTTTTACTTAAATACATTCCATTTATTTTCATTTCATTCTCTTATGAACTTCCAAATAAAGCTTATTTTAATGATTGTATATTTAGAGTTAATCAATAGAAAAAAGAAAAGAAAAACATAATAATAATATTTTAAAAAAAACATAATTTCATTGATTGAATTTATATCTTATTGGATATAAAAAATAAAATTACATTACTTTTGATTCTAGATATAATTTGAGAAAAATATACATCTTTGTTTTTTTAATACATTCTAAAAAACAAGAAGAAGATGAAAATTACATACCTAAAACCATTGATTTAAGATCAGAGATTAAAATACAAAATGGAAGATGTTAGACACACACTCCGCTTGATGCAATCAATCTTCAAACGTATGGTGGCCAACATCAAGTTATTGTTGTTATTATTATTATTATTATATTTTTTTTCCTTTTTGAAGAATATAAAGGTTCACGTCATGTTATATTATCAATTCATCCAATATAAAAAAATAAAAATAAAAATGGCATGTCATTTGCGAATAATTGGATCTAACATCTAGGGTTTTGAAAAAAAAGAAAGAAAGAAGGATTCTTAGGCACATATTGTAGGTTGTGCTTTCCGCATCATACTCCCCAGATTGGAGAAAATTCAAACTCAAAGTTTTGAAGTGTTTACAAATAAGAACTCTTATACTTGATAATTTTTTTTTTGAGAAATAATTACAACATGCTGCTAACCCCGCAGTTTGAACCATTTTCCCCCTAGATCCCTAAGCACTTTGTATATGGGGAGGTGCCAATGCAGCTATAAGGACTTTGGCATATACTTGATAATTTTAGTTACTCTTGAAGTAGACATGGCTGCATTAAGAACAAAGAAGTCTTTTATTTCTTCATATTAAATGTGTCTGGAATAGTAAAATCAATGGCTCGATAAATGGTGTAGTCTTATCTTGCTCTATATATAGGAAGCACCATAGTATCAAGTTTTTCCACTTCATGGTGAACCACTATGAATGTGAGAGGATGGAGCATCATTCATTATATTTTAGGAGTACCTAAGAATTACTCTTCAACAATCTACTAATAGTCCCACCTATCAATATTATCTTAGCAAACCTGATCTTCTTGATAAACATGTTTATCAAAGAATTGATTTATTTCACCTAACCATGAGGATCCATGAGTTTAGATGACCTTCAAATGAGTAGATTTTAACACTAACATGGATCACTAGAATAAGACAAATAATTGTATTTTAAAAATTGTGTTGGGTTAGTTTTGATGCAAATGGGCTCATATATTAGAGCATTCACATTAACTGGTTTAATATTTTCCGTTTATTTTAGTATAACAATCTACTTTTCTATTTCACAGAAGCACTTCGCAAAAATTTCTACATCAAATTATCTATTTTACACTACATTTATTGAAATAATATTTTTTTTTTTCCAAATACCTCTATCTTCCTTAACCGATCTTCCTCAACAATCAACCCCATCAAACAAAACTTCCAACAAAATTGAGCCAAACAAGAAGGAAAAATCTAGTCAAAGTAACCTCAAAACAAAACAAAATTTCCAGCAATCTTGAAGCCAAACTTCTTCTAGTAGCCAAATTTGCCCATCAATCCAAAACAAACCCACAAATTTCTCAAATATCAATACCCAAATCAATCTAACCCAAAACAAATACCAATAAAAATAAAAGAGGAAAAAATCGTAGCCCAAGAAAGCAGTCCAAGAAGAAATTCATCAAGCCCTTTTTGTCCTTGTCTTCATCTTCCTATTCCTCCTTTGCAGTTGGTTTCTTCAATTTCCTGGTCTTTTTCTCTCACTAAAATGAGTCTAAAAGCCTTAATTTAATTATCCAACTAGCTTGATGTGTGCCTGAGATGTGGGTTAGGTCTTGATTATGGGTTTTGTTGTATATATAGGTATATACAAGGATAAATTGTAATAATGATGTTTGAGTTTGGAGAATATGGTTTCATAAAGTGAAAATTCAAGTTCTCGAATTTTCTAAGTGAAAATTCGAAATTCAACATTTTCGATTAGTAGAAATTTTGGCTTGATTGATTGAAGAGCATTCGATCGATCGAAAGAACCTCTCGACTGATAGAAACTCGAAAATTGAGATTTTCTGCAGAATTTTCTAGTAACTGTTCAAAAATGTTGAAGAGGTTTCAAGCATTGTTAATGGTTTTATGAAAAATTTTAACTCTTTATACGTGCCTTTTGATGAAATATAACCCTATGGGTATAAACAAAGGCTTATGTTCACTTGAAATCCTATGGTCATTCTCTAGAATTGCTATCTGTAGAATCCAATATATTGGTTGTATCCTGAAGACAAATTTGTGATAACCCTTTAGCAACAATAATGTGGGGGGCAGGGGGGGAATATTGTCTAAGGAAAACGATATGGTGGCTCCAAGTTATCTATTTTCTGTTTGTCTTTTGTGTTAACCTTGTTTTCCATTATTACTTTGTATAATATCCCCAACAAGTTTATGTAGGTGAAGTATTTGATGTTGAGTCTTTGTGGGGGGGATCTTGTGTTTGGAGAGAATCTAATGAGGCAGAGAGGGAAGAGAGTGAAGGGAAGGATTGAACAACAGAGAGAAAGCAGAGAGAAGAGCGTGATGTTAGGATTAGTGCTCTTATATCCTATTGTATGATGCTATGTATGTTATTATGTATGACATCATGTATGACTTAATGTTGTGTTTAATAAAGTTGTTTTGTTATTATCTAAAAAATAATGGTAACATGAATATTGAGACATTATCAGATAGTCCATGAGATGCATAGTATGTGATTTATGTAAAAAGTCACAGAAGATATAAATCATAAGTTCTTTGTAAACTCATAATTTTAGTTCGTAATCGGTGATGAAATTGAGCATTTCATCTGCAAAGACTATAACATATCAACTAAGATAATTTGTCTTAATCATGAAAATGGAGATTTCTAGTTGGTATGTTGATATGTTTTAAGAGTTAAGACATATTGAACTGGACCACTGTGAGATTTATTATTTTCTTAATGACTGTCAAATGAATAATAAACTCACGACTTATATTTGCATGAACTCTTAATCCTGAGAGAATAATGGACTTGATCATGAGGTGTAGGTTGCTTTGATATATCAGGAGTGAGATCTAGAGTTACGGTCAAAACCTCAGTATATTGGGCAACCACATTTAATATTGATGGAACATATATTCTCAAGATAGAATTCATAGTATCTTAACGGAGATGTAAAATATTCTATTGAGATAAGTTTAATGGGTTTGTTATTCAGAATGTTAGGCCTAACTACTTTAGTAAATAGTTAATAGAGTATATATTTATGAAATTGGATTTCATAAATATACAATGAATAACTTAAAGGATTAAACCGGGTACTCAAGGATAAGATGTAGTAATTTACAAAGTGGCAGTCTACATTAATGACTTTGTGTTATTACAAATATTTTATGAAGGGGCTACATGTACAATAAAGTCTTGAAATATAATTTATAAATAAGGCCTAGAGTGCAACTATATTTATATAGTGGTATTAAATATAGTTAATGGTAACTTTGGACTTGTCAAGAGTTGACAGAAAAGCTCAAAGCCCATTAGAGCTAGTGTCTTATTGGTCCATTTTGGTCCCATTCCAAGCCACACACTTAAGCCCAATTGGAAAGACCCAAAAGGGCAGCACAATTAGATAATCAGTTAGACATAAAGGGAAAAATATACAGAATTTTCTGTAAGAGAATTGTAATAACACTATTGTGAAGTGGTGTATGTGAGTGTTAGACACTTTGACATTCTCCCTTTGTAAACTGATTGAGAGACTACACATCTTGGGCATTAGTGGAATTGGAGTGAAGATTGAAAGTGTTCCCAAATGCTTCTGATCTTCAGTTTTGAAATTCACTGCTCCAAGGTATACTTTCTTGTTCTCAAATTCTAAAACTTATATAGTACATGTTAACTTTTATGAATGAAGAAGATCCGTTATGTTTCCGTTGCGTATATTTTGTATGTAATACAAACATGTTTAATTCCATCAAATGGTATCAAAGCGGTCTTCATTTTCATATCTGTTTAACATGTTTTGAGTTTTGGAATTATTGACAATAGTTTTATGTTGTTAGAAATTAGTTTTCTGCATGGTTGTTGAAATTATTGTTTGATAAAAACTGATATTGATGTTATGATTTGTTTAATTTTGAGTTTAAGTATGTTAAACTGAACTTTAAGGCTATAGCATCAATGAAATTCAGTTTTGATATCAATTTCTATCAATTATGCTCATATGATGGTTGTTTTGTTCATGAAAACGTTAAAAAACTGTCTTAGAAAAATTTTGAAAAATTCGAAATTCGCGATGCTCGATTGATTGAGCATCTGTCGAGCATCGATCAAGCTGACTGAAGTTTTCTCGATTGATCGAGGATCTGTCAAGGATCAATCGAGCTTCGCGAAATTGTTTCTCGATCGATCGAGGATCTGTCGATGATCAATCGAGCATCCAGAATTTTTCTCGATCGATTGAGCATCTGTCGAAGATCGATCGAGGACTGTGGATCCAGAATTTTCTCTAAGTATTTTTACATATATAAAAGAGCAAGGCGCTATGTAATTTGTTTACACACGTTTTAAATTAATAACCTTTATTTTAAAACATCTAGTGGGAGAGAAATACAAGAGTTGGATCTCACGGCCTCCATTGTTGGTTCATAGTAGTGTGAAATATGTACTTTGTCTTTGCTTCGAGCTTAGCATTCCATGTGGAGAGTATTTATTTCATGGTCCTACAAGATTGAAATTCCTGGTTTATAGTGGTTTGATCAAACACCTTGTCTTAGCTTCGAGCTTTGCATTCCATGCGGAATGTGTTTTTATCATGGTACTACAAAATAAGTCTGTTAAAGAGATGAAATGTGGCTACACATGATTCTAGACAATGGTATACACTAGACTAAGTATTATAGTATCCTCTATGCTGAGTCTTACTATTATTACTTAGAGGCTAAATGTAAAACGACATATTATTAGTGTTTGATAAGAGTTATCATGATAGCACTAATAATGAGAATAGTTCTCAATCAATCATAGTATTTAATGTTCACTCTATGTTGAGGGATATTAAATATGTGATTGGGTTGTTGTTGCATATATTATGTTATGGTTTTATTAAGGTTCCATACTATATGTTTATATGCTAAATTGATAATGTCTAGTTTACTTATTTTATTCATGTTTATTGTTTTCAGATTTTATCATGGTATCATTTAGTCAACTTGTTGGTATTCTAAATCAAAACAAACTGACTAGATCCAACTATGTTGACTGGAAAAGAAATTTGGACATAGTTTTAACAGCTGAAGAGCACAAATATGTGCTTACTCAATCATGTCCTAGCTTTTCTTCATTAGATGCTCCTCTTGAGGAAAAATAACGATATGATCGTTGGCAGAAATCTAATGAAATGACCAAGTGCTACATCCTATCATCTATCTTAAATGTTCTACAACATCAAATGTAAGATGTAGAACTAGCTTCGGACATTATGTAAAGTCTGAAGGAGATGTTTGGTGAGCAAGGCCATTTAGCAAGGCAAGAAACTATGAGGCAAATTTATAATACCAAAATGGTTGAAGGTAGTTCAGTGAGAGAGCATTGTCTTACAATGATCTCTAATCTGAATACATTAGAGGTTTTAGGTGCCGACATTGATGGAGAATCCCTAGTGAATATGATACTCCAGTCATTATCGGAAGCATTCAAGGAATTCAGACTCAATTACAATATGAACAAAAATATTTATTCTTTGTCTTAATTAATGAATGAGTTAGTGGCAGCGGAAGACATGCTTGGTACTTCTAGAAGCCAATGTGGATGAAATTTCTACTTCTCAATCTAAGTTGAAAGGCAAAGGTAAGAAGAAGAAGAAGAAGAAGAAGAAGGACTTCACTAAGCAAGACGGTAAGCAAATTGCCTTAGGGGTTGCCGACAAAGGAAAGAAGATCAAAGGAAAGAAGATCAAAGGAAAGTGTTTCATAGGGGTGAGAAAGGACATTGGAAGAGGAATTGTCTAAAGTTCAAGGCTGCCAATAATAAGGGTATGAAAAGTTCATTCCTCCTTGAAATATGTTTAGTACAAAATCCCACAAATTCTTGATGTGTGGATTTATGTTATACTAATCATATTTGCAACTCTTTGCAGAGGTTATAGGAGACCGGAAAGCTTCATGAAGGGAATTGTTTCTTACTTTGGCTGATGGGAGCAGGATTCCGGTTGTAGCTGTTGGTGTTGTTAATTTGTGCTTTGAGTTTAGGGTTTTAATATTGAACGACTGTCTTTATGTACCTAATGTTCGTAGGAATTTAATTTCTGCAACTTATTTAGGTAAAGATGGATATTGTGTTATCCTTAAAGACAATGTTGTAATAAAGAAGTGTAAAGTGTTTATCTATCATGGCAATATTGTTAATGGTCTTTATATTTTAACTCCTGTTAAGCATGAATTATATAATTTTGAATTAGATAATAATTCACATGTAAAATCATTAAAGAGAAAGTTTCCTTCTACTAGTGAAGCATATCTTTGGCACTTGTGTTTGGGTCATATTAATTCAAACAGAATTTAAAAACTTATCAAAGATGGACTCTTAGGGCCCACGGACTTTGATGGTTTTCCAGTTTGCGAATCTTGTTTGGAAGGTAAAATGACCAAACGACCTTTTAATGCCAAAGGTAGAAGAACCCAAGATTTGCTAGAAATAGTACATTCAGATGTATGTGGTCTTATGTCAATCCAAGCAAGAGGTGGCTATAAGTATTTTATTACTTTCACTGATGATTACTCTAGATTTGGTTATGTATACCTAATGAAACGGAAGTCTGAAACCTTTGAAAAGTTCAAAGAGTTTAGGGTTGAAGTTGAAAATCAATTGGGTAGACACATAAAAGCCATTCAATCGGATCGAGGTGGCGAATATCTTCTTGGGAATTTCAAGGATTACTTGACTGAAAATGGGATTATATCCCAATTAACTGCACTTGGAACTTCACAACAAAATGGTGTAGCAGAAAGAAAGAATAGGACTCTTTTAGATATGGTTAGATCCATGATGAGTTATTCGACTCTACCAATTTCTTTTTGGGAATATGCCTTCAATACTGCAATGTATCTTCTGAATTTGGTACCTTCGAAGTATGTTCCTAAAATACTTGTAGAGTTGTGGAATGGGCGTAAGCCTAGTATGAGACATCTCTATATTTGAGGCTGTCCAGCACATGTGTTAAAAGGAAAGTCTGACAAGTTACAGTCTAAAATAGAAGTGGTTTTCTTTGTAGGGTATCCAAAAGGAACAGTTGGAGGTTTATTCTATAGTCATAAGGATAATAAAGTGTTTGTTAGCACAAATGCCAAATTCTTGAAAAATGACTATATGAATAATTTTACTCCTAGAAGTAGAGTTGTCTTGGCTAAAATGAATGAACTTGTAGTTAAACAACCAATGTATGAAATTAGGGATGATGTGGCTGTATTAGATACACCACAAGATACTACTCATGAGATGTCTAGTATATAGGGGCCTCGTCGTAGTGGGAGAATTGTTTGGCCTCCTGTGAGATTTATAGGTTTGAGAAAAACTTATGAGGAGGCAATAAATGATATAGATGCACATTATTAGGTCCAAGCTATGAAATCTGAATTGGATTCTATGTATTCCAATCAAGTTTGAGATCTTGTAGAGGCGCCTAATGACATTAAACCTGTTGGTTGCAAATGGGTTTACAAGAGGAAGAGAGGGATAGATGGAAAGGTTGAAACCTTTAAAGCAAGACTAGTGGTGAAACGGTATACACAAAAAGAAGGCATTGACTATGATGAAACTTTTTCGCTAGAAGCCATGCTTAAATCTATTAGAATTCTCTTATCCATTGCTACTCATTATGATTATGAGATTTGGCAAATGGATGTCAAGACTGCATTTTTTAATGGCAATCTTGAAGAAGAAATCTATATGATGCAACCAGAAGGTTTCATCACAAAGAACCAAGAGCATATGGTATGCAAGTTGGAAAGGTCCATTTATGGACTTAAGCAAGCATCTAGGTCATAGAACATCAAATTTCATCAAGCAATCAAATCATTTGGTTTTGAACAAAATCTTGATGAACCATGTGTGTACAAAAGACATCAAGACAAAGTAGTAATGTTCCTAGTGCTTTATGTAGATGATATTCTACTCATTGGAAATGATGTATGGGTAATGTCATCAGTTAAAGTTTGGATGTCAAGCCAATTTGATATGAAGGACTTGGGCGAAGCTAACTATATTCTAGGGATCAAGCTTTGGCGAGATTGAAAGAATAGGATGTTAGGTTTGTTACAAGTTGGATATATAGATAAGGTTCTAGAACGGTTTAGCATGCAAAACTCCAAGAAACGATTACTTTCTTTTAGACATAGAGTTCCTTTGTCTGATGACCAAAGGCCTAAGACTCAAGAGGAAGAAAACATGATGAGACAGGTTCCTTATACTTCTGTAGTAAGAAGTCTTATGTATGCCATGCTTTGTACTAGACCGGATATTTGTTATTCATTTGACATGGTCAGCCGATATCAATCAAATCCAGGACCTAAACATTGGCAAGCTGTAAAGTATATTCTCAAGTATCTAAGGAGAACGAGAGATTATATGTTTGTTTACCGGTGTGAAGATTTGATTCCCATTGGCTATACAGATTTAGATTTTCAGTTGGATCTTGATTTCAGAAGATCCACGTCGGGTTGTATATTCACCTTAGGAGGTAGAGCCATAAGTTGGAGGAGTGTTAAGCAATCTTGTATTGTCGACTCAACCATGGAAGCCGAATATGTTGCTGCTTGTGAGGCAACAAAAAAGGCTGTTTGGCTCAAGAAATTCCTTTCTGATCTTGGTGTTGTGAGAATTGAGCAAGTTCCTATTACATTGTTCTGTGACAAAAGTGGAGCGGTTGTACAATCCAAGGATCCAAGGAATCACAAGAAAGGGAAGCACATAGAGAGAAAATATCACATCATTCGAGACATTGTTGCTTGTGGAGATGTGGTAGTAGCAAAGATTGATGGTGCAAAGAATCTAGCAGATCCCTTTACTAAAACCTTGCCCTAAAGGACTTTCGAGTCACATTTGGAGGAGATGAGAGTTAGATTAGTGCACAATAGTCTTTAGGGCAAGTGGGAGATTGTTAGGATTAATACCTTTATATCCTATTGTATGATGCTATTTATGTTATTATGTATGACTTAATATTGTGTTTAATAAAGTTATTTTGTTATTATATAAAAAATAATGGTAATATGAATATTGGGACATTATCATATAGTCCATGAGATGTATAGTATGTGATTTATGTGAAAAGTCATAGAAGATATAAATCATGAGTTCTTTGTAAACTTAGAATTTTAGTTCGTAATTGGTGATGAAATTGGGCATTTAATCTGTGAAGACTATAACATATCAACTAAGATGATTTGTCTTGATCATGGAAATGGAGATTTCTAGTTAGTATGTTGATATGTTCTAAGAGTTAAGACATATTGAACTAGATCGCTGTGAGATTTATTATTCTTTTAACGACTGTCAAATGAATAATAAATTCATGACTTATATTTGCATGAACTCTTAATCTTGAGAGAATAATGGACTTGATCATGAGGTGTAGGTTGCTTTGATATATCAAGAGTGAGATCTAGAGTTACGATCAAAACCTCAGTATGTTGGGCAACCACATTTAATTTTGATAGAACATATATTCTCAAGATGAAATTCATAGTCTCTTAACGGAGATACAAAATATTCCCTTGAGATAAATTTAATGGGTTTGTTATTCAGAATGTTAGGCCTAACTACTTTAGTAAATAGTTACTAGAGTATATATTTATGAAATTGGATTTCATAAATATATGATGAATAACTTAAAAGATTAAACCGGGTACTTAAGGATAAGATGTAGTAATTTACAAAGTGGCAGTCTACATTCATGACTTTGTGTTACTACGAATATTTTATGAAGGGGTTGCATGTACAATAAAGTCTTGGGATATAATTTATAAAAAAAGCCTAGAGTGCAACTATATTTATATAGTGATATTAAATATAGTTAATGGTAACTTTGGACTTGTAAAGAGTTGACAGAAAAGCCCAAGACCCATTGGAGCTAGTGTCTTATTGGTCCCTTTTGGTCCCACTCCAAGTTACACACTTAAGCCCAATTGGAAAGGTCCAAAAGGGCAGTACAATTAGATAATCAGTTAGACACAAAGGGAAAAATATACATAATTTTCTATTAGAGAATTGTAAGAACACTATTGTGAAGTGGTGTATGTGAGTGTTAAACACTTTGACATTCTCCATTTATAAACTGATTGGGAGACTACACATCTTGGGTGTTAGTGGAATTGGAGTGAAGATTGAAAGTGTTCACCAAGTGTTTCTGATCTTCGGTTTTGAAATTCACCGCTCCAAGGTACACTTTTTTGTTCTCAAATTCTGAAACTTATATAGTACATGTTAACTTTTATGAATGAAGTAAATCTATTATTTTTCCGCTGCGTATGTTTTGTATGTGATACAAACATATTTAATTCCATCACGTGAAGGGGAAGAGAGAGAGCAGATCCAGAGAGAGAGAAAAAATATAAAAAAATACATGTGAACAGTAACCGTGTATATTTACATGGTTATTGTAGCAGTTGTGGATCTATAGACAACTTTAACTCAATTAACGTGGGTGTTTTTGGGGTTAAATGTGTAAAACTAACTTTTTTTTAAAAAAAAAATTTCCCAAGGACTAATGCGGATGCACTTAGATTTTATTTGACAAGTTGATCTGGTAGTAACTGTATTGTGATTTTATGAGCTTATAGAAGCATTTTCGCAAAACATTCCTGTCTATTTTAGCATAAGAATCTTTTTTTTTTTACATACTTACTTTTTAAAACACCCCATATCAGATTATTTATTTTACACTACATTACATTAAAATATCAATTTTTCTTGATTTTTTTTTAAATTTCTATTTTTCACACATAACAATCATCATCCACTCTCTTTTTTCATCCTTAGGATATATAAAGAAAGAATAAAAGAATAAATGTAAAATGAATAGTGTTACTGTAAATTTAAATGGTTATTATAGCAAACATGTAAATTTATACAATTATATAAAGACTAATGTGGCTCATTTTTTGACAAAATTAAGTAAATTTTACATATTTTTTTTTATTATACACTCGCTGTGAGAAGTTTTAAAATAGTTGGGCCAAAAGACGAATGTGAATTTACATATATATATATATATATATATACACACGCCACAGTCCCCTAAAAGAAAATTTTCTCGCTTCACCAATTGTGCAAGGGCTCGCGAGGGTGCAATTGTAATTTAAGCAACCAGCTATGCAAGGTTGGTCAATGCCTCAAACGATACTAAGCTTGGCTTGTCGTTGGTTAGGCCCCTGTGGATCGAGCATGGGATGTGGAGTTCCAAGTCAAATGGTAACTGTGATGTGGGGTTGCTATTTTTGGCGGGTGAGTTAATTGGGAAAAGATGATGTGGATTGTGGTAACTTGCAGTGGTTGGTGGGGTCGTTGGTTAGGGGTTTGCCATAGTCTAGCCCGTATGGGTCAAGTTTGATATGGGTTTCGAGCATAAGGTTATAGGGCCTAATGGGTTGCAAGTTTGGTATGGGTTGGATTAATTCGAGTAAATTGGGTTCGATGGGGTGATTGTGGATTACAATTTTGTAATGAGAAGGCTTTAGAAGGGAGGTTGCTTTGGTGAGTTGTTGGTAGTACTGGCAAAACGGGGAGGGACAGGTTCGGTTCAGGTTGGGCCAACACGTATTTTTTTAAATGATTTATATAAAAAAAAAAAAAACATGTTTTTGTCTTTTGGTAAGTTATGCCTGAAATGCATTATTTTGAAGTATCTTGTAACCTCATGCACATACATGGATAGACTTCAAAAATATACATTAAAATACATAGAATAATTCTTATATACATAATTTAAGGGTATGCTTGGTTGGAGTGAAAACAGGGTGGAAAATGACATTTTTCACTGTTTGGTTAAGAGGGAGAGGGGGAGAGAAAAGTGGTGGAGCCCACAAGTTTTCTCTCCTCCTCTTTCAAAATACAATATCTCCAAATTGGAGAGAAAATTGGAGTGAAAAATGAGAAAAATATTTGGACAAAATTGCCCCATCTTTTTTAACGTTCTTGGCTTTTTTTTTTTTTTTTTTTCTTCTTTGTTTACTAACGTGCTTTGGCTTTTTTTTTTCTTCTCTTTCTTTGATTTTGTCTGGACGTGTTAGCTTTCTTCTTCTTCTTAATTTTTTGTGCTCATATGTTTATTTTCTTATTAATTTTGGTTGGTTTTTGTTTTTGTTCCTTTTTTTTTTTTAGAAAACAGTTTTGGGTTAATTTTTGATACTATTTTTTTTTTTTAAAACTTTAATGAAGTGTTCATTTATACACAATTTTTTAAAAAGTATAATGTGATACTTTTTGTTTTATTTAATAGGGACATAATGGTAAATTTATACAAACTTTATTTTCAATCAAACAAAAAAGTTTTCTATCCCTCCACTTTTCCACCCTCCCAACCAAACATAAATGAGAAAAACTAAAATCTTTTCTATCCTTCCACTTTTCCATCATCTCTTCATTTTCTATTCTCTCACTTTTCCATCTTCCCAACCAAACGGATTCTAAATTTTATTGATAGTCATTCTTATATTTTGTTTAACTCTTTAAAGAGTCTTGTAATAATATTATTAGATAGAAAGTGTAAATTATCGATTTTTTAAATTTTTTTTATATTCATTAATTCTAGACTCTCTGATTTTTGTACACAATAACTCACTTGGATGGATATTTATGATGTGGTCTCACATTTAACTCCAAAATTAAAAAATAAAACTCATTCTAAAAATAAATAATTTAGGATACATAGCGCAAAATTGGACTTCCATTGTAGAATCTAATTGAATTTTCTTTAAGTTTTACCTATTAATATGTAGGAGTTATTGCAGTAAACTCGCCTGTAGTTTGGATCGAAATCACTTTGCGTATCCGTGATTTAAAAAGTGTCATTTTACCCATTTGAGGTAAGTTCTGTTTATCTTCCATAACCTACCTTTGTTAAAAATAAGGAGAAACATGTATTTTTGCTCACTTTTTATGTCTCCCCCCTCTCAAAACATAAAAAAAAAACCTAAAAAAAGAAAAAAGAAAAATTTAAAAGCCAAGTTTTGTAAAATTTAAGAACAAACATAATATCGTTCCTGTAAAAATTAAAAATGTGGCATTCCCATCTCATATCTATCCTTCAACCAAACTTTCCTAATGCACTGCGTCATTACCTAAATCCAATAAAACCCAGCAATTTAGTCAAGATCCAATCCAAATAATCATAACCCAATACTCTACTAAAACTGTTGTGGCTGAAGCAAACAACTAGTGGTCATGAATTTTAAACTAGTTGTTATGCTTTCTTGTTCTATGAATACTTCACACAGATTTTATAGGTTATAAACTAATTTGTTATGCTTTCTCTCTCCGCTCTGCCAACATGTATGGAGTTCTTCCATGGGCCATTGTGTGAGCTTTGCCTCACGTCATGCCTTGCTTCTCTCCCAGATCACCTGGGTTTCTTCCTACTGTAAGATTTCCTTTAGGTCTCCTTAGTTTTTCCCTTGTGCAGCTCCTACACCATTTGGTCCTGGGTAGATCGTGCTGTCCAACACGCTTTCATGCTCTCCATCATTCCAGCACATCTCTGTGCTCGCTACCTTTTGGTGACCCTTTTTTTCTAGACGTAAATGCATTTTTAGTCCTTATATTTTGGGCCGGTTCTTGATTTGGTCCATAAATTGATTTTGCTCCTAGGTCAGTACTTGATTTCAGATCTTTTTTTTTTTTTTTTGTTCCTCCCGTCAATCTAGTAACAGAAAAATATGATTTGGCATTTTTAAATGTCACGTCAGCATTTAAAATGCCACATCAGCATATAAATTAATAAAAAAAAACAAAAAAAAACATTTTTTATATGCTAATGTGGAATTTTACATGCTGACGTGGCATTTAAAAAATGCCAAATCAAATTTTTTAATATTATTTTATTTGCCACATTAGCATTTATTGTGCACACAATACATTCCGTTTGCCGCTTTAGAATTTTTTGTTACCGGGTTGACAACAGGTATCAAAATAAAAATGATTTTTTGAAATCAAGAACTGACCTAGGAGTGAAATCAATTTAGGGATTAAATTGAGAATTGGCTTAGAACGTAGGAATCAAAAGTACATTTACGCATTTTTTTTATCTAGCCAACTATCTCCATTTTGCTTTTTGCTCCAATCTAATCCAACTATGTGTACGTCAAAGTCATATTACAGGAGGCAAACAAAGCTTACTTCAGATTAATTAAAGTGACACTTTTTAAATTACAGATAGACAAAGTGATTTTAAATCAAATTATAGGTGAATTTATTGTAATTATGCCTAATCTATATATAGATGTGTTCTATAAAAGAGTAGAAGATGAGATGTGTGGTATACCATTAAATACTATCTCAAAAAAAAAAAAAAAAAACTTTTTGACATGCTAAATTTTAATTTTTTTTTAAAAAAGTTGATGTTAGTGTCTAAGGTATAATCAAATAGTAAAGCGAAACTAATAAATTATAAATTTTTTGAAGCATTAAAGAAAACAAAAAATGTATTTTTATAAAATAATTAAAAAAAAAAAAAAGGGAAAGAGGAAGTAAAGGAAAGGAATCCAGGAGAAGGTAGTGATTGCATTGGACAAGCAAGAATACTTTTTCATTCTCAGCGGGGAAGGGGAATAGTGGGAATCTTTGTCTTTATTGTTTTCATCGATCATACTAACAAAATTGATACAGAGAGTTGCAGAAGGGAGCAGAGGCAGAGCAGAGAAAGATCAAAGCAATGGGAGTGTTGACGAACAAGATCGAGAGGGAGGATCTAAAACCTGGGGATCATATCTACTCCTATAGATTCGCCTATACCTACTCCCACCACGGTGCCCTTTCCATTTCTTCCTCTTTTCCTTTCTCTATAATCTTCATTTTTTATTTTGTATTTTGGGGTTGATTAGTATCTAAGTAATTACTCCTGCATTTGCTTACTCCTTCATAATAGGATCTGTTTTTCTCATATTTCTCGTTTATTTTGTGTGCGTGTGGAGTGTGGACAATGACATTATTCGGATGGATTACAAGTTTCGTTACAACTTACAACCCTCATCACAAATTAAAATTTTGATGGAAATTTTACTATTTTGTGGAACCTCTCCACTGTTTCAGGAAAGAACACAATACCAATCCAAAAAAAAGAAAAAAAAGAAAAAGAAAAAAAAGAAGAAGGTTTATATGGCTCCATTAAATTAGGTGCGGATTTTTTCTGAAAATTTAATTTTTATTTTATTTTTAATGACAAATTTAAGTATTAAAATTTAAAATTTTGTTGTTTTTTCAAAATATGATTTCAACGCAAGATGTGATATAATTGAAATCGCACGATTTCAATGCAAAATTTAAAGAAAGGCTATTCTTCCAAATAATGTTACTACAATACTATTTTTAATAATTAATAATTACTTAATATTATTTTCCAACAAAAACCCAATTATGTGCAGTATTTTCAATGTGTCCTGTCTTTTTCACTTGGAAATGCTTTTGTGCATCTTGAAATATATATATAATCTTGTAATGGTATTAAGGGCTCTTGGAGTTGACCCTCAAATTAAACATTTTAGTAGGATTATAGTTGAACTGTTGGGGTTGATTACAATGCTGATATCCTATTCAATGCTTATCAAGTTATACCAGTAGAGCAGTAATATGAGAAACAGGGGTTATACACTTATACTAGCAGTTAAAGGGTTCTTTGTGTTTGATTGAATGAACGCAACCGTCTTTTTTTTGGAAATTGTTTTTACAGCCAGAGTTGATTTCTAGTTTGCTTGATGTATGTATGTTACAATTTTAGTTATTTCAAGTAAAAACAGCTAGATTCTACTTTGTAACAACAGGGATATATGTCAATGAGGGAAATGTTATTCACTTTACTCGGGGAGAAGGCCAGGAAACTGGTACAGGAACTGTGTTAGACCGCTTCATTGGGAGCTCATTACCGCAACGACGTCCTTTGGACAATCCATGCTTAATATGCGATAATCAATCAAAGAGTGATGGGGTCATCTCTACTTGTATAGATTGTTTTCTTTCAGGTGGAGATCTCTATCTCTATGAGTATGATGTCTCACGAAAATTCTTTCTTGCCAAAGCTCGTGGAGGTACCTGCACTCTTGCTTCATCTGAGCCACCTGAACAAGTTATTGATCGTGCCTTTTATTTCCTCCGGAAGGGCTTTGGTGTCTATAATGTTATCAAGAACAACTGTGAAGACTTTGCATTATGCTGCAAAACAGGCTTGCAAGTGATTCCTACCGTTAGCGTGGGCCAGAGTGGGCAGGCAGCATCCTTTCAAGCTGCTGCTGGTGTTATCCTTTCTTCATCGCTTGAGTTTCTAGGCCGTTCTTCACCACTTGGATTTCTAGCTACCAATGTTACCCGTCTAGTGGAAAGTTATGGCAAATACTGTGACAATCGTTTGGCTAATGATATTGGAGTACGCCAAGATGTCAGGAAAGTTGTTTTAAAGGAGGAAACATGGTTCTCTGTTTCCGGTGGAACACTAGCTGCATAAAGTGGAACACATGATACATTCTCCCAAAGTAATAATATTTTGGCATGCTCAAGAGTTATATGCGGTTTGCAAGAATTTGATTATTATGGTGGCAATTGATGACAGTTTGTCATGCAATGAGCACAACCAAAATTATTTCAGAATTTGTTATGTGTATGTTTTAAGATGTCGGAATTTATTTTTGAATTTTGAATTTAGCTTTTGTTATGATTGAGGATTCCTTGGGATGTAATTGTGCCTTAATATAATCCTCGAAACTTATTAGAAAGATGAAATGGTTTGAGTGAAGCAATTTGTTTTGTTTTTTTGTTTTTTTTTTTGCTAGAGATGTTTTGCTAGTAAGCTTGGCAGTGATTCAAAGCACCCTCAGGTGGTTAAGCCTAAGATTGGCAAGTTTTAGGTGGTCAAGCCTAAGCGAAGGACTTATGTTGTTTCTCTTTTATTTTCCCTTATATTTTATTTTCTAACCCCCACAATTGCTATTACTCGAACTCAACATTCAATTAATCCCAACAACTAGACATGGAAAAATGGGTTGGGACCCAATAACAGATAACCCAACCTAAACATGAATTTTTTTTATTTACGCTCTGTTTGTTTCAACAATGATATTTTCTAGAAAATGAGTCATTTTTCAAGAAGTATTTTCTATAAAACTATCTTATTTTCCAATGTTTGGTAGCAACTTTAAATGAGTTGAAAAACAAACTCCTAACTTCCCTTATTTAGTTTGCTGTGAGATAAAGTTGTTTTCCAAAAAAATTTATTGAAAAACAATCTCTAAAAATAAGTCATACTTTTTATGTTGACCAAAGATACTTTTCCTTTGACTCATATTTTTTTATGCTACTAAATACTGGAAAATAAGAAAAACTATCTTTACACAAGGTTTTCCATTAAAATAAAAACAAGTTGATTCGTGACACGACTCGTTTTAAAAAATAAAAAATAAAATAATTAATACATGGTTGGCTTACTTGTTTGTTTTGAGCTTTATAGTGTACAACTCAATCTCAATTGACAAACAAATTGAAAGAAGAATGATTGTGACATTATTCTCACTTGAGTAAGGCAATAAGTAAAGTTTTTTAGATATTAAAAAATAAAATACATGTCAAGATAATCTAGTTGCAATAAAGTCAAAAACATATATTTGAAATTATAGACAAGTATGAAAAACATCGCTAAGTGTGAAAAGAGTGAAGCAGATTATAAATTTCTCGCTTAGTTTTCAAGATTGTAAATTTCTTATATATATATTTTTTCTTTTTTTAAGATTGGAAATTTCTTATATGTTTTTTTTTTTTGTCAAATAAGCTATCCAACAGGGCATCTGTAATTTCTTATATGTTTTTTTCTTTGTCTAATAATTTGTTGCATAACTTATCACATGGAAAATACATTTAAAAAAAAAAATGCCGATCAACTTGACCTAAACCCCGACCCACCCGTTTCAACAGGTCTGCCAACAACCCACCAAAGCAACCTCCCTTTAAAGCCTCCTTAATACAAACTTGTAACCCACAATCACCCTATCTAACCCAATTTACTCAAATTAACCAAGCTCATACCAAACCTGTAACCCATTAGGCCCTATACACCCCATGCTCTGAAACCATATCAAACTTGACCCATATGGCCAGACTCATGACAATCCCCTAACCAACGGCCCCAACTACCACTGCAAGTAACCACAAACCACTCATCTTTTCCCAATTAACCCACCCCCAAAAATAGCAACTCACATCGTAGTTGCCATTTGACATAGAACTCCATATCCCATACTCAATCAATAGGGGCCTCGCCAGCGATAAGCTAGGCTCGATTCTATTGAGGCATTGACCAACCTTGAATAACCGACTGCTTAAGCTGCGATAGCACCCTTGCAAAATGTCTATTATGAATAAATTACTTTACATTTAAAAAGAATAAATATCACAAAATTATAACATAACTATTCTCAACATAAAGCATATTTTAAAACTAATCCTATTGAATTTCTTTCTTAAAATGTTTAAGATATATATTATAATTATTCTTAGAAAATCTTCTTTGTATGATATTTAAAAGGTTAAAATTAATTTAAAAAAAATATGTGTACATTAAACAAAATACTTAAACAAAATTCATACATTAAAAACCTTCTCCACTCTCTCCATGTGTGTATTAAAAATACTTAGTATTTTTTTTTAAATTTTTTAATAATATATCACTGTTTGCGAAATATTTAGCAATTTACTATTGTTTTAAAGCTCAAGTTCATAAACTCGAGTTTCACATGTAACTTGAGTTCACAAAAATCGAGTTCCATAAAAAATGTCACAGTGATACTCGGTGATCTGAAATTTAGAATTAAAAATGCCTATGAAACTCGATTTCCTAAAGAATTATAACTCTTCCCACGTAAAGATCTCAAAACTCCTAGAAACTTTTTATCTCTTTCTTTCCTCTTCTTAGTCAAACTCCCTCTCAATTCTTAGAACTCTTCACTAGTCTACTAGTGTGGGAAGTGGGCATTTGGCAGATCATGGTGTTGAGATCAATGTATATGGGGTGGTGGAGATGTGGCAAATCGGTGTCTCGTGGTGGCGTTGGTTGCTGGGTTTGGTACAGTGGTGGGTTGTGGTTTGGGTATGCGATCTATGTTGTGGTGATTGCTAGGCTTGGTTCACGTGTTTGCTTTAAGTTTTGGTGGTTGTTGAGATTTTTTACTTGAATTTTATTTGAGTTTTGGTTGTTGGGATTTTTTTTCTCTCTAAGTTTTCTTAGCTTTAGCTAATACATCAAGAGATAGACTTCCACTTTTTCGAACAGCTGAAGATGTCCCATTTGTACTAGATTTTCCAGGAACCTCATGAGATCTAGTAACAGTCCCTTATTTTCATTTGTGGTAGAAATTGAAGATACCTTTGTAGGAAGGAGATGAATAGGGGCTAAAGACATCTCAAGCACGTTGTTGGATTCTATGGCGAGTGATTCTAGAGCAGCACCTTGTGTAAAAAAATATACCATAAGTTCATCCACTAGCTCATTAGAAATAGATAATAGAAATGAAAAACAAATTACAAGTAAGGTTGTCCACAGGTCGGGTTTGTGCCCAACCCGGAATTGACCTGCTGGAATTGGGTGGTAGAAAATTTCATATGTCGCCGACCGTCGAGGTAGTTGGGTTGGGCGGATCAGATCTTCAATAGATGGCAGACGGGTCGATCGGAGTCATAGATTTGAGAAGACAATGAGAAAACGGTGAGAAAAACTCAGTTCCTGCCAAAATTTCATTAGATTTTGTGAGATTTCGCTAGATTCGGTGATCTCATCTAATTCAATGAGATTTCGCCAGATCCGGTCAAAATCTCAGTGGATCTAAGTGAAATATCGCCGGAATCTAGGTTTTTTCGTTGGAATCTGGAAAATTTTCACTGGAATTTGGAAATTTTTGCTGGAATCTATGTATCTTTTGGTCGGTTCGGTTTTTTTGGGTTTTAGGGGAGGGAAACCGAAACTGACCTGCTGGAGTTGGTTTCTGGTGGTGAAGATCTACCACTGATCATAAGAGTAGTCGAGTCGGCCGATGTCGGATCAGATCTGATCGGTTTCTTTGGGTAGGTCGAGTCTTCAGATGATTTTGGATAGCTCTAATTACAAGAAGCATGAAAGAGGTGTGCACCACATTCGGTCCATTGTGGGGCATTTGGTTTTATGAAAAGACCAATATAGCAAATATTCATAAAATATTTGTTGAGGGGAAAATTTTGATATTCTCAAATAGAATATGGGGTATCCAAACCGAAACTCAACTATGAGCTCTTTGAGATGAAGCCCAAAGGCTTTCGGTGTTGTGTAAGTCCGCCCAAGCAAGAGAGGGAGGCTGCACCCTAACAACAAGACAACAATAAAGCACAATAAACATGTTATTGTTGTTAGTTTGTTATATTATTAGTTCTTTTTACAGCATCCTAGTTCAAATCAGTCCTCCAGCGGTAAAGGTGAAATTTCACTTAAAAGTCTAGAAATTAATGATTAAATAGATTTATGAAGGTATTCAGTCCTTGGGGTCCTTGTGTGTCTCGGTTAGGGGGATTTATAGTACTTTTAGCCATCATTACATCAATGTTAGGGGAAAAAAATCAATTGTTACAAATACATTACATCCTTCATCATAATAATAAACAAGGATTAAAGGCTCTATAGTTACAAATAAAAGGAGAAAAATAGGATGGAATGAAGGGAGAGAAAGATCCCCAGCTTAGTGCAGCAAGTATTAAGCTATGATTTTGGTGAGTGTATAATTATAAGGCATGAATGAGGTTGGCTATTTTGAATGAGTGAGATGGGATTAACACCAAGATCAAGGCTTTTTGTGAGTGGTTTGTTTATGACTAGTTGAGAGACATTTATGGGCTGTGTTGGTGTGAAAAAGAGAAGAAAACATTTGAGATTAGATGAGTGTGGGCTAAGGATGATGAGTGGTGAGCTTGAGGGAGGCTAAACCATGAGAAAGATAGCAAATAAACCCAGAATTTTCAGAGAGGGTAGCTGCCCCTGTTTTGGGCTGAGGTGCTTGTGTTTTATAATGGAGTTTTAAGAAGCATTAATTAACAAGACTCCAAAAAAAACGTAGGCCTGCTTTAGGGGAGCCTTGATAGCTGAATTAATAGCTTGGATTTGACCTAAAAATGGGAGATTTGCTTTTGGGGCTGTTTTGCTTCTTTGGACAATGTCACACATGGGTAGTATTTGCATTAAATGCTAAGATTGCTGAGATTGTGTTCAGCCAATGGGGTTAAGGCAAGTATTAAGGAAGAATCCTAGTGCTGCAACTAAGATTTGGTCCCCAAGAAGTAAGATTCAACACCCCAACCCAGGTGTCAAATTCTTAGTCACTTCAGCGGGTTTCGCTGGAGATCCTTTTATGCCCTCCAAACCACATGTTCCCAATTTTCCCCCTTTAGGATTCATGGGCTTGGTACATGAATCATGTCTTGAACGTTTTTTAACATTTATAGCATCAATTTGTTGAAGTTTGGATAATTTGGTTTCAGTTCCCCTTTCGCTGGAGGTGCAGTCTTGAGGAAGATGATGGAGTTCTTTCATTCTTTAGACTTAAGCTGATATGACAGCTCTTGGGCACTGTTTACGTCAGGCAGAGGGTGGCAAAAAACTGATGGGACAGCCCCTAGTTCATCCTCAAAGGCTTGGTTCTCTTGTAGGGGTCTCTGGTTGTATTTTGGTTAGGGATGAACAAGGGCTGGTTGTCCATTTTCAAGCCTCTTGCTGGGACCTTTTTGGGCTGGAATTTTGCTCCATTTCAACACTTTTAGTTGGGCCACATGACCCTTTCTTTGCTTGGGCTTGTTCCCTACTCCATGAGATTCTTGGTCTTACAAAATGGGCATGAAAGACATGCATTGCCATGGGTTTTTTACTCCTCATGAGCTTTAATTGTTTAGGAAAAATAAAATGAATCCATGAGCTTTAATATAGATTTTGGGTATTAATTTCCATAGGCTTTAAATAACAACTTGTATAGTTTGTTATAATTTTGCTATGGATTACTTTGTAAATGATATTTTCTTTGGGACTTTTTTAAATAATGACCTCCAATATTGTTCTTGAGAATAATATTTACCATGGGTTTTAAATAAATATGGTAACGACCACTATAATGGGATAATGTGATGTTCTCATGAGTTTCTCTATAAATAATCATGATGGACATGTAGGATGAATAATTACCATGAGTTTTGGTAATAAATATTATGAATGTTGTGATGTAAGATAGATCATGAGTTTATAATATGAAATAAATAAATGTCATGGGTCTAATAATCATAACTTTCCATGGGTTTTTATAAGATGATTACCATGGGTTTTGAGAATAGATAATTCATGAATTTCATGAGCTTGTAATATTATAGTAATAGGTTTAAGAATCTAAAGTATATTTAAGTGAAATAATAATGATGTAGTATTTTTCTGAGTATTGATAATCTTGGACTTTCGATAAAATTGTGCCAAGTAGTTAGCTTGGGTTTTTAATAGTGCCGACGCAAGTTGGGCTTTTGATATTGCCAATGAGAATTGGGCTTTGAATGTTGCTAATGAGAATTGGGCTTTAATATTGCCAGTGAGAACTGGGCTTTGATGTTGCCAGTGAAATTGGGCTTTGATGTTGCCAATGAATATTGGGCTTTGATGTTGCCAATGAGAATTGGGCTTTGGATATTGCCATGAGTTTAAATCATGGGCTTTGATCATGGATTTGAATTCCATTGATAAAATTGTTTTGCCATGGACTTGAATCATGGGCTTTTCGAATATTCCCAAGCATAAGTATTCTTGGGCTTTAAATAGAATATGATGTGCGTATTGGGTTCATAGGGCCAGTTTTGGGCTTAGTTAGATAATGATAATAAAATTGGATAAAATATGAGTTTTTGGTCTTTTTGTGATAGTTTGTATCATAACCCAATTTAGATAATGAGATATGAAATATTTGAGCACAATATTTGGGAAAACCTAATAACTTGTTGGTGGTATAAATAGGTGGTACTCAAATAGAATTAGGTGTAAAAAAGAAAGAAAGTACCCTAACAATATTTAAGAACTAGAAAAAAGGTTGGCCTTTTGCCTTTGTGCTTTGACTACACTGACGTAGAAACAAAGAACTCGAATTTAGTAGAATCGAGTATCTCATTACACACTTAATTAGCTTCTATTCCACATGTCATTTTTAATTCTAAATTCTAAATCACTGGTGCCACCGTACCATTTTTTTTTAACTCGATTTCTTTGAACTCAAGTTACATGTAAAACTCTAGTCTTGTGGACTTGAATTTTAAAACAATGATAGTTTGCTAAATATTTCACAAACAGTAATATATTACTAAATATTTTGTCAAACAGTGCTATTCGGCCATTTTTGCCTAATTATAAAAGCAAAGTATTTAATGTCATTGGCGAAGCCAGGGGGCGAGAGGGGTAGTTGCTCTCCCAGACTTCTCTAAGAAAAAAAAAAGGCATTTCTATTATGTTTACTATGTACCATGAACCCATACTATAATATGCTTTGCACATGGAAAAGAAACAAAAAGACAAGTCCCAATTACCATTTTAAAGCAACCAATCACTGGCAAGTGACAAACAACGTATGGAAAACCAAAAAGTATATTTATTTGAGATGAGAGTTTTCTTCCGTTTATGTGACAAATTATCACAACATTTTCATAATATAGAGACTTCAGTCTTCTTGGTCAAAATAAAATTAAATAAAATATTAGAATAGGACCTACCATAAACTAAGGATAAGAATTTTGTGACATTTTGTTGTATTTCTAAATTTTCTTTCTGAAGAGTAACAAACTAGTTTACTACTGAAATAACAAGGAAAAGACTCCCAAAAACACCAATCTCTCAAATTTTTTTTTAAAACCTAACTCTATCTAAATTTTCACTTTTCACCATTATTCAACATTCACGTCACTTTTTTGAGTTCTTCTCCCTCATTCTTTTTCTCACAGCAATCTATCCCACATTTTTATAGAAAATAATAATAAAAAACGCTTAATGTCATTGTAATGTATTATAACCCTAAAGCCTCCACTATTTTTTCTATTTGTTCATCCATCTCTTGACTTTATCACAATTTTAAAGTGTAGGTTATGTTGTAAACCCCCCCCCCCCCCTTTGTCATTTAAGCACTTAGAAAACTAGAGAAACAAATGTTGAATTCTACATATTTTTTTAAAAGCGATCAATACTGTGAAACTATACAACTTTGCTTATTTATATCTTTAGTTTGTGGCAGGTCCTATCCTAATATATTATTATTTTATTTTGACCAATAGAAGACCGAAGTCTTTTGTTATGAAAATGTTGTGATAATTTGTCATGTAC
Organism: Castanea sativa; assembly: GCF_040712315.1. Classification (NCBI taxonomy): domain Eukaryota; kingdom Viridiplantae; phylum Streptophyta; class Magnoliopsida; order Fagales; family Fagaceae; genus Castanea; species Castanea sativa. The sequence goes on along the minus strand of NC_134013.1, from coordinate 51,522,382 downwards.
ATAAAACAACTCTCATCTCAATTTGAAACTTAGTCGATGGCAGCCATCTGGAGTGTGTGCAACTACAACCCATTCCAACAGATAGAGATATGGATCCATTAAGAGCCTAAAGCTCAACCTTTAACAATTTGCAACTTAGTCGGTAACATCCATCAAGAGTGCGTGCAGATCACTATCTCGAATTAAGTCAATTTTCTTACAATTTTCATCAATCCCCTATAATTCCTATCCATCCCCCTTAGGAACCACTGGATTCCTAACATTGTATATGTTGAACTCATCTCCATCAAAGTAGATATCAGTATGATGATACTGATCATTGGATATTCTAATCTACATATATTAAGTTATTAATTTGTGATAAACTACCACTTAACCCAAAACTTGAAGCTGATAGGAAATAGTGAATTTAATTACTTAACCATTAGTCTAACACCATCCTCACATGTGCGGCCCAAACTCCCCCTCAATAGATGTGATCCAACATGTGTGTGTGTGTGTGTGTGTGTGTGTGTGTGTGTTTTTTTTTTTTTTTTTTAATTTTAAAGGGTAGGTAGAGTGGAGATAGGATTCGAACTCAAAACCATTTGCTCTGATCTAAAGTACCATTTAATCCAAAAGTTTAAAGTGATAGTAAATTGTGAATTTAATAACCATTAGTCAAACAACTTGTAACAAGTCAACTTCAGGAAGGATGAAAGATAGTTCCATATTTG